>NC_141687.1:1459494882-1459827854 GCF_964263255.1 Lissotriton vulgaris
GTGACTGTATGTTTCTGTAAAGTTAAAATATGTCTTACATATTGAAGAATGAGTGGATGTATAAGTGTCTAGATGAAGGATTTAGTAGGTGCATGACTGACTGTATGAGTGAGTGATTAGATATATCTCACTGAGTGCATGGGTTAGTGACTAAACTGTCTTAATTTGTGCATCGTTATGTCTATTGTTCTGTAAACTGTTGCATGTTTAAATCAGTAGCTATATGAGTAACTATATGGGTTATTGATTGGTTGCCCAAGTATTTGTATGGGAGACTGAGTGTGTGTGTGGGTGGCTGGGAGGTGTATGACTCTGTGCATAGATGTGTGAGCAGTTGATTCACTAGATGTATGGGGTCAAAAGTGCTTGTGGAAACAGCTGTATGGGCGGTTGACTGTGTGCATGAGGGTATTGGTGAGTGAATGGATATCTCAGTGCTACATGTAAAACACAGTACATGTGAGAGTTGACATATATAAATAACTGTGCATAAGAGCCAGTGAATGTGTGAGTGGCTGTATGGATCATTGTGAACTTGTATCAGGGATTGTATAAGAGAGTAAATATGTGTTAGTATATGTTTGAATAAGTAAGGTGTGTATACCTGTATAGTTGAGGAAATGGAAGTGTGATTGATTCTTTGCATGACTGACTAGGTGTGTGAGTAACTCCATGGATGAGTGACAGTCTGTGAGTGTCTGTTTATACTGATTGTATCTAACGTTATATTAGAGTCTGAAGAGGTTCATCGTATTATCACATGAATGATGTCATCAGTGATCTGATAAGTAATGTCAAATGAGATGTCATCAGTGATGTCATTTGAGATGTCTTCAGTGATGTCATCAGTGATGTCATTTGAGATGTCATCAGTGATGTCATCAGTGATGTCACAGACCATGTCATGAATGATGTAATATGTGACATCATCAGCAGTGGATTGCGGGTGCGCGATATATAGTTATTGCAACTAACTATATATTCGAATTTCTATGGTTTTATGCGAGTAAATTAAGGTTTTGAAAATGCTAATTCCTAACTATATATGGTGTATAACCAATGGTTTTTTCAGTGAATTTTCTTGGTTTTGTAAATGCTAATCCCTAACTATATATGGTCTATAACCTATGGTTTTTTCAGTGAATTTCATTGGTTTTTTAAAAGCTAATATCTATAGCTGTAACATATGTTTTTATTCTAATTCACAAATATATTATATTATATTTTTTTAATTCAATTTATATTATAGTTTAAATAATTTTTTCTTGTTTCGCTGCCGATCCGCAAATTGGTAAACGTTCCGTTAGTGCAAATACTGCGTTAGAAAGGGACATCGTGAAGCGTCCCGTAAACGCAACATATCGCGTTACTACGTAATGCCCCTTATGACGTGCTGCGTTAGCGCACCCGGAAGCGTTCTGGAACGCGAACCAAGGCGCGAAACGTAAAGCCCCGGAATCGATCCGAGGCGCGGCGCGGAACGCGGAACGTAAGCATAACAGGTCATGTGACTGGTTAATAAAACTTTTCATAGGTTGATTTTACTTTTAGTTTCCTAATGATGGAACGCTTGACCATATGACGTAAAACAAACACTTTTCATTGGTTTAGAACATTTTATTTTCTCAAATGATGAAAGTCCCACCTTTTTTCCTCACTCTGACTTTCAGTTTTATGAGAGAAAGACCTGTTTTTGTTTGCTAAGACATGGCATTTGTATTAGCTGCAGCTGGTGGATCTCCACCACCTCCACCACCACCAAATAAGAGAGGACCGACTAGCCAGGTCATCTTCGACCAGGAAGAAGAAGAAGAGGAAGACGAGGAATAGGAGCAAGGGACAAGTGGCTTTCTGAAAGAAATGCCAAGGACGTCCCATGTCAAAGTGAATTTTATCTGGCAACTTTTTTCTTTTCCTTCTCATGAAAAGAAAGTTAATGCCAGGTTCGTTACCTGCCTCATCTGCAAAAAAAAACTCTCGAGAGGGACCGAAAAAAAATATAGCTATGGTAATCATACCATGCATCGGCACATGGAGAGGTGGCACCCTCTTAATTATTCTAAAGCGCAACTTTGAGAATTGGTGAATAACCCCCGACCGGCAAAAACATCCACCAATGACTTAGCAATAAGTGAGTCAGAGGCAAGGGAAACGGTCCCAAATCTGCAAAAGAACTTTGGGCAGATGAGATTCACTTGTATAGCATGTGGAAAATTAATTTCATTGCGAGAGATGAGTATTACTTTAATAAATAGATCATATAAAAATCATCAATGTCCAAAACGTCCTAGAAAGTAATTTTTTTTTGTTGCTCCTGTTGAGCCCTTTGAAGCAAATCAGTTTTTGTTTCCCCTTCCTCAAAAAAACACAAAAAAAATATAAAACATCAAAAATAGTTTAAAAAAAAGTTCTTTTCAGAACTACCTTCCCTTTTTTTAAAAATTGCTAGAATGTTTAGCACTCTAGCATCCTCTATTTCTTTTGGTACGCTTCCCGGTTTGCGTTCCGGTACGCGAACCGGGAGCGAACTAAAAAAAATATTTTTTTAAAAAAGACGAGTTAATAAATAGAGAGTAATGTGAAAAGAAAGACAAATAGAAGGAGTAACACACAAATACTGTTGAAAGAGGGACTGATAAAAGAAGTGAAAAGAGTAGTATAAATAAGTAATAGAAAAAGAAATGAAGGAACTAGCAAAAACAGGAAACTAAGGGTTATAAAAAAGAAGCAGAGAAACTAATAAAAGTTAAATCTGATAGACATGTAACGTAAAGAGTACTAAACGCTTACCTTATAATTGTCATTACCGTACTGTATTATCATTGTTATGCTTTTAATCTGTGTAAGAAAGAACAAAAAAAATTAAATTAATACAAGGTTGTAAAAAAAGAGTGAGCATGAGACAAAATGAATGTTAAATGTTAAATGTGGTATACTAGTAATGCGTACAGCTGCCCCAGCAAAGAAGCGTCCCGGCGCTGTATACCGCTAGGGAACCCATCCTGGCTTTCCCTCTGAGATGGTCCCTCCTGGGCATCCCCAAGGTGATGCCAGGCATCCCCGGCGCTGATGGGGCTGTTAGTTGAGATTAAGCAAGCTATTGCCCAGAGTTGCTGAGTGGGACCTATGGTTGGAGTAGGCACCGAAGCGAGAATTATCGAGTCCGCTCACCATGGCCCAAGATCCTGCCACGTCAGGAATCGAACCCTGGTTCCGGCCCGACTCCTGCTTCTGGGTCTGCCGCCTCTAACCAGTGAGCCACACCAATCCATATACATATTAGAAATCACAATTCAAAGTAGATAATTAATTAAACATATTTAATGGTTTATTTTTGCTGTTATCAGAAAATATCAAATTTCACTGAAAACAGTGAGTTGAAGGTATTCATCATATAACAGCGGGGGAAAAAAACGAAAAAAACACAATCAAAATGATTGTCTTTAAAAAACCCAAATAATATAAATAAGCAGAAATAGGAACTTCTCCAAAGTAACTTACTTTCTATGACGTCAAAGGATATCCTATGAACAGCTTATACTCTGTTGTGCTGTTACTATTTTCTGCCCGCCACTTTCTGAAAGATAAACTCAATTGGTTTAAGAAAACTGAGACATACAAAGCAATTTGAAACAGCACACTAAGTTACAGCAACACCTAGAATCATTATAGTCCAATTACTTACCCTAAATTCTGACTTCAAAAAACAAGTCAAAAGGCAACATTGCTTCATACTCAATTAGTAATGTTTCCTGAAAGACTAGCCATTTTATACATTTTAAATAAGCTGTGTAATATCCAGATGTTGTCAAAGGACCAGCATATTATATAATAGCTGCAGTTGCAAAAGTTCTTCCTGAAATCGATGACTGTGTAGCCAAAACATTTTTAATTAGACTGGACAACTTATTTTCTTCCAGTTTATGTAGTTGAAATTGTAAAATGACATTACATCCATAAGTTTCCATAAATAATGTGGACAGCATTGCAGACTTACATTTCCTCTACTCCTTATTTTGATCTGCTGCTTGACTTTGCTTATAAAAACAAACAGTTTTCGCTCTGTACTACAATTATTCACAAGGCCATATAGGGTAGGAGCCATTAGAACATCTTGAAATTCCTCTGAACAAATCCCAAGCTTTTTAGCTTTTTTTCCTAAAATTTGGGTTGTAAGAACACCAGGTAAGAATTTTGAAGGTGGAAAGGCAATCTTTTTTTGAAAGTTAAAACAGAATCATTGCAGAATGACCAACCGTTTCCAGATTTCAAATAAGCTGTATAATGTCCTGAATTAGTTGAAGGACCATTATGATATATAATTGCAGTAGTTTTAAAAGTCCTTCCTGATATTGACAACTGCGAAGCCACAAAATTATTAATTAAAGTTGTCAATTTAGTTCAATCAGGCCTACATCGTTGGAACATTAAAATGACATACTGGCCATAACTTCGTAAAATTAACGTGGACAGCATTCCAGACTTACATTGGCTGCACTCCATATTTTGATCAGCTGCCTTTACTAGCTTATTGAAGGATACTGATTTACTGTCAGGCAAAGTTAAATATATAAATCTTTCTGAGTCTACACTATTAGTACTTGATAGCCTACAGGTCGCGCAGTCATGCTGCCATTGATAAGAAAGGCCAAATAGATAATCTACATCTACACCCTCATCTTGCAATACATCAAGCATATACATTAAAAACTCCTGACAATCCTACTGAATATTTTCAGAGAATTCTGTTTAACCTGAACATTCATCTAACAGAAAACGAATTTCAGACACACTTTCTACTCTCGTTTTATCAGCACTACATTTCTCTAACACAGAATTCAACAAACAGCATAAACTTTGTTCCGAATTGATCACAATCTGTTATTTGAAAGCCTCTAGTGAAAAGAGAACATTAACAACTACATTAGCATAGCAGTTGACACCAGAACTATTTTCAAATTTAAAACCAACAACATTTTCAACAGAATTCATTTTATTCCTGCTTCCACTTTTGGGTTCATCGACTTTTGGTCTTTTTGCTACAACCTCCCTACTATTACTGATATTTCTTCGTTTCCGGCCTACCACACGGTTCTCAATCAAAGGATATTGAGGCAAATGTGGCGCATACTCTCTTCTTAACGTATTGTATTCCTTAACACAATCTAGATCTGCACAAATGTTTGTGACATCACAGTCAATCAAGTACAAACCCGATAAAGTTTTGACTCGTGACAATGCTACGTAAGCCATACCCTCTTTGAATACAGAACTGCCAATATTCACTAAAGCAGTGTCTACACTTAAACCTTGCGATTTATGAATTGTCACCGCATATGCCAAGCAAACAGGAAACTGCTTACGGCGAACATATAAGTCTTCAACAAGCAAAAACCTAGCAGAGAAACGACCAATTAGCTGTACTTCCTCAATGCCATCAAATTTAATTTTTAAAAATTCAATTCCATCTCTATTTCTGTATTTCTCAAAATCAACAACATTACACATTGATCCATTTACCAGACCTCTTTCAACATGTAAATTCCTTCTCAAAATGATTCGGCAATTTAAGCACACATTCAAAGTCTTTTCAAAACCCGCAGTTTTAGATATAGTCTTCTCTAATGAATCCAATTTAGATTTCAAATTCTCTGACAAAATCATTGTTGCTCCCATATGCTCTATTTTGTCAATAGCTTCAAGTTTCACAATCTCTTGTTTTTCTAAATTCAACATTTTGTTGTTGAAGATGGAACATTCTGCAAGAGTTGGCATCAAACATATTCCAGATTTCTTCACAGTAGTTTTCTGAAAAATATCCTCTGGCAAAACGTCTTCTTCTGGATATAAATTTGACAGTAAGCGTGCATGTAAAGCTTCTTTACCACGCTCAGTCACTCTCCCGATTCTAATATCTTGTAGAATATTCTTGTAATCTTCGTCCTTCGCCTGACGCATATTTTCACGCAGCTCAGCATAACTGAAGTTTAACCATATGTTAACGTTGCCAATGCTCCCTAGGCACTTCTTGGTATCTTCATGTGTAAGCAGTTTAAACACTGGTTGTCCTTTCACTGGTGTCAGCTGCAGAAGATCACCAAAAACAATGATGTGTTTGCCACCGAATAACACATCATACTCTGTTTTAAGAACTTCCTGCATTCTTAAATGCACAAAAGCAAGCATAAGATTGGAAACCATGCTTACTTCGTCAATGATAAGAAGTTTCATCTTCTTCAAAACTCGAGATACTTCACAACAAGCATCTCCAGATAACTTGTGGTATTGTAATTTGTTATCATGCTCCACTGGCAGCATCAGTAACCGATGCAAAGTAATCCCTTTAATGTTATGAGCTGCCAGTCCAGTTGGAGCGGTCACAACACAAGACAGCGATGAATCAGTCATTTTCTGCATATAACATGAAATTGCTTTAATAAGGAAACTTTTTCCAGTTCCTGCTTCTCCACTCACGTACAGTCGGACAGGCTTCAACGACGTACATGAGCACTCTTCCTTCTCATGACTTAATCCATGCTCAATTTGGTTGGTAACTTCGACATATATTTTCCTCTGCTCAACGTTAAGTTGTCTTTCCAATTCTTCTAAGTTAACCGCATCCTTCTGAGCATGTGCCATGGCTCTTTCCACTTCAATCATGGCAGTGGCAGCTTCATTTTCAATAACTGGTTCTCCCAGTGGATCCTGACTCAATGAAACAGAACTCTGACTGTCCTGAGAACTGTCTCTAGCAATCTCGGCTGCAATTGTTGCTTCCTGCTCAATTTCTGCATTCAACATTTGTAGGTATTTTTGAAAAACAGGACATTCTATGGACTCCTTGGCTGCATTGAAAGAGTCTTCGTAACAGAGGAAATCCCCAAGCAGTTCCTCTTCTGCACGCCAAGGCTTGAAAAGTTGCAAAAGAGCTAAATAGAAAAACTCTTTTCTTTCGGGAGATTCGCAATCCAATTTTCGATGATTTATCAATTGACATTTTTTTTGCTTGACCAGACATCCCTCACTTCCAATTACAGCATACACTCCTTTATCAATATCTTCTTTGATGTTCCTCTTGAAAACGTAATTTTGAAGAACTTCATACAGACAAGCATTCTCCAGGTGACTGCTTCTATTTGGATAATATGTATCCAACATGTTGCTCTTCAAAATATCTGTACTGTTTGGCTCCTTCTCCGCCAAATACTCAATTTCCCGTACAGGTTTCAGAACTCGATTACGCGTTGCAGCAAGACCAAGACTCGCCCAAATGATACTCCTAGATTTGGCATAGAGACTTGCTGAAGATAACCGGTCAGAACATTCGTAAGCTCCGATTTCTCGATGCGACAACATCTTCAGACTGAAACTGTACAAGTTCTTACTGAGGCTCTTTTCATGGGAAATATCCTCCCACATATCCTTCAGTTCTGTCTTTTCTTTTTTAGTGATGTAAGACGTCACATACCGAGCCACAGCCATACAGTTGTCAGCCACAAACTGTATATCCATGTTAGCATTCCACATGGGCAAAATCACTGGGTTGTAGTCGTTGATGTACTTTGACTCTTCATTTCTTTTCAAATTGTATGTGTTTTTGGGTGATTTCCTCGTCACATTATGTCACAGCGATGACATCAAATTGTTAACTCTTCCTTTTGATAACACCGACCGTCGAAATGCAAAACGACATTTGGTGTAGTATTTGTCCTTGTTTCTGAATTTACGACGACAGTACTTTCCACAACGATGGCTTTGAAACCGTAAAACTTGTTCTCTTAGACTTTTGTCTTCGTTTATCTTTGGAACAGCACATGTAGCATACTGTTCTATGAAACTCATCACTAAGTCATCCGGATCTGTTCCAAATTTGGGTGCATCTTTGATCCATAGTAGCATATGTATATGAGGAGCACCTCTTGCTTGATACTCCTTTCTCCAGAAGAAATACAACACCTCTCCAAGAGGTGGATTTTTCTTGTTCGTGATGAAAGACATCATAGCTTCAAATCTATGATTGAAGTACCTGCATACATTCACAGGATCCAAAGAGCACAGTTCTCCGGGTGTCTTGAATTCAATATTTTCAATGTTTCCATTTACCTCTCGTAGAAATTCAAGTAAGTCTTCCCAGCCATACTCAGCACAGCTGAGAGTGAGGAACCATGTGGGAGTTCCTAAATTCCTCAGCATACATTTTAAGTCACCATGACGGCGGTACCAATACTCATTAGTACCACGCTGACAAGCCATGAGATTAATCAGGTGAGAATCCAAAATACTGTCTTGCACATTGACTTTATCCATAAAGTCCCTTGCCGAGATATTTCGCAGTTGTATACCACTTTTCAAGATGTGGTTCACTGCATAAGACAATCCAGAGAGATCACTTTCAAACAATAGATGAAATAAATAGGGAATGCATTGTCGAAACATAGGATCTTCTGTATACAATCGTAAAGTCCGGTATTCTGAAGCAGGAATTTGAACAGGTCGCTCATCATAACGTCCTCCTCGAACTGTGGGAAATAACTGTGGGAAACACCGAGCTTCCAAACTTTCCTCCCAAACACTAATGGGACTCCCTTTGGCTTGTTTCATTTGAAACAACTCAATAGCATTCCCCATGACTTCCTTGGAATGCAAAGGATGAACACTATAATGTTCATATATTTCTTCCTTTTTAGAGGCTTCTACTTTCTCAATTTGACCAGGACACAAATCGCTGTCCTCTTCTTCACTTACTTCCTCTTCTGCAACACATACATTCTTGTAGTACTTATTATTTTTTATCAAATACAATGTTGCCTTTTTGACTTTCCTAACATCCACTAAATCTTGCCAGATTTTCTTACTCTTTGTCGGAACACCATTAACTATGATAACCAGAGGTTCCTCTTCCACTTTCTCTACTCCAATTGTATTAATGTTTTTCATCAAATCCAAAGGCAAATAAACAACCCTTCCCTTTAATCCTCTCTGTAAATCTGATGGAGGCAACTTCCCTGTCTTTGGCTCCATTCGTACAATAGCCTGGAAGGGATGGACACTTTGAATCAAAATAGATTCATAAGTATTTAAATCCTTCAATTCATAAGGAATGTCATCTAATTCCAGATTATTATAAACAGCTCTAGCAGGCATCTGGTGTTGGTTTAATTTGTTATAGCAATAAGTACACACACGTTGGTCCGCTCCCAAATCAAAACAATTTTCTACCATCAAGTATGTGGCAAAATCCTTCCATTCTTTGCATATATATCCACTAACTTAGTCTGATTCTTATAATAAGTCTGTCGACAACACACACAAGTAAAATTAGGCCTCTCACTTGATTTCACCATAAACGTGGAAATTTCCTTGTGAAACTTATCTGTACTGAAAATCTGTTCACTGTCTTCCACATTACCTTCTTCTAGTGGTTCAATATCAACATTGTTCTCTTTACCAGCAAAATAACAGAACTCAATTTCTTGACAAATATTCTTCACATCTACTTCAGAACCATGCAAAAGAGCTCTGCTTAATTTTTTAAGCATAATTGCAATTCAACATTCTAACTAATTTCCTCACTTTATTATGATGCACTGCTAGCATCCTGAAATGATGAAATACACTCTGGCATACTCTCCTAGAAAGACAAGCCAGTGAATGACCACTCAAACCTGTCACTTGTCTCACTCTGCAAGGATCTAATTCTTGCAACAACTTTATTTTTTGCTTTACACTTTTCTTATGAAATGTCCGTATAAAATCACAAAGCAAATTGATGGAATCCTGTCGCACACTGCAAATAGAACTACACTTCCAGGTGTACACTGGTCCCTTAGGACGTCTCCCTAAAACCTCATCACTTAGTGCCTCTTCTGCATCTGCAGACACAAGTATTGCTTTTTCAACCGGATGACCATCTTTTACCTCATATGCTCGACCACTGCTGTCAACTGCATGCACCAAAACATTGTCCTGAAAATAACTCTCCTCATTAAAAAATGCCTCACTATTTGAACTATGCATCCATTCTCCTAAGAAAACTTCACAAAAATTACTTAGATTAACTTCTCTCTTCCATCTACTATTAGATTTGAAAACATAGATTACCTTGTTTAGTTTCCTAATTCTATTAATTACCAAAATAAATAACTTTCGCTTGATTTTGAAAGCCTGATCAATAATTTTCTCTACATTTTTCTTTTTCTTATAAAATGACACTTTCTGTTGACCTTTTTTAAATTGTTTTAGCAAATTGACAATTACCCTGTTGCGGAACATTCGCTTACGAATGTCCCTGAAAATATTTGCCCTTCTACTGCCATGCACAGAGTTATCTCCTGCTCTAGCACAAACTTTTTTCACGGGCCTTTTCTTTCCATTTAAATTGGCTATCTTTTTCTGGACTAAAACTTGTTCTGTAGTTATACTTTTGTTTCTACAAATGTTTTTAAGGAATGATTTCGTTCTCTTACCCGGTGTTCTCTTTGTCTGTTGAGGTAATACTAATGTAGAGGACTGCTGCAAAATGTTAGGTAACTGCTGTCTTTGACGTTTCGTAGACTTTCGAATTCTATCCTTAGACGGCATTGTCTAATTTCCAAATAATCTGCAGTTGAATCTGTGGTGAAATATAATAAAAAATGTTATTAACCACTATTACCAAACAGTAAATCAATAACAGTAAGAACTAGATTCAACAATGCTATAAAAATAAATAAAATAAAAGTATTCACAAGGGTGCAGGGGGTATCACTTTGACACCCTCTGGCACCCTCAAAACAGGCACAGGTGCCATGTGGCAGGCAAACCAGCCCTAAGGGCAGATCTGCCTTTCACATGACATTGGTGTGCGAGCACACATGTGCATGCACACCGGAATCGGTATTTTACCATGAAGTTTGATTTCATGCTAAAATACCGATTCGTTAAGGCCTTTGGGACTCAGAAGACTCCCCCCTACATAGCAAATTTACAGAATCAGTAAAATTACCGATTCGGTATTTTACCGAACCAATAATTTTTCCGATTCTGTAAATGTAGATTTACCTACATGTGGCCTTGGATTTAGGCCCCTACATACCGATTGGCCATTTAACGGTCGGAAACGGTCGGTAAATGGCCTGAAACGACCACCTACATCGGGCCCTAAGTGTGCATGCATTTGATTTCAAACAAAGTTTTAAAACATTTTATGTAAAACAATAATACACCTACATTCAAGGGGAACAGACTTAAAATGCCCTAATACACATGAAAACGTTTTTTTAAGGAACTTGCACCTTTTTTTCAATAACTTTTAACATGGCTATGTAACTCAAACAATCAAAATGAAAATTTGCCAGGCACACATGGGGGCGTATTTACAAGGGCCTTGCACTACGAGGAAAGTGACTTCAAATGACCAGACACACATGGGGACGTATTTACAAGGCCCTTGAACCCCGGGGAAGTGACTTGAAATTGCTAAGCACACATCGGAGAGTATCTACAATGCCCGTGCAACACTTATGCATCATTTTTTACATATACACCGTAACATTAACAACACAATTGCATCATATATCTGTTCCGCAAAAGCGACGCATTGCAAGAGTCACATAATTTTACCATCAAAAACAATTTCACCGATTCTGTAAATGTAGATTTATCTACATGTGGCCCTGGATTTAGGCGCCTACATACCTTTTCGCCATTTACAGGTCGGAAACGACCGAAATCGGCCGTAACTGGTCGGTAAATGGCCTAAACGACCACCTACATCGGGCCCTAAGTGTGCATGCATTTGATTTCAAACAAAGTTTTAAAACCTTTTATGTAAAACAATAATACACCTACATTCATGTAAGGGCAGGTCTGCCTTTCACATGACATACGTGTGCATGCACAAATGTGCATGCACACCGGAATCGGTATTTTACCATGAAGTTTGATTTCATGCTAAAATACCGATTCGTTAAGTCATTTGAGACTCAGAAGAGTCCCCCCTACATAGCAAATTTACAGAATCGGTAAAATTACCGATTCGGTATTTTACCGAACCAATAATTTTTCCGATTCTGTAAATGAAGAATGCAAAATCGCCTTTGAAAGCAGAATGCAAACACTTGACGCAAAACATCATTTTAAATACACAGCTGACTTTCTTATTTACGCAAAAAAGCATACTACTCTTTTACTAAAATATATAAACGATAACTCACCTTTACAAATTATTTTTTACATTGAAAACAGTCTCAGAAACACACCAATTATTCTGTACCAGAATTAAAGATATGCACTCCATAGGCTGGAACCAACAAAGGCACCGAAACGCTGATATTCAACACACATATCTCTCATGTCAGCCAATAAAAACTCTTCCCTCACCTTTTTCAAATCAACACCCTTCCCCCCTCTGCCCTTTCTACCTCTTTTCCATAGCAACTACCGCCTGCCAGACCTGTCGTTACCACAAGTTCACACAACAATGTTTCAAATGAACTCTGAACTCTCAGTACACCTGCTAATCCACTGCAATCTTTCATAACAACATTTTTAAATAACCATTCAAAATACATCTTTCAAAGAACACATCCATGCACCCTAACTTTCTGTTTTCAGCAATGGAAATACACCAATCACTGCTAATGAATCATTTGCACTTAAACTCCACAGTTTTTTACATTACAAACATCACTATTTCAACTGCCATTTCATTCCCACACTTCATCTGACTGCAGCAAAAACTCCTCTAGCTATGTTTTCAGTCTGGATTCTTGGACATAGCTACATCCACTGGGCTCACAGGTATGCTGATAACAGAAATGTACACAACCTCGATTTACAAAATGTGGAAATCAAATGGATTGGTCGAAGAGGATTGAAATGTCACCAATTGATACCATTGGTGAAAACCTTTTTACATTTGCCAACCCCTGACCTCATAATAGTGCACTGTGGAGGAAACGATTTGGGCACTTTGACTGGAGTAGGTCTGGAAATGCTTTTAAAGGACACCTTTGAGCAATTGATGACACTTTTTCCTCAAACTGCCTTGGTATATTCCAATATATGCCAAAGACAAAAATGGAGGTGGTCCAATCAATTTTGTCCACAAATTGAGAAATCGAGGAAGCATGTAAATAAGTCTGTTTCAGCTTACATGAGGGACCATGGAATGGGCTGCATCTACAACAATAACTTGCGTTACTACATGCAAGATATCTACAGAGGAGATGGCGTGCATTTCTCAGATGAGGGAAACAGAGTTTTCATACTAAATTTATGAATGTGTATTGGTTCCTACTTATAAGTTTCTAGAACATACACAGAACCCAAAAGCTCTTTTCAGAGCTACCTTAACTTAGTGTACTCTTTTGAAATTTCGAATGTACCTTTTTTTCACTTATTTTCACCTATATTCGCTTCCCGGTACGCTACCCAGTTCGCGTACCGGCAGCTAACCACGCGAAAAAAAACAATTTTTTTTTATCGACATATATGAGCCTCCTCAGCCACCCTCAGAAAACTTAGGGAAACAGCATACGTCTAAAGTACCCCAATCTACCCATTCTGAACATTATTTACCCTCCATCTTATATCTCAATTCTACCGAAACACAAAATGGAGGACTCCCGTAACACTGCAAGTTCGCGTACCGGGAAACGCACTGACAAGCACTCGCTCAAAAAAGGTGGGAAAGTAATTTACAGAAAAACCACTGGAAACACTTTCACCAATTAAACAGTAGCTCATACTACATACCAATCCCTACCATTTTCACAAATTTAGTTGGAATACCATTTAGCCATTTAGCATGTAGAACTCTCTAAAATCCCTGAGGTAAATTACTTCACAAAACATATCATAAGTGTTGGAAATGACAACCAATTAAAATAATACTTTCAAGTTCTACTATTATATCATGGCATTTGATTGGTTATGTACCTGAATATATATAAACAAAGAGAGAGAAACACAGCCATTTTGACTACGACTTCGTGAAGTGCAGAACAACAAAAAATCAACTAATAACTTCAAGTTATATTTAAAAGGTAAGATATTATTTTTAAAACTGAAGTATGTTCTGTACTGAAAGCTAATTAGAAAAACATTTTCAGACAGTTTTATTCTTTCACTCTTTAATACTTATAGAATAAAAAAGACTTCTCTGTTTTAGTTATGGCAGGGCCACTCCAAGGATTTGCGAGGCCCTGGGCTAAAAGGCAACGTGCGCAAGGCCCCCTCTAAATTACATAACTGGCCACTTACAAGGAGAACATTCACAGACACTGTGGGGGCCCCATTGTCCAGCATTTTGACGCCCCCACAGTTTAAACTTTCACTCCACACGCATTTCTCACACCTTCATAGGTGTGAGAATTGATTGTGGTCTAAAAGTTAAAACTGAGGGTGCGCCAAAATGCTGGACAATGGGCCCCCCACAGTGTCTGTGAATGGTCTCCTTGCAATTGAAGGAGCGTCTCCTTCTTCCTCCCCTATACCTCCTGACACCATCCATGAGAGGCCCAAGTAGGGGGCCCCCTGCAATAGACCTTAATTGCAGGCGACACCTTTCTTTGTGATAGATCTCCAGGAAAACAAAAGGACACATCACCAGTGCGTGGCCCCATGCTGGTGGGCTGAGTGCGAGGCCCCGAGCGGCAGCCCACGCTGCCCATGCCTAGCGCCGGCCCTGAGTTAAGGATAGAGTTAGACTTCTCTAGTATAATTCAGAATTGACTAAGAGTTTATTTGATAATTTTCTTCATATTTCTACTTCCAATTTGATACCATACACTGCCCAAAGAAAAAATCACTGTTTAAATAACCAAACTGCCTGTCTGTACTGAAACCCAACAGTGCACTATCTGTACTGATATATTTATTTGTTATGCAATTTACAGCAAGAAAATGGAAGGACAACAAAATGAAATTAATATTTCATTTGAAATTAACATGGAAAACAATCCTAAGGAAGACAAAGAGGAAAAAGACCTTATGGATCACTCTCTGGACCAAGACTTAATTAATTGTGTAGAAGAAATTGAATCATGGAATGAAAAGGAGGACATACCTGATGAATTAATGTTGGAAATTCTTTTAGATTTTGAAAAATCACAACAATAAATTTTTATTTAAAAATTAAAAATAGTTTGAGACATTGTTCTTTTTTATATGTAAATTATGAAATAGTACCAAAATAGATATAATATAAAGTGAGACTTAAAATATACTGTGCAAATTTTTTGTGTTACATACTAACTTTGTTCATAGTTACTTCCTTTCTCCCACTATATAATCCCCAATGTGTATTTAACATCTCTTTATCATCTCCTGCCACCATGTTGTTTCGGCTTTCCAGACAGACTATGGTATGAATTCCATATACCACAATAACTTCTTTAACAACAAGCAAGATATCTACAAAGGAGACGCGTTTATTAAATTATAGACTCTACATTGATACCTACATGTAGCTACGTAAATAAAAATAAACAAAAAAAAACAACAAAACGAACAATCAATAAACATACAATAAGTTAAAAGTCAATCATTCTTGTTTCCTTATAGTACGCTCCCCAGACCGCTTTCCGGTACGCGAACCGGACGCACCCCACGAAAAAAACAATTAAAAAAAAATAATACTTTTTGGCCCCGCGGGGCACTTTAATATCCCCCTGAACAATCCTAGGGGGTCAGAAGGGGTCTACCTTGCCCCCTTTCCTTCATTTCCCCCTTCGTTTTGGCCTCCTCTTGTCTCTCGATCCTACCGAGAGACAAGATGGCGGCCGCTACGGACTGTTTAGAATGTTGACAGACACCGGAGAGCCAATCAGCTTCGCTTCGCAAAGCTCCGTTACGCGAAAAGTACGCAAACTGGTGCGCTATCCAGGACGCTGTCACAGATATATCTGTTTTTTTAAACGTTAATTTCTCAAAATCCACTGGAGCACATATATTGAGACCCAGCAAAGGCACATCGGGCTAACAGTCCCTACAATTTTGCCAAGTTTCGTGCAAATCCATTCAGCCGTTCGAGCTAAAAGTGAGGCCAAACGCCCTATGGAAAAATGAATGGGAAAAATGCGTTTTGGGACCCCCCTTTTTCTCAGCCCCCCCTTGACGAACCCCCCCCAAATTTTCAGGGGCTGATCAGAAACAAAATGTGCCATTTTCCTGAAAATTTCAGCCGATTCCGTCCACAAACGCAAAAGTTATTAGACATAGAATTTTCAAAAGTTCCATAGAGAAAAAATCCTAACTATATATACCTACTGGCGACCGCCAGTAGGTAATATATATATATATATATATATATATATATATATATATATATATATATATATATATATATATATATATATATTCACTAAAAAACAAAGGTTTTACAGACTTTATAGTTAGGAATTAGCATTTAAAAAACCTTAGAAATTCACTGAAAAAACCATAGGTTTCATGGGCATCATAGTTAGTTGGACATTTGACTCATATAAAACCAGAGTAATTCGCCAGTTGTACTTAGTTGAGATAACTAGAACTCGGGCGCCTGCAATGCACTGCTGATGACATCACATAATACATTACTCATGACAACGTCAGTGACATCAGTGATGACATCTCAAATGACATCAGCTCTACAGTTTCCAATAGGCGATGCAAAAAAAAGTGTGCAGAGCCTGCAATGATGCATATGAGTGGTGCAGACAGTACACACTGGAGCAATGTCTTTTCCTACAGGACTACCTCATCTACAATAATGAATCAATCTCAATTGTGAACACTGCTGTCTGCAGTGTATGCCACAGAGAGCAGTCAGCAAGGGACCACAGCCACATGGCATTGACTTGAGCTCTACAGTTTGCAATATGCGAAGCAAAACAAAGCGTTTAAAGCCTTCAATGATGCGTATGAGTGGTGCAGACAGAGCATACTGGGGCAATGTTTTTCCTACAGCACTGCATCATCTACAATACCAACTCAGTTGCAAATGTGAATACTGAATTCTGCAGCACAGGCCAGAGAGAGCGTTCAGCAAGGGCCCACAGCCACGTGGCATTGACTTGAGCTCTACAGTTTGCAATACACAAAGCAAACAAAACGTGTGCGGAGCCTGCAATGATGTATATGAGTGGCGTAGGCTGTTAGCACTGGAGCAATGTCTTTTCCTACAGGACTACCTCATCTGCAATAACCACTCGATCTCAATTGTGAACAATGCTCTCTGCAGTGGAGGCCAGAGAGAGCAATCAGGAAGGGCCCACAACCACGTGGCATTGACTTGAGCTCTACAGTTTTCAATACACGCAGCAAATAAAATGTGTGCAGTGTACAATGATACATTTGAGTGGTGCAGACTGTACGCACTGCAGCAATGTCTTTTCATAGAAGACTACCTCATATACAATATCAACTTGATCTCAATTGTGAACACTGCTATCTGCAGTGTAGGCCAGAGATAGCAGTCAGCAAGGGCCCACAGCCACATGGTATTGACTTGAGCTCTACAGTTTGCCATACGTGAAACAAAAAAACATGTGCAAAGCCTGCACTGATGCATATGAGTGGTGCAGACAGAGCACACTGGAGCAATAATTTCTCCTACAGAACTGCATCATCTACAATACCGACTAAATGTCAAATGTAAATACTGAAGTCTGCAGTACAGGCCAGAGAGAGCGTTCATCAAAGGCCCACAGCCACGTGGCATTGACTTGAGCTCTACACTTTGCAATACACAAAGCAAAGAAATTGTGTGCAGAGCCTTCAATGATGCGTATAACTGGTGCAGACAGAGCACACTACAGTAATCTCTTCTTTACAGGACTGCATCATCTATAATAGTGACTCAATCTGAATTGTGAACACTACTGTCTGCATTGTTAATTGAAGGCAGTACTCACACACAAAACCATAAATACTTTTTCTCACTCCCTCTTCACAAAATACAACAACATAAATTACATAAAAGTCTACAATAAATAAATCAAAACAATTCTAATTGGGATTTCATCTGTCCACAGTCTATACTATTCACTGGTCCTTTCAACGTACAAGATGAATTTGGTCTTTTTACTAAACCTATCTCATCTAAAAAACTTCTTCAAGCAAGTATACTATAGCCTTATAGCCCGCCGTAGCAGGCTATACCGGCTATTAAAGGCCCTCTCCAGCAATAAAAGTCCCAAGCTGAAGGCAATGGCCTTTAGCAAGGGAGAGGGACTATCGCCCAGCTACAAAGGGCTATACGGCTATCTGAACATTCTGCCACCAGAGGGTAGAATGTTCTAACTAATAAAGCAAAGCCTTAGGAGAGCGCAAGGGGATTGGAATCCCTTCGGGCTCCCTAAAGCATTTCTTCACAGCCAGAGCTGTGAACAAAAAAACTTTGCAATGTTGGAACTCCAGGCTTATACAAGCCATTATAAGAACTGAGCTCCTAACATTCCAATGTTCTAATTAAACAGTATTGTGTATGTTTCAATATACATTCTAAATACTTCACTACTGGATTCTGTAATTAAATAATCACCACTCAATCTAAATTGTGAACCCTGCAAACTGCATTCTAGACCAGATGCAGTGGTCATTAACACCTGACAACCACAAACCGTTCGATTTGAAAGCACAGAGTTGGTTGCACCTGATCAGAGAGGGTACACATAAATCATCACAGACTTTAACTTATGACATCCTCAATCATACAATCAAGACCCCATTTCACCGTTTGCACCTCCAGTACCACAGTATACTCCACCAACTACTGTCAACCAAGCCCAATAATCATGTGAAGCAGTTATCTATGGTAGCACAGACTGTGATGCACCTCAACACACAAACTTCTGACAAAAGTAAGCAGCAGGTAATATCGGACATCGTCCATTATGGGATCAAGACACCGTTCCACTGTTTGGACCTGGAGTTGGTTGCAGCTGGCCGAAGGGAGTACCTCCATCTCCACTCTCAGACACAGTTCTAACATCATCCGTTGTGGAATCAAGACACCGTTCCACTGTTGGGACCTAGAGTTGGTTGCAGCTGGTCGAAGAGAGTACCTCCATCTCCACTCTCAGATTCAGTTCTAAAATCCTCCATTGTGGGATCAAGACACCGTTCCACGTTGGGGCCTAGCATTGGTTGCAGCTGGTCAAAGAGAGTACCTCCATCTCCACTCCACTCTC
Organism: Lissotriton vulgaris; assembly: GCF_964263255.1. Classification (NCBI taxonomy): domain Eukaryota; kingdom Metazoa; phylum Chordata; class Amphibia; order Caudata; family Salamandridae; genus Lissotriton; species Lissotriton vulgaris. Next base: position 1,459,514,037 of record NC_141687.1, read on the forward strand.
AGATTCAGTTGTAACATCGTCCGTTGTGGGATGAACACCCCGTTCCAATGTTGCGACCTGGACTTTCTTACACCTAGTCAAACAGAGTACCATCATCTCCACTCAGTTCTAGCATCACCCACTATGATATCAAAAACACTGTTCCACTGTTGGTACCTGTCGGACTACTGTGTTAGCACTCCACGGTGCTGGGCCTCAGGGTGGGCGCTGCGTGCCTGTGTCGTGGTACCCAGCGTTAATCTCAGGAGCCTTCCGAGCTTGGAGACCTCGGCCCAGGAATTTCCGCCGGCATGTGGTGGGCCCTCTTTCATATACGGCGGTGTCGAAAGGTGAACTGTGAAGCATATATGCATTGCAGTGGCCATTACGCTTTGTAGATACCAGCACGCTGAAAGCATCATTCACGCCACCACCTTCGCTCACGGCGTAAGCCTTGTGGCAGTGTAAGCGGCACAGACCTGGCAGATATGTTTGCCAATCCGGAAGAGAACCACACCCAGGGAAACGTGCCTCTTCTTCAAACCCCTACGCTAGCCTTTCGTATGCTGAGCCAGCCCACTACCCTAAACATTGAGGGGGGAGGAGGCACGTACACACTACCATTCCGTAATCTTTCCTACTGACTGTACTATAATGGTTCCTGCCACTGTCCACTTCACTCAATAGACCATCATTGTATGTTGACAAGTACATGTCTGTGCTCTGCATACTCAACTCTGCCCGGCACATCCCCTCAACCCTTTGCATTATATACTTTTATAATCGATAATTACTTACCACCTGCGCACATACTTTGCTCCCATCTCTCCCTGCGTTCTGCATTGTGAGGCAGAGATGCCATGCCATGTTTCATTTGTGTACATGGCTACCCACGTTTCCCACAGTATGTAGTATTGTTGTGTCTGCTAGGTGCACATGTTTTTTGTCATGTTGTATCTGATTATATAAGGTACAGCGTTTATTTCTCCCATTTACATATCACTGTCTTCAAGAGCATACAGAAGTTTTTATCACAGGTCAAAAGTGCGACCACAATGACAGTCACTCATTACTATCTAAGAATGTCCAACTACACAGCGCTTCTAAGTTTACAACCCCCAACCTTGCGTCCTTTCTTAAAAGAAAGCCAACTCCCACAATCAGACTAACATTCAAACAGCTTTCTAACGGCAGTTATCTGCTTCTCAATAACATGCACTCCTACAGAATGTGAGCTGGCACACAGCATGTCCTTACTGTTTCAAACACAGTAACTTTCTGTGTCAATGTCTATTCCCACCCACACAAACTAACTGCCAAACTTCAACTTGGCATCAAAATTCCTCATTTGAAAACAGATTTCAAGACACAAACCAAACTAAAAGAGCTTTTGTTCAGAACAGAACTCTCCCTCACTTCTGCAAAAGAAATGTATCGACTGCAGATACCACAAACTTCAAGTAAAATACACTCCCTTTTAAATACGAACCGCCGATTACACTTTGTGAATTGTTACACAATTTTCAACACATGTCACACTCAAGGTCTGGCACACTTTTTTAACACAGTCCCCTATGGCCTTCTAGCATGCTTTCAAACTGTTCTTCTTTTGATACCAGACTACATTCATTCAATCATCTCTGGAATAATAGGAACAGTGCCCATACGGCCATCCTACTACGAATTCTACTTCTAAAAATGGCTACGCTCTCTATGGAAACAACTATGTCCGACAGAATACACCTCTACGCCAAGCTACATCAATACTGTAAAAAAACTGAAAAAATATTCGGCGACCTGCCTCTATCTATTATCGGAGCTAGCTGAAACATAACATTTACCTACATGTATGCAATATGCATACAACCATCGTTTGATTGCAAAACTTGCCCAGTTGACTGGCGAATGGATGTATGCCTTGCCAACATCCCAACAATCACTCCTGATATCCAGCAGGTAATGCATTTTCTTGAAAACCATGAACATGATTGTTCTGGCAGTGGAGCAATGGCGAATGCAATGCTAAAAGGAAACGCAGCTGAATGCAGATTGCCTTCCAATTCAAATTACAGCTCCAACATTCAAAGAACATTACTGTCCCTTCGAAGATTTAAATTGGATCGCTTCGCTTTTCTCAGACAATGGCAACAATAGCCTCTTGGAACATTACGCATCTCAAGCCGCTGAAGAACTCCTGGACTGGAATCTCCAAGACTTGTAAGAAATTCACGTTATTCTTGAATGGATTTTTTTCCATCTTTTTTTACTTTTTCCTTTACATTTTTTATAATACACTTCAACCCTACTACTTTCATATAACAACTTTCTAAATATACTCTGACATTTGAACTCTATCTTCATGATTGCCCCTTACGTCTCCACTTTAACCAGGGATTGGTGATTTATGGCCAGTGTAAATACGCTATTTACTTTCGGAATTAGCCTAAACACGATACCCATTTAGAAACCACATCTATTCGTTGTGCACATGCCTCTCTGCCTCCCTGTTATTCACAAAGTCCTTTCACATAAATTTATTGAAAGTCAACCTCTACTCAGAAACTCACAATAATATTGAAAAAAGACAACTTTATTTAGGAACTGGTTGGCACAGTGTGGTAATCATAAACTACCTTTATTTTCATTATACAATTTTTTCATTCATGTCTAATAGTTATTGTGTACGTCACATAGTACGGTAGCATATAATGTGCAATTCACTGAAGCAGGAGCTTCGTTTTGACTACAGCAGAAGCGGTTGGAGTTTGTCTCAGCTCAATGCCTTAGCTCTCTACACAAAAATGTTTTTTTGAAACAACTGAAGACAATAATGTATATTTTGACTACAAAGGTACCGAATGTGCTTCTCAGAAGCGCAATGTTTGTATTCACCCTCAAAGTTCCAATTTGATTAGACTAGTACAAATTCTGACACGCAACACATTCAATCTACTTATTTTGTCTATGTCAGGTTTTTAGTGCAGGAATAAATGCGCTCAAGCTAGATAAAGCGTCTGTGTATTGTATTGCTTGTATGTACGGTGCCTACCGGTCGGGGGGGACACACCTTGAAACCCCTGTACGTATGTGAGTCCAGAAACCCACAATTAAAAGTAAAGCAAAGTCCAGGGCACACATGGTGAGATTCGAAGTTTAGTTCCTCTGCAAAATGGCGAACTGAACAAGATGTTAGATCGACACCAGGTGCCGTCTCACTTGCCGCTTCCGGTACGGCAAGCGAGACGGCACCAGTGTCCCTGCAAACCCAGAATCCTCATGTGGACAATCCTCCCGGCACTGGTGCTCCCACCAGCCAAGCCTGAACACTGGACTGCCCCCCATTCCTACAAACCGCAGACCCACTCAGAACCGCTGTACTCTGACCCATGCATTGCCAGGCCTCAATTTCTCCACTAAACCAGTTCTCCACGCCCCGAGCACCACCACTAGCCAGATTGTACAAGATACAGGCATTAGGGTTGACTGTACAGGCACTCGTTCCTCCTCCTTTTTCTCTACCCGGAGTAAATGCCCTAGCCGGGTTGGAATTATCACTAGCTACATGACCAGCATCCATACTACTCTGTTTCAGCCCTGAAGAGTCACGCGATCACTCCCACATGTGACGAAACACTTGTCGGCTGTTTTTTCCCTCAGTTTGGTTGATTAAACACAGGTTAAACCACTTATCTGGTGTTGATCTAAAATCCTGTTCAGTTCACCATTTTGCAGAGGAACTAAACTTTGACTCTCACCACGTGTGCCCTGGACGTTGCTTTACATTCAATCTACTGTACAACAGATTGCTAACTATTCTACTGTTGATAATTTTCCCTCACAAAAAAGCACTGCCAGGGTACCTAAAATGTTTGATGATTACATTTTGCAATTTCTTTTTTTTGTTCTTTCTTTTGCTTAAAGGATACATGTGGTAATTGTATACTACCTTTATTTTCCTTATAGAATTTAGAGTTATTCAGGTGTAATAGCTATTGTTTATGTCATATGCAATTGCAACATGTAATATGCAATTCACTGATGCAGGACCTAACGTTTGAATACAGCAGAACTGGTTCAACATTGCATCAGATTGCTGCCCTAGCTCTTGCACCAGTGGGTCCAATTATGGCACTTAAATAAAGACACTTTCTAGATAATTTTCAAACTCCATGCCTTTATTACAAACAGCCACTTTCTTAAACACACCACATTTCACAATGTTTCTTCTGTGGCATTGCAACATTCTGCATTATATTCTTCACGATTATTTCTTAATTCATGCTTCCTAGAACACTTCATTTGAGTCTGCAGACAGGCAGGGGTGAGTATTTCGCTTACCACTCCCTGTAAAGCATAAACGCACACTAACACTACTTACACAGGTATGCTACAGTGGCCAGTATCCTACAGCACCCACAGCACATCACTTTACAGCAATAAACTCACGACTTACACTCACACTTTCATTCCTGAGTCTTCAGACTGGTACCAGTGAGCACTTTGCTTCCCACTCCCACTATACTCTAAAAGCATACTAACACCACCTGCACACATAAGCTACAACAGCCAGAATGCTACACCTCCCAGAGCACATCACTTTACAGCACTCAGCTCACATTTTAAGCGCACGGTTTCATCCCCAATTGTAGCAGTACCTCACCTCACCACCATCTCACAGTGGGCAAAACAGCACTTTCACAATGATAGGACTAAAGACTTTGCTTCGGCCTGTATGCTACAGCGCCCACAGCACATCAGTTTACAGCGCTCAGCTCACAGTTTAAGCACACACTTTCATCGCCGATTTTACTGATACCTCACCTCAACACCATCTCACTCTAGGCAAAACAGCACTGTCACACCGGTAAGGGTAAATACTTCACGTCTGCCAGGATGCCACAAAGCACTCAGCTCACAGTTTAGATACACGCTTTCATTGCCTAGTTCACCAAGCCCTTACCTCTGCACCATCTCACAGTGGGCAAAACAGCACTTTCACACCGTTCGAGGTAAATAATTCACTTCGGCCAATATGCTACAGCCCCCACAGCACATCAGTTTACAGCACTAAGCTCACGGTTTACACGCGCGCTTTCATCCCGGAGTGTACCGGCACCTCACCTCAGCACCATCTCACAGTGGGCAAAACAGCATTTTCACACCAGTAGGGGTAAATACTTAATTTCACACTCCCTCTACTGCACACCCTGACCACCCTACAGACCTCACAGCGCTCCTACCCTCTTCTTTCCCACTATTTTCTGCCCTTTTTTCCCTGACTCACCTCCAGGGAATCACAAAATGGTGGCCAACACTTCCTAGCTCAAGTTCAAGTTCAAGTTCAAAACAACTTTATTTCGATTCATAACGAATCATAAAAAGCACATAAACATGAAATACATAATTAAGGGGTGCAGTTACATCGGGTTGCAGTCGCTGTTAAAATAGAGCAATTAAAATATTTACAATTTTTTTTAAAAAGCAGCAATTTTTCAATAATTCCATAGGGTGTTGTCAAGACTGTTAAATTATCTATTTCCAGAACGTTTTTTAAGGCGGAAAGCAGCTACCAAGAAGTTAGCGACACTAAACATAGTTAGTGGTGAGTCTAACTTTTTTAAGTAAAATAGGGCAGGCTTGATTTGGACGAACCCCGTGTTCTTAAGCAATGGAGCAATATACTTTTTCCTGGGCAGATCATATATACCACAGAAGAACATAAAATGAGCAGTGTCCTGCAGAGAAAAACCGTCACATTTGCAGGCCGCTAAGTCCTCTGGCTTGGCCCATACCTTCGAGTCATTTAACAGAAAGTGAATCTGGTTAAGTCTTAGTTTGGTTAATAACCAGCGATGTAATGGAATAGACCCTACTGTTAAATAAGGTTCAATGGCCGGTGTAGTTTTGGAAATAGAGTGCTCCCTCACAGTGGGTTTCACAAGCTCACAGCTCTCCCGCTCCATTTCTCTCACTTTGAAAAAAGTCGATTTGAACCATTCCAGGTCATTCTTAACGATGCAGTCTGGTTTATGGAAAAGATCTGGGCGGCCCAGGGAAGTTAGTGTTTTTTTAATATATGCTAGCCACGGGATATTTTTCATATTGTCCAGAAGTAGGCAGTCTCTCATAATTGTGTGGTTCAGAGGTAAGTTGGTGTTCAGCCATGTTTTTAACCACATCAAGATAGGGGATTGTTTGATGATGTCACTAATGTACCCCTGGCCTAGTTCCATATGGACAGAGAAAGTGGCTGTAGATTGAGGTAATCCTAGAAGCATACGTAAAAATCTGTTTTCTTCCATCTGTATTGCTTCTATATTGTTCGAATAACCCCAGATGGAAGCCCCGTACCTTACTACTGAGATTGATTTCGCTCTGTAGAGTGCCAGCATTGCTTCCGTGGGCTTACCACCCAGACGTTTTGAGAAGCCGACTATGGCGGCTGCTGTTCTTTTCATGGCGTTGGTTTTGACGGATATTTGAGGTGCCCACGTACCCTTATCGTCGTATACTACCCCCAGGTAGGTAAAAGTTCTCACATTGGAAATAGGAGTGTTAGCACAGTAGAAAGTCTTCAAGTCCTTATTTTTTCTGCCGCCTACAGCCATAACATGGGACTTGTCTGTATTGATTTTTAAACCAAGGGAGGTCATAAAGGCATCGAAGGATGTCAATAGTCTTAGTAGCCCAAGAGGAGTACGTGCCACGAGCACCGCCTCGTCCGCGTAAAGGAGGACCGGGGTGGACAGTCCGCCAAAACGCGGGACGTCGAGTGTTGCCAGCTCCAGTGTGGATTCAAGGTGGTTAATATAGAGTGTAAATAACATTGGGGCGAGAATACACCCCTGTCGCACCCCTCTGGTAGACTTGAATCCAGCTGTGCAGGCTCCTTCCTGTGTCATCCTGATGGACGCTTCTAGGTCCCGATGGGCCTCAGCCAGAAAATGTACCAAGGTAGGGTCCATCCCCAGTTCCAAGAGGATGTCCCACAGCCTGGACCTATTCACTAGGTCGAAGGCTGTGGACAGGTCCATGAACCCTAGGTAGATTGATCCGCTGGATGCCACTGTGTATTTGCCTAGGATCAGATGTAAGTTGAGGCACTGGTCCTCCGTCCCTCTTCCCTTTCGAAACCCATATTGAGCATTTGATAAGATGTTATTGCTGGAAGCCCACTCGTCGATCCTTGCCATTATCACTTTCCCCAGGATTTTGAAAGACGAGTCGATAAGTGAGATGGGGCGGTAGCACCTCGGGTCTCCACTCTGGCCTTTCTTGAAGATTGGAATGATGGTGGCATGTGACCAGGAGACAGGCAAGCTATGTTTCATGGCGGCATTGAAGACGTTGGTCAGGATGTTTGCCCAGAAAGAGACATTGGCCTTGAACATGTCGGCTGGAACGCCATCTGGGCCTGGCGCTTTCTTCCCTACTGTGTTGGTTATGGCTTTTTCAACTTCTTCCATATTAAAGGAGAGTGCTGGCTTGGGGGAGTTAGATTTGAGGATAGTCGGTGTTTCGCATATTTGGTCACTCCCATAGATGATTTTAAAATGAGCTAACCAATCCTCCTCACTGATGTTGGCCTCTAGGATATCATTAGCTTCTCCAGAAAACAAGGGATTGTTTATAATGGCCCAGAAGCTGGTACTGTCTCTTAAAGTGGCTTTTTCCATTAGTGAGGCCCAGGCATCCTTTTTAAGAGCTTCTTTGCGTTCATGAATGATATTATAATATTCTTTTCTTAGTCTGGCAACTTTCCCTCTGTCCCTAGGTGATTTTTTTTAATTCATTCAGGAGGCAAGTGTGTGCTTTCGAGCAGGCTTTGTTAAACCAGCCCTTGGTCGGTCGAGTCTTCTTCCTGGATTTAACTGTGAGTTCATCAGAGATTACAGCACACAAGGTATCAAAGGCGGTGATTACATCCTCCCCCTGTTTAGAATTGTCTTGGCAAATATCTAATTCATTGCGGGCTTTGCTGCTTAGAGTTTCGAGGAACTCAGATGGAACTACTTTGGACCACTTCAGCCTTCTTCCTTGGTCCGTGGGCCGCACAGCCAGCTCGGGCATTTTGGTTGTTCCCTCCTTGAGTAGGCCCGCAGAGCTGGCAAGCTCAAGGATGACTGGGTTATGGTCACTGAACGCAGCCACAACTGCGTTGTAAAAGAAGACCCAACTTAATAATCCAGGGGAAACAAAGATGTAGTCAATAATGGATTCGGAGTTTCTAGCACTGTAAGTCATGACCCTTTCACTGTGGTTATTGAACCCCGGTTCGTAAAGGTCCACATTTGCTAGGAGGTTTTCTAGTGCCAGTCCTTTAGGGCAGTCAGTGTCTTCAATGTGGCAGGAAAGCCTACAAAGGTGAGTGTTAAAATCCCCCATAATTATAATGTGCGACAAAGTGGTTTGACGTTCTTTAAAATTAATCAAAAAAGACTGTAGAGAACAGAGATGCTCAGTGGAGTGTCCGTCTACTACAGAGTTAAAAAAAATGTATAAGGATGTATTTGTGACCATTGGCTAAGCTGATCTCTAGACACAAGAAGTTGGGGGAGTTAGTGGTTATTTGTTTAACAGTCCCCGCCAGATGGACAGTAGTCAGAATCATAAGGCCCCCTTTGTCCCTTCCACAGGAGGATCTAGTAGCTGGGACAAAGTAAGATGTGAACCCAGGAACCCAGAAATTGCTGTTGCAGTCCCAGGTTTCTTGCAGGGCTATGATATCATGTTGGTTCAGAAGAATCAGCCAAACACTGTCCTCCCTTTTTTGAGCGAAGTCCGGCTATATTCCAGCTTATGAGTTTAGGCCTTCTGCTGGGGACTCCTAAAGGGGGGCAGTTCCCTGTAGATTGTCTGAGCATAGGGGTGTTGTTGACTAGGCGTCAATTTTGTTCAACCGCCCGAGCCAAGGGCGTGAATCTATTGTGCAAGGTTATAGGGCTATTGAGGGACATTGGAGTGTATGTGACCGCCTTATGATTACTCAACCTATTAATCGTGGACCAGCTATAGTCTGGTTCTGGACGGGTGTTAACGGGATGAGAGGGCAAGCTGGGTGTCCTATCGAATCCCCTGCCTTGGTTGTAACCCAAGTTCGAGATAGGGTGAGATTTAGGTTTAGGATAGAAAAAGCCCAAGGGTACGGCACGGGGCCCGGCAATTAAACCCTCTAGGGGTGAAGCATCCCAGAGTAGTCTGCGGGCCTCTCCCGGATTATTGAAGTTGATTATCAAGCAATCTCCCTCATTTGTTTTGTTAGTTCGCCCGATCCAGCCCACCCGCCGAACAGAGATAATGGCATTAGAAACTTCGTTGTCTCCTGAGCAGGTCGAATTTGCCCATGACTTAGCCCTGGCTAACAATTTGGGCGGTTGTTCATGTTCATCTGACTTAAGTGGGGGAACATTTACCAAGATAGCTACAAAAGGAGCATCCTCGGGAGGTAAGTTAATAAAGGGTTGACGAATAGGTTTGGGTGGGCTAGGTAGGTTCTGTTGACCTAAAGTAACAGGGGCAGCAGACTTATTTGTATCTCCTGTTAAATTAGGGATGACTATCGTGGTAGTTGCTGGTCCAGAGGGCAAGTTGGATGCAGCACTCCTGGCAACTGGGGAATCTTCCCTTGGTCTTTTACTGCCAAAGTTTGGTTGAGGACATGTAGTGCCTAGAACCGCCGGTGTATTTCCTTTAAAAACAAAAGTAGCTGGTTCGACAGTTTTATGGCATACATTCAGGCGTTCACATTTCCTTAAGATGCCATTGACGCACTGATGTAAGACGTCTATGATATCTGAGGCTATTTTTGTGAGTGTGGGCTCTATCTTGTCAGTGATTACTTTTTCCACCATGTCTCTGATAGCCTTTTCAAGTGAGCCCACTGTGCCCTTTCCTCCCTTGAGATTCTGCGTATTCCTTTTTTTATACTGCCGTTTTGTGTGCTTTGTGCTTGATGTTCTGCATGCTCGGGCTGAGCTAGAGGGTTTGGGGGTAGCCCCATTGGAGTCAGCAGTAGTAGGGTGGGGAGGTAACGCAGACTCCTTAGGCGGGGCAATAACGATTTTTGGTTCAAGGGGAACAGATGTGATACCAGGTTGTGGATGGCTTGTACTCTCCTTGCTATTCAGCGATGGTTCTAGCCCCAGTTTGCGTTCAGTTCTTGCAATTTCAGTAGTCAACTTCCCCACCTCCGAGGTCAAAAAAGAGAGAATGCTATTAGATTTCCTGGGGGCTTTATCCTTGGGTGTACCACCAGCAGTAGGGGAGGGTAGCTTTCTCTTACCCATTTTGAGCCTGGGTCCTGGATCCTGGGTCCTGGGCGTAAGGGGGGTGGCCCGTCCCGTCCCTCGTCGTCCCTAGACAGCCACACCCTCTGCCCGGGCTCCGCCCGGCGCCGTCCGCGCGCGTCCGCGACGCGGAGGAAGCTGTTCCCTTTTGAGCGCCTCCTGGCGCTTTCCACAGGAAGAGGAAGCGGTGTGGATGCAGAGCAAGCTGGGAGCTGTAGTCCAGTCACAGCGTCAGGAACCCAGCGGCGCTGCGTGGTTGAGCCTGGCAGGTTGGTGCAGCGTGCAGCATGCAGTGTAGTGCTATGACCCCTCCTGGAGCCGGTGTGCGCTAGTGATGTCCCCCACTTCCTAGTTGCAAACGCTTACAGCGCTCGCAGCCAATCAGCAGCAAGCACCTGCTCGTAACACCTCAGTCAATCAGATGGCAGAATTCCAAATATCAATATCTGTAAATTTTGATATTTCCCAATAACTACTGAACAGATTTACACCAAATAAACAAAAGCGTGCGTTCTAGATCAAGACCCTTCTTCCTGTCAAATTTGGTGTAATTCCGTTCACCCGTTCCACCTGTAGCGTTGTCTAAAGTTTCCTATGGAAATTAACATGGAGAAAACATGTTTTGGGACCCCCCTTTTTTCTCGCCCCCCCACTCTTGACGAATCACCTCAAACTTTCAACATAGGAGCTGGGATGAACAAAGAATTAGTTTTGAACATTTCGCAAAGATTCGTCAACCGTCGCCAAAGTTATTGGGAATAGAATGTTGCCATTTTCCTATGATAACTAGGTCCTAAATATAACTACCCACTGGCGGCCACCAGTAGGTCATTTATCTATCTATCTATCTATCTATCTATCTATCTATCTATCTATCTATCTATCTATCTATCTATCTATCTATCTAACTATCGATATATATATTACTCTCGCGCCCGCAATCCACTGGTGATGGTCAGTGATATCACTGATGACATCACAATGACATCTCAAATGACATCACTGATGACATCATCCAGTGAATGTGGTTTGGTTCGCTATTTAAATATGTATTATATATATATATCAATCTGCATTGAAGACTGAGTAGTTGTATAAGTGTCTGGATGGAGGATTTAGTAGCAGTGTGATTGACTGTCCAAGTGACTAATTTATAGTGCCTCTCTAAAAATATGGGATAGTGATTACACTGTGTGCATATCTGTATCACTATCTCTTGTTGTGTAAACTACTACATATGTTGGTTACTAGCTATGTGAAAGTCTATATTAGTTATTAAATACTTAAGTGAGTATATGTATGGGATAGTGAATGTGTGTGTGATTGGGTGGGAGGTGAATGACTGTCCAAAGATGTGTAAATAGTTGATTTAGTAGGTATATGAGGTTAAGACTGTATGTAGAAACAGTTGTTTGGGTGAGTGAATCTCTTTATGGGTGTGGTGATGAGTGAATATATTTCTCAATGATACATGTCCAACAAAGTAGAAATATAAAAGGCAGTGTATGTGACAGTTGCTGTATATAAATAAGTATACATAAGGCTCAGTGATTGTATGAGTGACTGTATTAAAAACTGTAGACTTGTAATAGTGATTTTATAACACACTAAGTATAAGTTACTATCTATATGAATAAATAAAGTGGTGATTGTATAAATATGTAGCTTAGTAAATATAAGTATGATCAATTGTTTGCATAAGTGAGTAGGATGACTGCATAAGTGAATATGATGTGTGCCAGTGTATAATGTCGATGTAGGTGTATAAGTATATTTAATAGTGTTCTATTGATCTTTATTAGCATGTATGAGTGAATATATAGGTAAGTGTTTAGATGTGTGTGTAGATGTAGGAATCACTGAGTGGGTTTTTAGTAACTTGTATCGGTGTGTCAATGGTTTCAAATATGGTACTCCATATTTTATAATGAGTGTTGAAAGGTTACACTAGTGTATGATGAGGTGTATCAGATTGTCACATGGATGATGTCATCAGTGATGTCATTTGATATGGCATCAGTGATGTCACTAACCATGTCATGAATGATGTAATATGTGACATCATCACCAGTGGATTGCGGGCACGAGAGTGACAGTTAGTACAACTAACTGTAACGGAGGAATTTCAATGGTTTTGTATGAGTGAAATGTCAAGCTAACTATAACACCCCTGAAACCTATATTTTTTTCAGTGAATTTCAAAGGTTTTTTAAATTCTAATTCCTAACTATAACCTGCTTGAAACCTATGGTTTTTTCAGGGAATTTTTAAGGTTTTTTAAATGTTAATTCCTAACTATAACCTGCTTGAAACCTATGGTTTTTTCAAGGAATTTCAAAGGTTTTTTAAATGCTAATTCCTAACTATTATGCCCCTGAAACCTATGTTTTTTTTCAGTAAATTTTAAAGTTTTTTTTTAACTGATAATTTTTAAATATATTTAATGTTATTTTTTTATATTTTTCTATAATAATGTTAATCTTTTTATTTTTAGATGTTATTTTTTAAATGACATAAAAAATTGTTTTAAAAATAAAAGTTATCTTTTTTATTATTTGATATTGTTTGAAATATACTTAAATTATTAATTTTATTATTTTCCTTTTTTTGGAGTCACGCACCCAAAGCGTACCCTGCTCATTCACTGCGCGTCACATGTCCGCCATTTAAGGGCTGCTGTATAGGATCCGCATAGGGTACGAAATGCATACGAATTTTTAAATGCGGACAATATGCGACTTGTACGAGACTTCTGGCGCATACGTGAGATGTACGTATTACGTGACGTGACGGACGCACGGTAGCGTGTGATGTTGTATGCATATCGGGCGCGGTGGGTGCGTGTTCTCCTGGGAATTTTTTTTATGTTCAAAAACTTATATATATGTAATAGAAATATTAACACATTATCTGAGCTAATTATAAAAATAATATTCTTTAACTTTCAAAAAAGTTACATTATTTTTAAATGTAATTTTGCAAAGTCGTGCTGGGTGCGATGTGGGTGCGAGCTGCATGCGCACACCAACGCTCACCCCATGTGACCAGAAAAAAAGAGATTTGATTGGTTCATTACACTTCCTATTGTAAGTATTGAAGGACCTACCCATTTCAATCACTTGTGTTAGACCTTCTTTGGGTGAAGACCTCAGCTACAAAGAACTGTTGTTTTTGTTGATTACAGGCCTGTTTCATCTTAACATTACAAAAATGGCTTCAAATCAGCCTTCTTCTGATTCAAAGCAGTCCAATGAAGAGGGGTTTGTTCCCAAACCACCACGCCCCAAGAGATTTAAATCAATTGTCTGGAGATTTTTTACATTCCCAGAAGGATTGAAGAAAACAAATGCTACAGAGGTAACCTGCAAAATTTGCAAGACAGTTCTATCAAGAGAAGACCCCAACAAGAAATATTCTTGTGGAACTGCCAGCATGTTAAAACATCTGCACAGTATGCATTCAGTCAATCTGGCAAGAGAGGAGTGCAAGAGACTGCAAAAGACTGGACCACCATCACCTCAAGTTGCAAGCACTTCTGGAGCATCCACTTCGACATCTACTTTGGACATCCGGTCCCATTTGGCAAATGCAAAAATTCATCGCAAAAAATGCAATAGGTTGCTTTGCTATGGGGAGCAATCAGTTGTTTTGGTTTGTAGGGCTCTGGAGAACCATCATTGTTAGACTGTTTTTTTTGCCCTAAAGTTCCTTGTTCTGTTCGTCCCGTTCTGTTTTTTTCATTTAAAAAAATCAAATAAATAAAAAAGAATCGTTAAAAAAAAATACAAAACAAAAAAAAAAAAAAGTTATTTTCAGAACTACCTACTCTAGTTAAAAAAAGAACTAAACTTGTATGCTAGTGTGTGAAAGTTTAGATGTATGTATGTGTAGTGCATAATTGACTGAAAGAATGCATTTTTAATATGTGGTGAATACACAAGTGCAGAACTATAAGAAAATGCTGCAGCATGACACTGTAAACTATTTAGCTACAGCATTCTGCAGTTTTTCCAAAGCACAGGGATGCAACATTTGTACATAAATATGTTGCAAGCATATGCTTCACTCTGCACAGCTGCTTAAATTGCAGCCATGTGGTGACACATGCACCCTTGCACCATAGTGCAAGAATGTCCGTGTCATGCAGAGATTGTTTTTGTGCAGCAAGGGACACCTTTCTGCACAAAAACAATGAGAAGAGGAATTTTTCACATTCAATATATGCTGTGCATTGTAGCATATATTGAAAGTGAAAACAAAAATGAAAAGTGAAAACAATTCTCCTTGATGTGCTTCCCTACACCAATTAGAGGATGGTGAGGCATTCACAAACATGGACAGATTTATAATTTTTGATAAAACTGAATATATGTCTTGTTCTATGACTGTTCTGTGCAAAGACGCACAGCAAAATCTATAGAACACCTTTTCAACGGAAAGTGCTGTGTATGATGAGATTGTATTTACATAAAAAAAGGTATATAGAATGTCTTTTTCTCACCACGTAAATTAGAAAGACAGTTAATGCCTAGGCCAATTCTTATTATAGGCGTAAATTTCTGTGCTACTAACAGAGAACAAGATACATTTATAAGTACTTATGTTTTACGAAACTTAAAGCACATATTTATATATGACTGAAGAGAAAGGATAAGGCATACTGTCACATGTGGAAAAACACTTAGTGATGTGCGTTAATTTAAGTAGTTTTATTTCTTATAATTCTTAAATTACCACCACCTACAAGAACACCATATGTCTCTAATGTGTACTATACCATGTATCTTGCAGACACCTGTTCTGAAGCTGTCTCCTATCTGATACCTGTCTGCAATGGAATTTTCTAGCACAAATCTAATCCATCTATCTTCCATTTTTTCAACTGTTTGCAAACACAATCCATTGTGCATTTTAGGATTTACTTAAACTTACCTCAGCGGTATTACAACTAAAAAAGGTTACACATTTTATTCAGTTATTTTTTATAATGTAAAATATTGTAAACACCACATTTTAGAACTAGGATCTGTAAAAGGAAAGAAAAAATAGTTATAACATGTAATAATACCTTTTTTAAAAGCACAACATAATTTTAACATTTTAAAAGTAATTTATTTGCCTTTTTTGCTGTTCTCAGACTATATTGAATTTCACTAGAAATAGTGATTTCAATCGTTCTCATCACATAACAGCGGGCAAAAAAAAACCAATCAATTAGATTGCTTAAAAAAAAAAAACATCCGCAGTAAAACACTAGATAATACAAATCACACATAAATAAAATGGATACTGCTAAGAACATTTTATAACCTAAATTTATAAACAATGTAAATGTTGTTGCTTAAAATTATACACCGAGACAATGTGCAACAAAAACTTCATAATTCAAAGAAATACCTTTCCTTGAGGCCAAATTTTATTTTTGCAGTCATTTTTATATTTATTGTCCGATGGTTATTCTATTAAATCATAATAATAAATTCCTCTGAGGCTGAATTATCTTCCTAAAACTTTGGCTTTAAAAATATTAGGTAGGAATTTGGTAATTCGAAAGGCAAACGTTGTTTGAAAACCAACTCAGCATCATTACAAAGAGTCCAGCCTTTGTTACTTTTTAGATAGGCAGTGTAATGTCCAGATGTTGTTGAAGTACTGTTGTGGAAAATTATTGCTACTGCTACAAAAGTCCTTCTTGATATTGATAGTTGAGTAGCTGCAAAATGTTTTATTAAAGTGTCCAATTTTCTTCTGTCAGCTGTACAATGTTGCATCATTAAAATGATATATTGTCCATATCTTTGTATAAATAATGTTGATAACATTTCTGATTTGTATTGGCTACACTTCATGTTTTGATTTGCAGCTTTAACTAATTTACTGAAAGACACTGATTTACAGTCTGGTAATGTTAAATATAGAAATCTTTCAGTGTCTACATTAGTGCTACATTTATACATACCATTTTCACAATGATGTTCCCATTTATAACAAAGGCCAAAAATATTCTCCATGTCTACACCTTTATTTTCCAATACAGTAAGCATATACATTTCAAATTCCTGAGCATCTTGTTGGATATTCTGCGTAAATTGTGTAGAACGAGAACATACATCCAATAGATTACGAACATCGGAAACGGTTTGTATTTTACTTGCATCAGTTCTTAATTTTTCATAAACAGAATGCAACAAGGAACAAAAAATGTTTTCCAAATTCTCCACAATTTGCTGTTGCAAAACTTCAAGAAAACAACAACATTGACCACTACGTTAGCATAGCAGTTGACACCAGAACTATTTTCAAACTGATAAACAACAATCTCTTAAACAGTGTCCATTTTCTTTTTCTTTGAAATCGCAACATTATCTTGTTTTTTCCCTTCTCTACACCTTCAGGGCAGATATTCTCATACCTTCTTTTTCAACCAACCACACACTTTTCAAATACAAGATATTGACCTAAATTGGGAGCATATGTTCTTCTTAACCTATTATACTCTTTGACACAGTTTGCATCTGCAGTAACCTTTGCATCATCAAAATCAATCAAAAACAAACCAGATAATGTTCTGATTTGCAACAAATCAACATATGCCATACCCTCTTTAAACACAGCATTTCCAATGTTCACCAAAGCACAGTCAAAACTTAAACCTTGAGATTTATGAATACTCACTGCATATGCCAAAGAAACCGGAAACTGTTTTCTACAGACATATAAATCTTTAACAAGCAAAAAACGAACTGAACAGCGACCAATTTGGTTCACTTCTTCAATCTGATAAAATTTAATTTTTAGGAATTCAATTCCATCTTTATTCGGATAATTAACAAAATCCAAAACTTCACCGATTGCTCTATTAACTAAACCTTTTCCTACGTCCAAATTACGCCTTAAAATGACTCGACAGTTTCTGCATGCATATAGATTCTTTTCTAAACCAGAAGTTTTAGATATTGATTTTTCTAAAGAATCCAATTTCACCTTCAATTTTTCTGTCAAAATAATAGTGATTCCTTCATGTTCCAATTTATCAATGGCTTCCATTTTTATTATTTCTTTATTTTCCAGTTTCAAAAGTTCTTTGTTGAATATAAAACACTCACGCAGTTTTGGCATCAAGCAGAATACAGATTTGTTTTCTGCAATTTTCATGTATATTTTCCAAGGAACTACGTTTTCATTTCGAAATAAATTGGAAAGTAATCAAGTCTGCAAAACTTGTTTGCCATGTTCAGTTAGGTGTCCAATTCTTAAATCTTGGAGAATAGTTGCATAATCAACATCATTTGCTTGTTGCATATTTGTAATGAGTTCTTTGTATTTAACCCCTTTAGTGCTGTCGTCACGAGCACTACCTTGCCAGTGCTGCGCACGTCTGTTGGCCGACACGTCCGCACCCATTTCTTCGAACTTTCAGCACTGGCGCAGAACGTTTGAAGCAACAAACTGGTTAAAATATGACCAAATGTTTACGTTTCCATCACTACCCAGAGCCTTTCTGGTGTCTTTATGCACAAGTTTTTTAAATATTGGTTGTCCTTTTACAGGAGTCAGTTGCAGTAGATCTCCAAAAACTATGACGCTTCCCTCCAAATAACACGTCATACTCTATTTTAAGAATTTGCTGCATTCTTAAATGCACAAAGGCAAGCATTAAGTTTGAGACCATGCTTACCTCATCAATAATGAGAAGTTTAATTTTCTTCAAGACTCTTGAAACTTCACAACATGCTTAACCAGATAGCTTGTGGTATTCCAGTCTGTTGTCATGCTCCACAGGTCGCCTTAGTAAACAATGTAATGTAATTCCTTTAATGTTGTGTGCTGCCAACCCAGTTGAAGCAGTGACAACACAAGACAAATGCGACTCAGTTATTTTCTGAAGATAACTTTTAATTACTTTAATTAAAAAAAGTTTTCCTGTTCCAGCTTCTCCACTCACGTACATACGGATAGGTCGAAATAACGTGCATGAGCACTCTTTCTTTTCATGAAGTAATCCATGGTCAATCTGTTGTCTCACTTGCTCATATATTTGTTTCTGTTCAACATTTAGTTGTTCTTCCAACTTTCCTAAGTCCATAATATCTTCTTGAGCTTGATGCATTGCTGTTTCCACCTCATTCATAGCAATTGCTGCTTCATTATCAACAATTGCTTGTCCTAGTGGAGCCTGACTCAGCGCAGCAGAACTTTGACTGTCTTGAGAACTGTCTCTAGCAATTTCAGCTGCAATTGTAGCTTCTTGATCAATTTCATTGTTCAACATTTTCACATAATTTGCAAAAGCACTGCATTGTTTGCTATCTTTACAAGCATTAAAGGAATCTTCATAGCTCTGGAAATCTCCAAGTAATTCCAGTTCTTAACGCCATTGTTTGAATAGTTGGTAAATGGCTAAATAGTAAAATTCCCTTTTATCAATAGTGCCGCAACTCAGCTTTCTGTGAATAATCAAACTTCCTTTTGTTTGTTTCATCAAACATCCTTCAGAACCAATGACTCCATATTTTCCATCATTGATGTTCTCTGTAGTATTCCGTTAAAAAGTGTAGTTTTGCAGCACTTCATAGAGACACATGTTCTCAAGATGATGACTTCTGTTTGGGTAATATGTGTCCAACATATTCGTATTCAAAATATCTGTACTTTCTGGATAATTTTCTGATACTATTCAATTTCTTGTACAGATTTCAGTACTCCATTTCGCATTGCTGCAAGACCTAGACTCACCCAAATGATTCTTCTAGATTTGGAGTATAGACTTGCAGATGATAACTGATCTGAGCATTCATATGCTCCGATCTCTCGATGGGATAACATCTTCAAACTAAAACTGTAAAATGTTGTAATATAGGATGTTACATATCGTGCAACAGCAATGGAATTGTCCGCAACATACTGAATATCCATGTTTGCATTTCACATGGACAAAATAACTGGATTGTAATCATTTATGTATTTTGACTCTTCATTTCCTCTTAAGTTGTAGGTATTTTTTGGAGACTTTCTTGTGATAGTATGTCGCAAAGATGACAAAAAATTGTTCACTCCTTTAGATTTTACAGTACGCGGAAATGCAAAACGACATTTGGTGTAGAACTTGTCATTAGATTTGTACTTTTGTCGACAGTATTTTCCACATCGGTGGCTTTGGAATCGTACAACTTGTGCTCTTAAGTTGTTTTCTTCTGTGCTTTTGGGTACAGCGGTAAACAACGTTAATGATGAATTTTTCTTCCCGAATGGAATCACACCGCGGTCATTACCACGACCGCGTTGTGATTCTGCATACCATTTATCCGCAAGTAGGAACAACGACTTGTGGAGGTGGGGGAGGTGTTGGATTAAAATCCAACACCTTCCCTTGTGTCCGCACAGACTGGAGTTGGAATAGTAAATTATACTATTCCAACATCCAGCGCCCCCCTCCGCAAGTCGTTGTTCCAACTTGCGGAGTAATGGTCTGCGGAATCACAACGCGGTCGTGATAACGACTGCGTTGTGATTGCATGCGGGAAGAAAAACTGCGGTACAAAGAGGAATATTCGTGTACAGCACTTGTGGCATATTTTTCAATAAAAGACAAAACAGTATCATCTGCATCTGTTCCAAATTTGGGAGCGTCTTTAATCCATAACAGAATATGTGTATGAGGAGCACCTCTTGCTTGATACTCCTTTCTCCAAAAGAAATCCACAACTTCTCCAAGAGGAGGATTTTTTATTGCATATAAAATACATCATAGCCTAAAATCTATGATTTAAATACCTGCATACATTAACAGGCTCCAAAGAGCACATTTCTCCAGGTGTCTTGTTTTCAATGTTTTTTATATTGGAATTTGCCTCTAGAAGAAACTCAAGCAAATCATCCCACAGCTTAGGGTAAGAAACCATGTTGGAGTTCCTAAGTTCCGTAGCATACATTTCAGTTCTCCATGACGGTGGTACCAATATTCATTAGTGCCATGCTGACATGCCATCAGATTAATGAGCTGAGATTCTAGATGATCATCTCTCTGGTGCACTTTATCCATAAAATCTTTTGCAGATACATTTTGCAGATGTATTCCAGTTTTTAAAATGGGATTGACTGCATATGAAAGTCCAGACAAGTCACTTTCAAACAAAAGATGAAATATATAAGGGATACATTGTCGAAATCTTGGATCTTCTGCATATAATCTTGTTGTCCGATATTCAGATGCAGGAATCTGCACACGACGTTCATCATATCGTCCTCCTTACCAATTGGAAACAACTGCGGAAAGCAACGAGCTTCCAAGCTCTCTTCCCATACACTCATGGGACTTCCCTTTGCTTTTTTCATTTGGAACAACTCAATAGTGTTCCCCATCACTTCTTTTGAATGAAGTAGATGCACACTGTAATGTTCATAGATTTCTTCAGATCTTAACATGTCCACTGCTTCAATTTGTCCATTTAACGTTTCAGTATCTTCTGTTAAAACTATTTCTTCTTCTCCCATATAAACATTCTTATAATATGCATTGCTTTTTATCAAATACAATGTTGCCTTTCGCACTTTCCTAACACCCACTAACTCCTGTCAGATTTTCCTATTCTTAGTCGGCACGCCATTAACAAGAATAACTAGTGTTTCACTTTCTACACTCTCTACACCAATCGTTTCAATATTTTTCTTTAAATCTTAAGTTAAATACACCACTCTTCCTTTTAATCCTCTTTGTAAATCTGAATGAGGCAATTTACCTGTTTTAGGCTACATACGAACAATAGCCTGAAACGGGTGCACACATTGAATAAGAATAGACTCATAGGTGTTTAAACCGATTAATTCTGGAGGAATAGCAACTAACTCTAAATTATTATGCACAGCTCCAGCTGGCATTTTATTCTCATCAAATTTGTTATAGCAATATTTACAAATGCACTGATCAGAACCCAAATCAAAATAATTCTCTACCAACAAATAAGTTGCAAATTCCTTCCACTTATCATTATTTTCTTTTTCACTTTTTAAATACAGATCAACACTCATAGTCTGATAGTGAGTTCGCCAACAACAAATACAAGAAAAATTTGGCCTTTCACTTGTAATCACTTTAAACTTTGTAATTTAATTTTTGAAATTTTTTGTACAACTATGTTCAACATTCTTTATAACATTTTCTTCTTTTAATGTCTGAGTTTCTTCACTCACTTCTTCAGGACCAAAGTAACAAAACTCAATATCATCACAAACCTTTTTCACATCTGATACTGACCCCACGCAAAAGAACACTGTTCAACTCATTTAACTTTAGTGCTGGACTTTTTGCATAATACAATTTTCTCACTAACTTCCACATTTGAGTATGATGGTCTGCAACATCCTGAAATGGTGAAAAACACTTTGACATACTTTCTTAGAAAGACAAGCCAGAGAATGACCATGCAAACAAGTATTTTTTCTCACTCTGCAGGGGTCTAGTCCTTGCAACACCTTAATCTTTTGTTTAACACTTTTTTTACAATATGCTTGTAAAAAATCACTTAATTTATCAATAGATAGTCGTACACTACAAATACTATACAATCCCAAGTGTACACTGGGGCTTTAGGACGTCTGCCTACAACTTCATCAGCTATCACTTCTGCATTTCTAGGAACCATTTGCTCTTTGTCAATTGGACAACCATTTCTAACCTCATAACCTCGACATCTGGTGTCAACTGCATGCAACAAATTATTACTCTGTAAAGAACTCTTTTCATTAAAAAAAGTTCAGAACTTGAACTGTGTTTCTATTGCCCTAAGAAAATATAATAAAAATTACTTTTGTTAATTACTCTTTTCCTCTTACTTTTGGCCTTCATTAAATGGATTGGTTTATCTAGTGATCAAATGCTCTTTAATACCAAAATAAATAGTTTCCTCTTTACTAAGCATGGGCAGGAAATCCGTTCCGCTCGCGGATTTTGCAGATTTTCGGTAAATTCGCAATCCGCGAACTCTCGCGAATTTACCGAAAATCCGCAAATTTGCACACAGCGGATTTTTTTACAATATTTCGGCGTGCGTCATTCAGCGTTTGCCGAGTTGTTTTTCTCGATATTTTGCGAGTGCTGTGCCATTTTGGATCTTGCTGCGGGATCCCGCAGGAGTTTGGCGACGCATCGCGAGAGTTCGCAATTGCGAACGTGTAGGTGCGGCGGGCAGCAACAATCTCGCACTCGCGAAATTACAAAATTTGCAATTCTGCACAAGAAATCCACAAGCAAGCAGCATAGACCTTCTGAAAATTATGATTTTTATCAGAATAACTCCTCAGGTTAACATTTGCCTGCACTTTTTGGGATTTGAGGCCTTTTGACTTTCTTTGGATCACTTTTGGATTAGAAATTAACTTTCACAAGTAAGTTTGTTTGTGGCATTACAGTTGCTGTTCTGCAGAAAAACGAGTTTTGCAAAACTGAAAGCACTCAGCAGGTGCAAAAGTTCACTCATCATTAGTAACCATTCCCTGTAGTACTTCCTGAGGGCCCCCTCCCGAGTTCAGTTGCCTATGTTTGTTTGGGGCATTACAGTTGCTGTTCTGCAGAAAAACAAGTTTTGCAAAACTGAAAGCACTCAGCAGGTGCAAAAGTTCAAACTCATAATTAGTAACCATTCCCTTTAGTGCTTCCTGACTGGGGCCCCTCCAGAGTTCAGTTGCTAGTTGCAACAATTCTATGACCCTGCTATGACCCTCACAGCAGGCCCATAGAATAGCTACAAGTAGGCCACAAAGGTCCTGGAAAAAAAAATTGCACTGCAACAGAAAGCAAATTACAGATAAGGAAGCAGGTGCCAGACTGGAATTTTAAAACAGTGACATAATAATAAATCAACCCCAAATTAATTCATGTCAGTTGAAGCAGGGCAGGTGTGCCTGCTTTTTCCCCCCATAATCTACAGTGATGAACCAGAGGGTGGCATTGAAGTACCAGAGTGTGGCATGGTTGAAACAGGGTGGCAGTGGTGAAACAGAAGGTGCTGTGAACCTGTGATGATGAACCAGACGTAGAAACAATATAGTCGCGACCGTTGCGAGCCGACAAGTGAGTTCGCAATTGTGAACTGGTACAAAACCCTCGCGAACTGGCAGAAACCCTTGCGAACACAAAAAAATCAGCAAATTCGTGAGAATTCGCGGATTTTGCGGATTGCGAGTTCGCAAATACGCAAATTTGCGAACGCCAGATTCGCAAAATTCGCCCATGCTTACTCTTGCTTCTTATTTTTATATAATACTGTTCTCTTTCTATATTCCTTTGTGTCTTTCATCAAATTATGGAGTATTCTGTTGTAAAATTATGATGCAGTTAGGAACATATGCTGCCATTGAAGTCAATGGGAGTCCAACCAAATCGTATCTGGAAGAGTCCAGATGCATCGTACTCCGTCGGTTGGACTCTCCTGATCCGAGTGGGTTGGAAACCATTTCCAAACCGATTCGGTCAGGAAGCTTTCCAACCCGCATCAGAATTAGGCCCTTAGTGTTTAGAATAGTGCAGTGGTGTTTGTGTAGTGTAGGGGGTCATGCTGTGATACTGTTTTAAGGTAGTGCAGTAGTGTTTAGGTAGTATAGGAGGTCATGCTGGGGTAGATTTAAGATTTAGAATAGTGCAATGGTGTTTGGGTAGTGTAGTGGGTCATGCTGGTATAGTGTTTTAGGGTAATGCAGTAGTGTTTGAGTAGTGTAGGGTGTCATGCTGGGGTAGATTTAAGGTTTAGAGTAGTGCAATGGTGTCTGAATTGTGTAGGGGTCGATCTGAGGTAGTGTTTTAGGGTTTAGGTTAGTGCAGTGGTGAATGGGTAGTGTAAGGGGTCATGCTGGGGTAGATTTAAAGTTTACAATACTGTAATGGTGTTTGGGTAGTGTAGGTGGTCGTGCTGGGTAGTGTTTTAGTGTTTAAGGTACTACAGTACTGTTTATGTAGTGTAGGGGGCTTACTAGGGGTAGATTTAGAGTTTAGGATAGTGCACTGGTGTTTGTGCACTGTGTGGTAAATATAATTTACAGTATACTTTTTTTCCGTATAATGACAAGTAAAAGAATAGCTCAATCAAATGAGAGGCAGAGTCCGGGGTGTCTGAGTCATACGGGCTTTAATTCAGGATGGCTCGAGCCATGGAAATCAATTCCATCAATACAAGGGTTCGGGGGTATATGCAATGATGGCAAAAAGATGTCAACGATTTATTAACAGTACATGACATATATAGTATAACGGTGCAATAGCAATGAATACAGTAGGCGTGACAAGTGAATGTGCGTAGCAAAAAGGCGTGTACAAAGGCGTGCACGGAGGTGTGTGCTGGAAACGTCACAGAAAAGTGTCATAAGTGGGTGGATACATAGAAGATTCTGCAAAGTCAGCTAAGACCTATAACCTGGGTGCGCGCGCAGCTGGTATGACGTGTGATTTACGTGTGTCTGGAGAAAGCTAAAGGGTCTGACTTTTAGCACTAGTAGAAGAGACAGACGTCTGGCATGTCAGACCAACCTGTTCCTGTAGCATGTCTGATATCTTGTATTTGGGGTAGGCGCAATCTTTAAAAGGTCTCTCGGGCAGAGGCTATTCTATACTGAATGCATATGTGTCTAAGTGTAATGCGCGGGGCCATGGGCCTACCATGGTAACGGGAGCTATGAATTACATGAGGGAGACAGGGAGGCTTGGCCCTTTGCTCTGCAGCCGGGGAGCTGTTTACCTATTTCACTAGACAGGAATGTGTTTTCGAGGAGGCTGAGCCGGCTACACTGATAACTTGAAGGCAAAATACTGTTTGGCAGGCAGGCCAGGCCGAGCCAGGCACCGCTCCGTTTGGCAGGAAGTAAGGCAGAGGTCAGGGATGCATCTCCACGCTGCAGCTTTCAGAGACGGAGACAAAAAGTGGTTCGAGGGCAGGAATCAGGGCCTAGCTCTGCAGAGCCAGGAAAAACGTGAAAGTGCACCATGTAAAGACGTTGGCAAGGCATAGTTAGGAACGGAATTATCAATCCATTCATGGTGGATCTGATAGAGGACATGTTAACGTTGGACGCAAATGTATGTGCGTCTTCAGATTCGGTTGCGGAGGGAAATTACATGCACTTTAAACTCGTACATGAAGACGATGTGGTACACGTTAGGGGACATACTTGACCATAAAAATGTCAATTACCTCATTCCCTCCTTGTCCCCTACGGACCCATTAGGATATATCTATTTTCATGAGACCATCTATCTGTTCATATAACATCATCTGTTCTTCTTTCTTTCTTCGGGAATGGGAACGTGAACTTGAACGGGGAATACAAGCTGTGGCGCACAAGCCGCAAATCGCTGGCCCACATTGAAGACATAAACAACAACTGAATACTATGGCCAATATAATCCCTAGGAATGACAATAGCTTCCATCCCCAGGCTGTTATTACACTCCAGAGCCAACCGGACCAAGTCCAGGAGCCTGGATTCTGATGAATCTGATGGGCAATTTCGTGAAGTCTGGTGATGGCCTTATAGACTGATGGCGCGTTATTAGGAATAAACATGCAACAACTAGATCCGATGACTCTACAAGCTCCGCCCCTATCGGCCAGGATGACGTCAAGGACAAGGCGGTTCTGAAGAACAACAAGTCTCATAGCAGACTGTTCCTCTGTTAAGTTGCCCAAAGCTGAAGTAGTCTCATTCACTACTGCTTCGAGAATTCTGGTTAATTTGCGTATCAGTTTACTATTGGAGACAGTACCTAAATAGGGAAAGAATCCTTTATTGAAATCTGTATATTGTTCCCATGCGGTTTCAGTCTGATCAACTATGGGGAGATCTCTCTTGTGTCTAACAAGATTGAGGCGGGAATTCCTGTGATAGTCAGATGGGGCTAGAAAAACTGGTGGCAATAGGAATGCAATGAAACAAGTACCATCCCAGTCTAGAGGTAAACGTACATAAGCTGTATGGCCACAAATGAAATAGGAATGTCGGGAAGCTTTGAATGTAGACTTGCCTTCATCACTGAATTCGATCACAGTAGTACAGTCACTATGGCCTAGATGTACTGAACCATTCTTTCTGACGCATAATACACCTTTTGCTGGTAAAACTGATATAGATGGCAAGTCTGGACTAGTTTCTGACTGAACATTTAATATCATGAGGTTAAGTGTAAAATTTCCTAATCCATGCACTTCATTTTCTAGATCGGTCCCTGTCATTTGTGGAAGACCTTCTTCGTTTGGGAAACATGCTTTGTTCATGACTGTGTTCAGGTTCCCCCATATCCATTTGCCTTGGGAAACTCTGGATTCAGTGTCTAAAGAAGATATTAAACTAAACCATGCACCACAGGAACCATTATGTGTAAACGGGTAAGGAAAGAGGGGCAGAGCTCCCTTGTAATTCTGATAGGGAGGGAGTCAGCCACATATCCAACAATTTGTAGCATTGTTGATCTGGTGAGAATGGTGTAACATACGGATGAATGTATTGTTGCGCAGCGCAAGTCGATAAGACAATTCATGAGGGGGTAGTTCACTAAACGTGTGCTCTGCAGTGTCATTAGGAAAAGAATGTGCAATCGGAGAATACATATGTAACATCCAACTGATGCAAATTAACGTAAGACTCAGAAAAAACATAATAATCAGTGTGCAGATACATCGACTACGGAGATTTTTGCAATAGTGATTTCTTTTCTGGATCTCCTGTCTATCTCTCTCTCTATTGGGGTCTAACTTGTACATGTCAAGAAACTGTCTAACCGCTTCACCCATAAGGGGACTTAAACAATTAAACTGTCTGACTTACTAGACCTCAACTTCATACGGAACTCCTGCTGAGGAGTTTTCTCTACCAGGGGGAGTTTAGTATCAGTCTCTGGAATGTGGCAGGGCTGGGAATCAGTCTTTGGCGGAAGTCCATAAAATCGTTTCACATGACTCGAGTGGAGCCAAGTTTTTCTTCCTTCGAGCTTCACCGCAGTCCTGGTGGTTAACAAGACGATCTTCGGATCCTTCCAACGGGGCTCCAGAGGGCTTGACCGGTCGAAGTTGCGCACAACGACTACATCGCCGGGGACCAGCTCATGCGGTTTCACCTCGGTGTTGTCTGGAAAGGCTGCTGCAACCTGTGAACGGCATGATTGTAGTGCAGACATCAAGGAAGCAAGGTAATCTGTCAGCATAGTACTTTCAACATCAGTAATCTTTCTCGGCATAGGCGTCCCCCACATATTAGGAGGTCTACCGAAGACCACCTCATACGGGGATAGCCCTGTCCTAGAATGGGCTACCATTCGAATATAAAAGAGGGCAACTGGCAAAGCTACTATCCAATCTACGCCTTTCTCTTTACACACCTTGGCAAGACGAGTTTTCAGAGTCTGATTATGTCGCTCCACGAGACCTGCCGCCTCGGGATGTCGGACACAGTGGAATTTCCACTGATAACCTAATAGAAGGGAAACCTGCTTCATGAGTTCGGACGAGAATGGCTGACCATTGTCCGAATATACGACACGGGGCAAACCGTACCGTGGGAAGAATTCACGAACCAACTGCTTGGCAGTGGTCGGAGCAGTGTAATCTGGGACGGGATATGCTTCTGTCCATCGGGATAGGGCACATACAACTACAAGGACATATTTGAATCCTCGGCATCTGTCCATCTGGATATAATCCATCTGGAGGACTTCAAAAGGATGGTCGGGAGGATGAAATCCACCTCGCTCCACGGGAATACCTTTTCCTGGATTGAACTGACAACAGATCATGCAGGTACGCACTTTCTGTTTTGCTGCTGCTCGTAAATGTTTGTTGAACCAGAGGTTCGGTATACTGTCTAACATGGCTTTCTCTCCTAAATGTGCTGGACTGTGTGCAGTGTTGATAATTACTTGGACCATAGAGTCGGGGAGAAACCATGTGGTCTTTCCCCTCGTCATCCATCCCTGTTCAGTCTGGACCCCTCCTTGTTCAGCCCATTTCTTGATTTCGTCTGGAGTAGCATGTGTCTGTATGTCAATGACATCTTGGGTGGGGTCCCTAACTGTCATGCAATGTGTCAGTGATGATACATCAGTCTTTGTCATATCAGTCGTATGAGTATGAGTCTGTGCTGTATGTTTCGCTGTTCGATCCGCAAAGTCATACCCTGGGAAATTGTGTCCGTGACCTTTGTATGTGCCTTGCACTTCATGATGGCTATGGCTGTAGGCAAATGTATTGCTTCTAACAGAGCCTGAATGAGGGGACCATGCTGGATTTTGGCTCCGTGAGAGGTCAGAAAACCTCTTTCTTGCCAGAGGACACCGAAGTCGTGTACGACTCCAAATGCATAACGTGAATCTGTGTATATGTTTACTTTAAGGTTCTTGGCTCGTATACAGGCTTGGGTCAGAGCAATGAGCTCCGCTGCTTGGGCTGACAGGGTGTCAATGCGATGTGTTTCTAAGACTTCAGTTTCAGTGGTCACTGCATATGCGGCCACTAGCTCTCCTGTACTTGTTCTCATACATGAACCATCCACATAAAGTGTCATGTCTGGATCGGGTAATGCAACATCTGTCAAGTCTTGTCTGGGCTTCGTGATTGTATCAATGACCTCCACGCAGTCATGTGGAGTAGGATCTGATGTGCTTGATGGTAAAAGTGTAGCAGGATTCAGTGTATTGCAACGTCTGATTTCTATGTGTGGTTGGAATAATGTCAATTCATAACCTGTCAGTCGGGCTATGGTCAAGTGCTGAGTCTGTGTTCTGTTCAGGAGAACTTCCACAGAGTATGGAACCTGTACAGTCAATTGGTGTCCTAATACAATGGAATCACTTTGTCTGATTGCTAGGGCTGTTGCTGCAACTGATTTTAAGCACGCGGGCAAAGCCTGGGCTACTGGATCTAATGTGCTCGAAAAATAAGCACACAGCCTGTATTTGTCTGCTTGAACCTGAGTGAGAACCGATAACGCTGTGCCATCGCGTTCTGTGACAAAAAGTGTAAAAGGTTTGCTGTAACATGGTGTCGCTAAAACAGGTGCTTGACATAAGGCTTTCTTTAATTCATCAAAAGCTTGTGTATGCTCCTGAGTTCATGGGAGGACAGACGAAGACGCTGCCTCTTGTGTTGTCAACTGTATAAGTGGTTTAGCTAGAAATGCATATTGAGGAATCCATTGTCTGCAATAGGAAGTGAGACCAATAAAGGCTCGTACTTCCTTCTGTGTCTTGGGTCGTGGAAGATGTGCAATTAACTGTATACGATCTGGTGTCAGCTGTCTCCCCTCCTTGGACAGCGAGTGCCCAAGGTACACCACTTGCTGGGCGCAGAATTGCAGCTTCGAAGGAGACACCTTGTGTCCCTTGTCTGCCAGGAAAAACAAAACTGTCAGTGATGCTTGTTCACATTCTGGTTCACTCCGGGCGGTGATCAATAGATCATCGACATATTGGAGTAGGGCAGTGTTAGGAGGCATGCGTATATTGTCAAGTTGTCGTTTCAACGCTTGGCTGTAGATGCTGGGGCTTTCTGTGAATCCTTGAGGGGCGCGTGCAAATTTGAAGCTACGGCCATTTAAACAGAATCCGAAAAGATATTGGCTTTCCGGGTCAATGGGGACACTAAAGAAGGCGTTCTTGTGATCGATTACAGTAAAGAACGTCGCCTCTGAATCAATAGCTGTCAATAATGAAGAGATGTCTGGGACCACAGGATACTGTGGTACAATGCATTTATTCAATTCTCGTAAATCAATCACCAGTCGATAGACTGGAGGTGCATTTGGATCAGTGCGTTTAAGAATCGGAATGATAGGGGAATTACAAACATTGGAGTCGTTTTCTACAACCACTCCTTGGGCAATGAGCTCGTCAATGATTTTCAGTAAAGCCACTACAGCATCAGGCGGTAACTTGTATTGTCGGATTCGGGGCAGCACTACTCCTGGCTTGAGTGTGACACGGTATGGTGTAATGTGCATACAACCTACATCAGTGGGGCCTTGTGCCCATAAATGTGCAGGAACATTCTGTAACCTGGGATAAAAATCTCTCAACACATAATGGCCCTTGAAATCACGAAGAAACAGCCTTACTCCTTCCGGAGAACAACAAATTACAGCTCCTAGAGCTTTCAGAGTCTTGATACCAAGCAAGTTTTCTGGACATGATTTCGTAAGCAATAAATCTGTAGTACGGGATAATGGGCCAACTGCAAGGGGAACGGGTTTTGATACTTCATTAACAATAGGCTTTCCTGAAAATCCAAGGGAAACATTCTGTGAGCCTGAGAGGGGTGCCCCTGGAACCTCGTCATGACTGATGGTAGTTCTGCTTGCCCCTGTGTCAATCAAAAACTTTCTATCCTTTCCTAATACCTGACTGTGTACATAAGGACCCTCTTGATCTACAGGAACTTCAATAAGAGGCAAGCCAACCTCCCTCTCTAGGCTGTTTCATGTGTACTGCTGATAATCGGGGTAATCAGATTGTGCATACTGGTACATCTGTTGTGTGACATGCTGTGTCGCGGCAATGGGTTGGGGCTGTGGTACCGCTACGGTCTGTTGTGGAACATGCATAGGTTGTACATTCTGTGGAACATGTTGTTGGACCTGGTCCCGTCTAGGTGGACGTGGTCTCTCTTTGGTTTTACCTGTGGCAATATTGTGCTTCAGAACTGCACACTCGTTTACATAATGACCTGGCTGTTTACAATAGTTGCATGTCCCTTTAACGGGAGCAGCCGAATTGTTGGACGGTGTCGTACCCTTTTTCTGACCATCAGCTGGAACTGACTGAGCAACTAGCATTTTCATTTTCGTGTCTTTCATTCGTCTTTGTTCGTGATCATGTTCCTCCTTAATTCGGTTCTGGTGGTACTGTAACATTTGTAACATTTGGGATGGCGTATTTGCTTGCCATGTGCTCTCGACTTTCAATACACGGTTCTTAACCTGGGGTAGGGAATTCTCGACCAATTTAGTTACAAATAGGTGTGGGTATGACTCGCTACTTGTTTTCAGGCCACTATTAATGATAAAACATTTCTCGAATCTGGAATAAAAATCACTAGTGTCTTCATCGTGTTTCTGTTTGCAGGCTGAGATTGCATCCCAGTCCTCCTTTTTAGCTGTCAACAATCTTGGCAAAACCTGTACTAATAATCCTGGTAATGCTTTGGTCTTATCCCCAAGACCTAAACCTGGGGTCCGACCCTTGTCTTCGTCTTCCAATTTAGTCCAATTAATCTTTTTGTCTCCCACCTCCCATTCTTTTTCTTTGAGTTTTTCGTAAATACCGGCCGGTAATAACACTTTCAGTATTTTCATTATATCGGAATATGTGTAATCTCCCATGAGTAACATGTCTTTTATTTCACAGTGAAACCCAGCTGGATCTTTATCGTGACTTGGCACTATTTTCTTCATTTCCAATAATTCCATTTTAGTTATGGGCGTATATACAAATACGCGTTCTAGTGTATCATCTGGTTTCTGGATGGGATGTACTTCTCGCAAAGGGTTCTGTCTGTCTAGGTGAAATGGATTGCTTACTGGGGGTGGAACAGGCACAAAATGTGGGGTCAAAAACGTCCTGTATTTATGGCGTTGTTCGAGAATTACATTAATTAAATCAGTACCTAGGCCTCTCCATCTACTCAGGAGTAAGTCTTGTAATAGGTTATACAACGGACCTGGATCAGATTGTTGATTCTCGTACTGTACAATAAGATGTTGGGTCATGTAGATACCAGCTAGTCGCTGTTCTTCTGGAGTAAGACTTAAAAATGTTTGCACTACTAAGTCATCTTTATATATACTGTCATCCCCGGCCCATTGGACCGCGGACCGGGCCAGTTCCTGATCACGCAAGGTATTGAGTTCATGATAACCTACTCTTTCTTTCAGGATTTTATCAGTAACTTGGAAAACATGTTCAAGGGAACATTGCTCTGGAATCGGGGAAAAGTAACGTTTCTTGTTTTCTAGGCGAATGGATCTGTCAAAAGGCCTATCAAGAGTATACTGTTTAGGGAGTTTCGCCCTACCTACGTAAGCTATCGTGCCTGGAGGCACTTGGGTCGCTGCTGAATCTTCTGGTTCGTCCTCCTCTGAGGTGTCTTTATCGTCTGACTTGAGAGGCTTGTCAGTCTCCCGTCTGGCATGTATTGCTAGTATTTCTTTACGGATCTTTCTAGTCATGGCCGCTATACATTTCTCTTTATCATTCTTACAATCTGCAATATTCTGACTCCATCTGTCAATCCCTCCATCTCTTCTTGCGGAAAGCCTGGCTTGTCCAGTACTCTTATCAAACAATTAATCAGAAATCGCAATATCATACTTTGAGTCTCAACTTTTTCGTGTGCCATGGCTTCGCGAACACATTTTGGCCTTTCTCCTGTTCTAACAAAATGATATATGTTATCTAGATGTTCTGGCATGTCTGGTAATAACAGCAGATAGTCCGTAACACGGCGTAGACGTAGTGAGGCTAACATCATGGTTCCTGTCTTGCCAGGTACTGGATCGTATCTACAATCTGTCAGGTACTCTTTACGTTTTTCGGCTGGGCTTGCTTTAGGTGTACGCGACATTGCTATTTCTCTCATTGTCACTCGGTGTAATGGTGGTGGAGTGTGATGGGAACTTCCTGAAGCACCTCCTGAGGCAGAACCGTGAGCATGACTTGTCGTCATTGTGTGTGGGGGAGGTATAGTTATCGGGGACGACTGCCTCTGCGTCGTATCTGTACCAAAAGGGTTATTAGGACCAAGAGTAAGGGGACCAGCAGGGGAAGTGACAACAGGTGCAGGGACTTGATGACGAAGAGGGGTCGTGGCTAGGTCAGCAGGGAGATGCTGTGGCTGATCAGGTGGCTGATCATTATTAGCGGGTTGTCGAGGTACATTGGTATATGCGGGAGCTACATCATCTAAATAGGAAGAAAGGAAAATATCTGCTGCGGTCTGTTTATGACGTACTTTGGTCGGAACTAATGGAGGGGGCAGATCTTTTGGTATTTCTGAGGTTGCCTTGGGCAGGCCCTCGGCCAGAACTGGATACAGTCCTGTTATAAGAGCATTACTCTGTCTTTAATGTTGTTCGATCTTGACTCGCTGTCCTTCTTCTAGTAGTTCTTTTTCTCTAGCTTTTTCGTAATCTTCTCTACTCTTCTCTGCTTTTCTGAGTGCTTTCTCTGTCCGCCTATGCGATTCTTTGCGCCACAATTCAATGGCATCTTTCTGTGATTGTCTGGCTTTCTTTTTCCATAACGCTTCTTCTACTCTCATGATGCACTCAGCATCCCATGTCCCTGTAACGGGCCATCTCTGATTCTCTGGCAGGTCTATTGTATAATCCACCCATAAGTCTAAGTACAGTATGGCATCTAAGCCATGTTTATGGTACATAAAATGTCCTGGAGTGTCCCTAGGTGGGATGGGAACAGCTTCTTCAAGTATCCCTTTCCTAGTTCCTATCTGTCGTAACTTCGAGAACAAAGGCATCGCTACCTCTATCTGAACGCAAACACAATGAACACAGAAAAAAAATGCAAACAATCACGCATACCACGATATTAGACACATTGAAACATTTCGAACAGATACTGACTATTAACGAATTCTAAAACGAAAACTAATCTGAATCGCTGAATAACTGAATTACTAGATGCACTGCTAAACAGTACAGATACACTGCTAAAACAGTGCAGACCGGATCTGTGTACCCAAACCCGTCTTGACCGGATACAAATCAATGCACCCGTCTTGATGCGTCCCCAGCAACGGTACTCACCGGGAAGCACGGAACGGAAGGCCTCGGAAACTCGACTGGACTGGACCGCTACGACGTCACTGCTGCTGCTGCGCACTATGCATGCGCCTCGACATTTCGGACAGGTGGGCCTCTGGACACCTCGGACACTGTTCTCTCGGCTGGGCTCTGGTCGGGATCCTCCGCACTCCTCACCGCCTCGTCTGGATGTCGATCGCAGTCTCCGTCACCTCCGTAGGCCTGAGGGAGATACAGGAAAACCTGCAGATGCGCATAGAAGTCCGTCACGGCTGTGGCAGGGGGCAAGGCCTGCGACGCATCGCCGGCGCGTGGGGTAGGGGAGGGGTCCCTGTTCGGGCACCAAATTTTGTGGTAAATATAATTTACCGTATACTTTTTTTCCGTATAATGACAAGTAAAAGAATAGCTCAATCAAATGAGAGGCAGAGTCCGGGGTGTCTGAGTCATACGGGCTTTAATTCAGGATGGCTCGAGCCATGGAAATCAATTCCATCAATACAAGGGTTCGGGGGTATATGCAATGATGGCAAAAAGATGTCAACGATTTATTAACAGTACATGACATATATAGTATAACGGTGCAATAGCAATGAATACAGTAGGCGTGACAAGTGAATGTGCGTAGCAAAAAGGCGTGTACAAAGGCGTGCACGGAGGTGTGTGCTGGAAACGTCACAGAAAAGTGTCATACGTGGGTGGATACATAGAAGATTCTGCAAAGTCAGCTAAGACCTATAACCTGGGTGCGCGCGCAGCTGGTATGACGTGTGATTTACGTGTGTGTGGAGAAAGCTAAAGGGTCTGACTTTTAGCACTAGTAGAAGAGACAGACGTCTGGCATGTCAGACCAACCTGTTCCTGTAGCATGTCTGATATCTTGTATTTGGGGTAGGCGCAATCTGAAGTAAAAGGTCTCTCGGGCAGAGGCTATTCTATACTGAATGCATATGTGTCTAAGTGTAATGCGCGGGGCCATGGGCCTACCATGGTAACGGGAGCTATGAATTACATGAGGGAGACAGGGAGGCTTGGCCCTTTGCTCTGCAGCCGGGGAGCTGTTTACCTATTTCACTAGACAGGAATGTGTTTTCGAGGAGGCTGAGCCGGCTACACTGATAACTTGAAGGCAAAATACTGTTTGGCAGGCAGGCCAGGCCGAGCCAGGCACCGCTCCGTTTGGCAGGAAGTAAGGCAGAGGTCAGGGATGCATCTCCACGCTGCAGCTTTCAGAGACGGAGACAAAAAGTGGTTCGAGGGCAGGAATCAGGGCCTAGCTCTGCAGAGCCAGGAAAAACGTGAAAGTGCACCATGTAAAGTCGTTGGCAAGGCATAGTTAGGAACGGAATTATCAATCCATTCATGGTGGATCTGATAGAGGACATGTTAACGTTGGACGCAAATGTATGTGCGTCTTCAGATTCGGTTGCGGAGGGAAATTACATGCACTTTAAACTTGTACATGAAGACGATGTGGTACACGTTAGGGGACATACTTGACCATAAAAATTTCAATTACCTCAACTGTAGAGGACCGTGCTGTGCTAGTGTTTTAGGGTAGTGAACTAGTGTTTAGGTAGTGTAGGAGGTCATGCTGGGGTAGATTTAAGGTTTACAATAGTGCAATGGTGTTTGCATAGTGTAGTGGGTCGTGCTGATATAGTGTTTCACACTTTACAGTAGTGCAATGTTGAATGGGTACTGTAGGGGGTCATGCTGGGGGTAGATTTAGAGTTCAGGGTAGTGCAGTGGTGTTTGTGTAGTGTACGACATCGTGCTGGAGTATTTTTAAGGTTTATGTTATGTTATACAGTTTATTAAGTGCACAGCTGCCCCAGCAAAGGGGCATCCGGGAGCTAGTCCCAAGTGAAGAAACATAACTAAGGAAGAGAAGAGACAGAGGACCACTAATTTTCCGGAAATAGGTGTGCTTTGATCGCTTTTCTGAATTGCAGCACCTCCTCTATCTCTCGAATATAAACAGGAAGTGAATTCCAAAGCTTAGCCGCCCGAAAGCGAAAGGAACGACCTCCTGCTCTACTTCGCTTAAACCGGGGTACAACCAGCAGATTTTGTCCTGCCGACCGCAAAGACCGCGTGGGCATATACAGATTAAGCAGAGGGCTCAGCAGTTTAGGGGTGGATAGTCTAATGATTTTGAAAGTGATACACAAGGTTTTAAACTGTATACGTTGAGCCACTGGAAGCCAATGAAGTTTTCGGATAATGGCTGATGTAGGACTAAAACGTGGCAAGCCAATTAATGCTCCGGCCGCAGAGTTTTGAATGCGTTGGAGGAGGGCAATTTCCGCCTTATTTACACCAATAAGTAACGAGCTCGCGTAGTCCAGCCTTGAGACCACCGTCGACTGGACAATTAGTTGTCTGGTAGCGGGGTCGAAGAATTTCAAAACTGGCTTAAGGCTGCGTAAATTGCCGAAACACATGGCTGCGACTTTTTTAGTATGGGCAGAGAAGCTAAGCTCTGAGTCTAACCAGACTCCCAAATTCTTTAGAGTACTTTAATGGTGTTTGAGTAGTGTAAGAGTTGTGCTGGGGTAGTGTTTTAGGATTTAGGGTACTGCACTGTTGAACAGGTAATGTAGCTGATCGTACTAGAGATAGATTTAGGGTGTAGGGTAGTGCAGTGGTCTTTGTGTAGTGTTTTAGGTCATGCTGCTGTAGTGTTCTAGGATAGTGTAGTGGTGTTTGGGTAGTGTAACAGGTCGTACCGGGGTAGATTTAAGGTTTAGGGTAGAGCAATGGTGTTTGGGTAGTGTAGGGGTCAAGCTGGTGTTTTAGTGTTTAATGTAGTACAGTAGAGTTTATGTAGTATAGGGGGTCATACTAGGGGTTTGTGTAGTGTAATTCTATACAAATAACAGTATTTCTTACAAATGGAGTGTATAGATACTGTCTGGGAAAATATAGACCTAAACGACAATTGTAAAGATACTTACACTACTGCTTGCACAGTGCATAGGAGTTTCAAGCACTGCATGCCTTAAAGCCTGGCTCAATGCAAGAGCACATGTACTTAAAAGTCTGCAAACACATCAACCAACCAAATCATTCTCTCTCCATTTTCCCAAATGGTCACTGACTCACAGTGTAATTCTAGACAAATAACTATTATAAATAGATGTATAGATGCTGACAGGGGAAATGTGGGCCTGAAACACAAGTGTGAAGATGCTTAGACTACTACTTGCATAGTGCATAGGAGTTTCAAACACTGCATGCCCTAAAGCCTGGCTTACTGCAAGAGTACATGCACTTATATGTCTGCAAACACATCAACCAACCAAATCATTCTATCTCAATTTTCCCAAATGAAAAGGGACTCACAGTGTGATTCTAGACAAATAACAGTATTTCTTATCAATGTAGTAGTAGAGTACTACAGTCGTGTTTGGGTAGAGTAGAAGGTTGTGCTAGAATACTGTTCTAAACTAGTACAGTGGTGTTTCCGTACTGTAAGAAGTTGTGCTGAGGTAGGTTTAAGGTTTAGGGTAGCGCAATGGTGTTTAGTTACTGTACATGGTCGTGCTGGGGTAGTGTTCTAGGGTAGTGCAGTGGTGTTTATGTAGTGTAGGGGGTTATGCTAGGAATAGTGTTTTAGTGTTTAAGGTAGTGCAGTGGTGTTTGTGTAGTGTAGGGGGTAGTGCTGGGGTAATATGTTAGAGTTTAGGGTAGTGCAGTGGCATTTATACAGTGTAGGGGGGTCGTGCACTCAAGTGTTTTAGGGTAGTGCAGTAGTGTTTGAGTAGTGTACTGTGCCATGCTGAGGTAGATTTAAGGTTTAGGATAGTGCACTGATGTTTGTGTAGTGTAGGGGATCGTGCTGTGATACTGTTTTAAGGTACTGCAGTAGTGTTTCAGTAGTGTAGAGTGTCATGTTAGGGTAGATTTAAGGTTTAGAGTAGTGCAATGGTGTTTGAGTAGTGAATGGGGATGTGCTCGGGTACTGTTTTAGGGTTTAGAGTACTGCAGAGGTATTATGTTGTGTAGGGGGTCGTACTGGTGGTACATTTAGAATTTAAGCTAGTCCACTACTGTTTGTGTAGTGTACAGGGTCGTACTGAGGTACTCTTTTAGGGTACTATAGTGGTCTTTGAGTAGTGCAAGCAGTCGTGCTAGGGTAGCTTTAAGGTTTAAGGTAGTGCAATAGTATTTGGGTAGTGTAGAAGGTCGTGCTGATGTAGTGTTTTAGGGTCTTGGATAGTATAGTTATATTTGCGTAGTGTAGGGGATTTTGCTGGGGTAGTGTTTTAGGGTTTAGGGTAGTGCAGTCGTTTTTGAGTAGTGTAAGGGGTCATGCTACAGATAGGGTCACTGCAAGAGTACATGTACTTATATGTCTGCAAACACATCAACCAACCAAATCATTCTATCTCAATGTTCCCAAATGAAAACTGACTCATAGTGTGATTCTAGACAAATAACATTATTTATTATACATGTAGTAGTAGAGTACTACAGTAGTGTTTGGGTAGAGTAGAAGGTTGTGCTAGAATACTGTTCTAGAGTAGTACAGTGGTGTTTCCGTAATGTAAGAAGTCGTGCTGAGGTAGATTTAAGGCTTAGGATAGTGCAGTGGTGTTTGTGTACTGTAGGGGGTAGTGCTGTGATATGGTTTTGAGGTACTGCAGTAGTGTTTGAATAGCGTAGAGTGTCATGTTAGGGTAGATTTAAGGTTTAGGGTACTGCAATGGTGTTTGAGTAGTTTAGGAGATCGTGCTCGGAAACTGTCTTAGGGTTTAGAGTAGTGCAGTAGTGTTTATGTAGTGTAGGTGGTCATACTGGGGTAGATTTACACTTTAGGTTAGACCACTGGTGCTTGTGTAGTGTAGGGGGTCATACTAACCTACTCTTTTAGGGTAGTATAGTTGTCTTTGAGTAGTACAAGGGGTCATGCTAGGGTAGGTTTAAGGTTTAGAGTAGTGCAATAGTATTTGGGATGCGTAGGAGGTCGTGCTGGAGTAGATTTAAGGTTTACAGTACTGCAATGGTGTTTGGGTAGTGTATGGAGTCGTGCTGAGGTAGTGTTTTAGAGTTTAGGGTAGTGCAGTGGTGAATGGTTAGTGTAGTGGGTCGTGCTAGAGAAGATTTAAGGTTTAGGGTAGTGCAGTGGTGTTTATGTAGTGTGTGTAATCGTGCTAAAGTACTATTTTAGGGCAGTACAGTGGTGTTTGGGTAGTGTAAGGGGTTGTGCTGGGGTAAATTTAACATTTAGGGTAGTGCAATGGTATTTGGATAGTGTAGTGGATCTTGCTGGGATAGTATTTTAGAGATTATGGTACTGCACAGGTGTTTGTGTAGTGTAGAGGGTCGGGCTCTGATAGTGTTTTCAGGTACTGCAGTAGAGTTTGAGTAGTGTAGAGTGTCATGGTAGGATAGACTTAAGGTTTAGGGTAGTGTAATGGTGTTTGAGTAGTGTAGGGGGACGTGCTCGGGTACTGTTCTAGGGTGTAGAGTACTGCAGTGGTATTTATGTAGTGTAGGGGGTCGTACTGGCAGTAAATTTAGAACTTAAGCTAGTCCACTACTGTTTGTGTAGTGTACGGGGTCGTACTGAAGTACTCTTTTAGGGTACTACAGTGGTCTTTGTGTAGTACAAGGGGTCGTGCCAGGAAATCTTTAAGGTTATGGGTAGTGTAATAGTATTTGGGTAGTGTAGAAGGTCATGCTGATGTAGTGTTTAAGGTTTAGGATAGTGTAGTGATATTTGTCTAGTGTAGGGGATTGTGCTGGGGTAGTGTTTTAGGGTTTAGGGTAGTGCAGTGGTTTTTGAGTAGTGTAAGGGGTCATGCTACAGGTGGTATCACTGCAAGATTACACGTTCTTATATGTCTACAAACTTATAAAACAACCAAATTATTCTATCAAAATTTTTCCAAATAGACACTGACTCACAGTGTGATTCTAGACAAATAACAGTATTTTTTATAAATGGAGTGTATAGGTAATAACTGGAATATTGTAAGCCTGAAACACAAGTGTGAAGGTGGTTAGACTACTACATGCATAGTACATAGGAGTTTCAAGCACTGCATACCTTAAAGCCTGTCTCACTGCAACAGTACATGTACTTATTTGTCTGCAAACACATCAAGCAACCTTTCCACATATTTTATAACTGCATTTTACTATTAAAGATAAACTCATGTTGAAAACACATAACCAATGACTATTTTCCAATTCTACAAAAATGTAAGAACACAATACATTTTTAATCAATTACATGTCAGGAAACACATGAAGTACCAAAATGCTTCTCTCAAAGTGATTCCTAAATGCACACTATCCCTTCCATTTTACCAAAACACATTTCGTAGTCTAGAATGACTACTGCATTTTAGTGTAGAAACTTGACTCATTTTGCAAATACATAAAATATGACTGGTTTCTAATTCTACCAAAACATGAAAACAGCATCGTTATCTATCTGCAAACATATGAAATACACAAATGCTTATCTCAGAATGATTCCTAAATGCACACACACTCACAATAAAATTAAGTATGGGCGAAATTTGGGAATCGCGAATTCGCTTTCACACAAATTTGCGGTCCGCATAATCTGCGAATTCGTGCGAATTAGCAGTTTTTTTGGGGGGGTGTGTTAGCGGGGCGCTGTGCGTGTTCGCGGGCCTCTTGCAGCGCACTGACCGCGAAGTTACCCATGCGGTCATCCATGGGCGCGGCCATCTTGTCCGTGTTGCGTATTTCCGTTTCCAGGCGCAGTTGCATGCTAGCGTTGTGCGCGGGGCGTGATTGCGTGGTCGCATGCATTTTTGCGTGCTTGTGGGGGAAATATTGCGCAAACTTACCCACGCGGTCCTCTATGGGCGCGGCCATCTTGTTTTTCATTCATTGCGATGGTTCTGGGCATGGTTTTTTAATCCGTCCCTAATCTTTGTAATCCTTTTTTTCTTTAACCTTTTTTTTATCTTTTTTGCTTATTATCTATCTCTCTATTTTTCTACCTCTATATTTTGTGTTTTTTCTACTTTTGCTTACCTTAAAGCTACTTTTTTTAACTCTTTTCTTTTCTTTACTTTTTCCCTATTCTTTCTTTATTTTTTCAGCTGTCCAGGACCATGGCAAAGAGCAAGGGGAAGGATCCCGCACCCCGTGCCATGGCCCCCTTGCGGGCGATTGAGGGGGGAGGATGTAGTGGCATGGGAGATTTTCACTGCGGTGGAAGTGGCCGCTCTTATACTTTTTGTTCTGCACCACCTCCCTAAGACCGTGGCAGCAGGGGGCAGGCCCGGTCAAGGGTATGGCCTCCGGAAGCATCGCCAGCTGTAGGATAAGGAGTGCCGGGCCATGCGTAGGGAGTTGGCGGTCCGGCGCACCCATAACCAAGCGGCGCACCGGTGGGCCGACATCCTCGACCGGGAGCAGGACCTGCTCCACCTGTTAGGCGTGGAGATCCCTGGCCTTGGTGAGTAGCTATTTAATAACTACTTTGTTTTCTTCTGCTCTGTGTTATATTGCTAATATATGTTTTTCCCAAAGATCAAGAATGCTGCCGACTCGATTACATTGCAGGTAAATTAATGTTTAAATAGCTTCTGTGGGTGCTCGCCTGCTCAGTGGCGTTGCTACTATGCTTACTTGTTTGCAACTTTGTGCTCATTTGGCCTGAATATGTATGAGTGTAGTACTTTACAGAACTGCATAATGCTAGAGAGACTAGAGACTCAAGTCTAGTCCTTCCTTTGTACTCCTGCTGCCACTAAGAAGAAGAGATAGTAGTGGATTGATAGGTTGAGTATAGTATGATTTGTTATTAGTAGTAGGACATTTTTTAGTGGTCTGCAATCATGATGACGGACTGTGTCTGTTACGTCGCATGCTGCTGAGTGCTGGCAGTCATAGTAGAACCTTTTTGTTGTTGGTTTAGTTAGTGATTTACATAACTTTCCAAGTAGACGGTCTGCGAATCCAGCAATACTGTACTAGTGTCCTCCTTGTTGACCAGATGACCAGATCAGATAGGTCAATACATGTAGTGCAATTGTTGCTAATTTGTTTCCCCAAGATAATTTTAGATTGTGGTCAAAGAAATCAAATATTTCAAAAAAAAAAATCATCCATGTTTGTGTTTATTTCATGATCATCAGCACCTCCCAGGGGCAAGAAGACAGCAATACCCCAGACTCCGGCAGAACAGAGTTGGCAGGAACGGTCCTCTGCAGGCTCATCTGCTGGCCCCAGTAAGTTGTTCTGTTGTTAATATAATTATACTTCCCTAACTTTTACAGCTCCTATTCATTCCAAACTGTTTTCTAATTCTATTTTTTACAAAATAGTCTTTGATCTTTTTGTAGACTGTTTCTACATTCTTATCCTGCCTCTCTACCATCACTCTCTGTGCTACTACTATTTACTATTATTATGAGTCGGTCTGTGTAGGTAGCTAAGCTTGCCCAGTTGGCAAACAGTGTTAAACAAAACTATGATCCAACAATAGCTCTATAGGCACTCAGTGCAGTCCTCTGGGTTGCCCTTGCTGTCTATTCCAGTCTTCTTAATGTTAGTGCTTTGACAATTTCCAACAACAAAATGTCAATGTCCACCAAGAATAAGCTAGTAGTTGGCTGTTTGATTTGATAATAGCACATACCATACCGCTAGTGTGTCAGGGACTATTCTGCACACACAGAAGTATGGAAAAGAGAAATAGGACATTGTTGATGATAGGTGCAGTTCGACTTTCCACATACCTCAGTCAGAAGTAACTGTGCAGGACTCGGAAACCCTCACCTTGATGGAACTTCAAGTCCTCCTGGTGGTGATTGTAGGAGAGAAGGGTCTGCTTTCCTATGGTCACCCCACTTTGTGCTTCACTGGTTTTCGACTTAATGTGGCAGTGGGCCTGCTAATCAGACCCACAGCCCAGCTGCACTCTCTCTAAATTCACTACAATGTACTTTAGGTGCATTACCAATTGGATACTGGGTCACCTTATGAGCCCCTGTACAGTGTACTATAGGTACCCAGGGCATAGGTGCACCCAAGGCCTACCAGGGGCTGCAGCATGTATAATGCCACCCCTGGCTGGCCACTCACATTGACAAAACTGGCTGATCACTCAGCTGGGGCAAGGTCGTGTAATCACCCCTTGCTTAGATATAGTATCCCTATATCTAACCTTATATCTAGACACGTATACACCTATAAGTCACTCCTATGGCAGGCCTTAACAATCCTGCTTGGTTTTATGTGAGATGGTGCTCTAGCATGAGCTGAGCCTGTCTGCAGCTTTCGGAACCATGTCCTTATAGCTGTTCTAGGATATTGCCATATCATATACTCTTAAGTGCATTATGAATCTCGCGGTTAAATGCTAACTCTGGTTTGGCTTCATCAAAACATGTCGAGTAAGGTGTCATACATTTTGGAATACTACCCCCTCGCCAGTTCTGGCGACGGGGGTAGCATTCCACCCTTCTAGAGGGAGAAGACATGTTGTTCCTACAAATCCCGGTTAAAGTTAACCAGAGCCTCAGCATAACAAAATGGATGCTGCTGCCACAGACACAAGTCTGACCTCCTGCTGCTGGGAGTCCTTCCAGCGAGGGAGGCTTGGACAATAGGTTTCCTGCCTTGGGAGGTGTTAGCACCACCCCAGACAGGCTCTTGTGTATTGGGACAGGGAGTGCTGAAAGAAATGAGACACTACCTGGGGCACACAAGGTGTCCCATGCATAGTCCAGTTCAAACCAGTGCTGGGGCGCCCCAGCTCTGGCGCAAAACTGGACAAAGGGAAAGGGGTGTAACCACCCCCTTCCCTGGTCCCACCCATAGGAGGGACCTAGCAGGTAAACCAGCCCCTAGATTTGGTATATAGGTAGGAGCTGAGTCCCAAGACTTTAGATTTATCCTGACTGAAACTCTGAAACGTAACTCTGGACCTTCGACGATCTACTTTGCAAGAAGACGTCTGAAGAATCTCCCTTGGGGTCAAGGAGTGACCACCCTGCACAAGCAGGCAACATCCAGCGATCAACGGCTTGCTTTGTCGATGCTCCCACCAGAGCCCGAGCTCAGAGCCTGACAAGAACAAGACTTCCAGGCTTCCAACAGCCCAATCCACAGTCCCAGCAGAGCTGAGACCCGTGGAGGCAACGAGAGACGTGGGGCCTGCTATCTTGAAAAGTCTGCTACTTGCTTTTTGTGCAGCATCATCTGCACCGAAGATCAGCCCTGCACCGTCCACGAGTTTTGCGTGGAGCCCTTCTGCATTTTCCTGCTCGACGCGTCTGTCTGGTCACTTGCCCGTTGGCTAGTGGCCATCTTGACGACGAATCTTTGAATTTCCACCACTGGTCTGGTTGCTCCAGACTGGCCCTTGCTTCCCTGAAAA
Source organism: Lissotriton vulgaris (assembly GCF_964263255.1). Taxonomy (NCBI): domain Eukaryota; kingdom Metazoa; phylum Chordata; class Amphibia; order Caudata; family Salamandridae; genus Lissotriton; species Lissotriton vulgaris. Next base: position 1,459,558,470 of record NC_141687.1, read on the forward strand.
GAAGCAGACCATCAGACCTTGCTGGTCTGATTAAGAAGCCAACTTTGTTTTCTGCGTGGGTTGCCTTTGCCAAGGATTGTTGACTCCAATCCGGGAGCCGACACTGCCGACATCAAGAGCCTTTATGGGACAGTCCGTGCCTGACTTCTGGTTGTTGTCAACTCCTCCTGGTCCACGTGGCTGCAGAGACAAGCTTCACGACATCACCTGATTGCTTAGCGACATCGCCTGGTTCCTTCCTGGTCACTGGCTAGTGACCCAAACTCTGCCCACTCTGCTTTCAGGTCCTCTTCATCCTCGATCCGCCCTTGGATCCAACCGGACACTTCTCTCCTGGTCGCCTGCAGCATCTTTCTTCAAAGCTCCATAGGATTCAGCGACGAAACCTGACACACTTTGACACCTATGCACCCGCTTCCTGTGGGTGAGGTAACACGAGTACTCCGGTGCTCCTGTGGGTATGACTATCCAACTGTCTAGGTTTCAAGTAACTTTCATCGAGTCCAGTCAGAAATGCCCTAAAAGAACTAGATTCCATCTGTTACGTTCCCATTCATTCGCTATGGAAACTCGCGTGTGTGTTTAGACACTGCACATGCATCCCGTGGGCCTCCTACTTTCTAACTCTAGGTAGCGTAGCCCCAGCGATTCACTAGGCCCTAGGCCTATTCACTTTTCATGTGGTGGTCCTTATACCACTATTTTAGTATATGGTTTAGCGTGCCCCTAGGGCCCTACTGTATTTTGTGCAACTTATTGTATTTTAATTAAGTATCTTGTATTGTGCTTGTGCCTCTGACCTCATAAAGAGTTTAGAGGTATTGTCTAGAAATAAATAACATATATATTTTATATATATCCTGTGTGGTGTCCTTTCATTTGGTATTAAAGGGGTTGCATATGGTAAAACAGCTAGCGTCACATACCCTCTTTAGTTTAGCCTAAGACTGCTTTGTCCATGCTACCCCCAGGATAGCTGGTCTATAAGGTTGACTTTACAACCATCACCATAAGGGTTGTTTGGACTGGTGCAAGGTGCTCACTAGAATAGTAAACATCATATACCAGGCCATTTTCTCACATTGGTGTGCAGCTGTTGGGAATGGAGCTTGCTTTTGTTTTACCAATTGTAATCTTTGCAATATCATGTGAAAGATCACATAGGTACCTGCAGGTACATATAAAACAAGATCAGAATACTTAAGTTCTACTGAACTTAGTGGTTGTAGAGCAAAGGGCCTAGAACACCCTGACTAAAGTAGGAAAACACTTAGTGTAGGTAGGTGCATACACCCACACCTCACTAGAGCAATGGCTGGCACAGGAGTGTCCAGTGGACTTACACCTTTGGAGAGTGATCCTCCCAGGGTACAATCCAAATTTGCTATCCTCAGTTTTAAGGAACGGAGACACTTGTGTACCACAAGAAAGCTGGAGCAAGGGGCTAACCCTACCCTTCAGCAACTCCTAGAGCTCTTAGATGAGTCTGAAGCTCTAAAAGCCTCTGGTTCAGGCCCTACAGGGAATGCAGATGAGCTCCTACCATCTTCAGATGATGCCACCGACTCCCCTATCATAGATGATTAGGAGGATGAGGTTGGGGAAGAGTCTGGAGAAGAGGTAGACAGCCAGGTCCAAGTCAGGAGACTTAGCTAGGCTAACCTAAGCCTACATGAGGCTGTAGATGGGCAAGCCACATACAGACCTATCAGTAGACTTAACCAGAGGTATAGGAGGGGAAGATCTCTCTCAGGAGACTCTCTTCACTCCAATGATTCTAAGGGTTCTCAGAGGGGAATGACTTCTCCTCAGAGGAGAGAACACCAGGCTAGGATGAGGGAAGTCAATCTCAGAATTGAGAGAGAAGAACTTGCCATAGCCAAGGAAGGACTTGCTGTTGATACAGAAAGGAAGTTAGGTGGGCATGAGCCCACTGGTGGCAGCAATATCCCTAAGGATAAAGACAGGTCCTGTGATCATAGAAACCTGAGTAAGATTGTGCCCCCTTTCCAAGTTGGGGATGATATCCACAAATTGATAACTGCTTTGGAGAGGGCCTGCAAAGTACAGCAGGCACCCCAAAATCAGTGGGCAGCAATCTTGTGGCTCTCCTTTTCAGAAAAAGGTAGAGATAAGCTCCTCATTGTTAGTGATGATAATGCTAACAATTATACTGTCCTGAAGAGTGCTCTGATTGATGGGTTTGGCCTAACCACTGAACAATACAGGTTAATGTTCAGAGATACCCAGAAGACACAGACTCAGGACTGGACTGATTGTGTTGATTGTGCCACCCAGGCTCTGGAAGGCTGGTTGTTGGGAAGTAAAGTTAAGGACTATACAGGATTGTATAATTTGATCATGAGAGAGCAAATACTTAACAAATGTCAGAACCAGCTGTTGCATCAATACCTGATTGACTCAGATCTGACCTCTCCCCTAGAATTGGGAACGAGGGCAGATAAGAGGGTCAGAACCAGGTTTAAGCAGAAAAAGCAGGTCCAAGGTGGTGATCAGAAAAAGGCAGACCAAAAAGGTGGGGTTCAGAAACCAAAAGACCAGAAGTCTTCTACAGGGCCCTAAAAGTCCAATGAGGGGGGCCCCAAACTTCCAAGAAGAAAGATGGCCAAAGAAAACCATGGTGTAATTTTTGTAAATCCACTAGTCACTGGACCAGTGACTGCACCAAGAAAGACTCAGCCCCTACCACTGCTGCCCCTAAGGCAACTGCACCCCCTAGTTCAGCTGGCAGTGGTAGTTCTCAACCCAAGGCTATAGTAGGTAAGCATGGGCTGAAAATTTGTTCCGCTCGCGGAATTTGCGGATTTTCTGCGATTTCGCGATCCGCGAATCTCGCAAAATTGCGGTGAAATCCGCGAATCAGCGGGGACGTATTTTTAGCCAAGCACTTACAGGGTTACAGCAGCAGGTGCAAAAGTTGAAGCTAATTTTTTGTAACCTTTTGCAAAAGGGTTACAAAGAAATTAACTTCAACTTGGGCACCTGCTGCTGTAAGTCTGTAAGTGCTTCCTGACGCCTCGTTGCCTACTTGCAACTATTCTCTGACCCTGCTCTGACCCTTGAAGCAGGGTCAGAGGATAGTTACAAGTAGGCAATGAGGCGCCTGTCACGAAAATTAAACCTCAACATTAAGCACTGACCGATAAAAAAACAAGCATTTGCAATGCAATAGGTCTCGCATTAGGAAAGTTTGAACTATTGGTCTTGTAAATGACAATTTTTTTTATTTATGTGTTGGTTTTGAAAATAGCAAAATTAATAGCTTTGTCATTTACAATGCCAATAGTAAGTGCTCCCTTGTTGGCTAAATGTATTGGGGCAGATTTACAATAACTGGAGCAGCCCCAGGGATGCGCCAGTTATTGTGCGCCGCAGCTCCGCCACCCATGGTGCGCCGCATTTACAATACGGCGCACCACGTGGCAAAAATGGCACAGATGCGTCACGCATCTGTGCCGTAAAAGCAGCGCATTGCTGGAGCTGCAACGCAACTCCAGCAATGCTCTGGGGGGCCCTATCTCCCCAATGCTGCGTCAAGCCTTGCGCCTGCTTCAAGCAGGCACAGGGTTTTGACGCAACATTGGCCTAAAAATGACTGAGTGAAATCTTGTAGATTTCACTCAGCCACTTTTAGGAGGCGTCCCTGCGCAGGAACGCCCTCCCATGCGCCAGAACGCCTCCTGATGGCGCAGGGCTTTACAACGTGACGCATCTCTCAGATGCGTCACGTTGTAAATACCCAGCACCATGGCGCATCTTTGTGCTGCCGCTGCGTCACAAAAGTGACGCAACTGCAGCGCAAAAGAGGCGCAAGCGGCTTGTAAATCTGCCCCATAGTTCTTTTACTACACTGTAGCTGTGTAAAGGGCCAGAAGATGTGTCTCCAGTGACCATGTGTGCCTGTGCCTGTGTTACAGGCACACATGGTCACTAGAGACACATCTTCTGGCCCTTTACGCAGCTGCAGTGTAGTAAAAGCACTATACATTTACCCAATGAGGGAGCACTTACTGGATTATCCAGTAGAAAGTACTCCAGGGCGAATCACATAAAAATGTGCGATTTCGTGGAAAAATTTGCGAATTCGCGGATTTTTTTTCAATTTCGCAGGGAAATCCACGAATTCGCGGAACGCGACTTCACAAATTTCGCCCATGCTTAATAGTAGGGTTAACCCTGGGAACTGAGATGGATTCTGGCCTAGTCAGAATACCAACTCAGGCTGTTCTTGTCTGTGATGTGGACATGGCTATATCCCCTACTGTGAGTCCCAGTACTCTGGGCAAGTACAGGCAAACACCTTTGATAAATGACAAAGGGGCTCAGGCCTACAGGGATACATGTGCCAGTGTCACAATGGTGACACCTAACTTTGTGGACCCTGGACAGATTGTACTGGGTGACAATTTACCTGGTGACCAATGCTAGCAATGTCACTACCACACATAGTGTGGCAGTTGTTAATTTCTCCTGGGAAGGGGTAACTGGCCTCAAAAGAGTTGTGGTAAGTGCAGATCTCCCCGTTGAATGTCTGTTGGGCAATGACCTTGAATCCTCACTATGGTCAGAAGTGGAGTATAGGACTCATGCTGAAATGTCAGGTATATCATCACATGTCCTTGCTGTGACCAGGTCACAGGCCAAAAAGTGCCTCACTGAACAGGCCTTGGATCCTGAAACTATGGACCAAGTGCCACCCAAGAGAAAGAGCAGTAGGGTAAAGGCGGTGCCTTTCCCCCTGCCTACAAGTGAAGATCAGCCTTCACAGAAAGCTGATTTTGAGACCTCTGAGGGAATTGTCCAAGTAGAGCTTGAACCTGACCAGGTTGAGTTTCTTGGGACAGGGGGACCTTCAAGGGAAGACTTGAGGCAGGCACAGTTAGACTGTTCCTCTCTTGAACCCCTCAGACAGCAAGCTGCTTCTGAGTCTGCTGGGAATGCTACAGGTACCAACAAAGTGTACTGGGATGAAGGACTCCTTTATTCTGAGGCTAGAGACCCCAAGCCTGGTACTTCCAGGAGGTTGGTCATACCTCAGGCCTTTAGGGGTTTCCTTCTTACCTTAGCCCATGATATTCCTTTAGCAGGACACTTGGGCCAGAACAAGACATGGGACAGGCTTGTCCCTCACTTTCACTGGCCCCATTTGTCAGAAGATACCAAGGAGTTGTGTCGCTCCTGTGTAACCTGCCAAGCCAGTGGCAAAGCAGGTGGCACCCCAAAGGCCCCCCTTATACCAATACCTGTGGTGGGGGTACCCATTGAAAGAGTTGGGCTAGACATTGTTGGACCACTATATCCCCAAACAGCATCTGGGCACAGATTTATACTGGTGGTAGTGGATCATGCCACCAGGTATCCAGAAGCTATTCCCCTAAGGACCACAACAGCTCCTGTTGTGGCAAGAGCCCTCCTGGGAGTTTTCTCAAGAGTGGGCTTTCCGAAAGAGGTAGTATCCGACAGAGGTGCAAACTTTATGTCAGGATATTTGACTGCAATGTGGAAAGAGTGTGGTGTAAATTAAAAATGCACTACTCCCTACCATCCACAGTGCAATGGACTTGATGAAAGGTTCAACAAGACCTTGAAGGGTATGATCAGGGGTTTACCTGAAAAGCTTAGGCGAAGATCGGACATACTTCTACCCTGCCTTCTGTTTGCTTACAGAGAGGTCCCACAGAAGGGGGTTGGCTACAGCCCTTTTGAGCTTTTGTTTTGACATCCTGTAAGGGGACCCCTATGTCTGGTGAAGGAAGGATGGGAGTTACCTCTCAAAAAGCCTAAACAAGACATAGTGGACTATGTACTTGGTCTCCCCTCCAGGATGGCTGAGTATATGAAGAAGGCTTCTAAAAACCTTGAGTCTAGCCAAGAACTTCAAAAAGCTTGGCATGACCAAAAGGCTGTGCTGACTGAGTACCAGCCAGGACAGAAGGTGTGGGTGTTGGAGCCAGTGGCCCCAGCAGCACTCCAAGACAAATGATCTGGACCCCACACCATTGTTGAGAAAAAGGGAGAGGTCACCTACTTGGTAGACCTAGGAACTCCCAGAAGCCCCCACAGGGTGCTCCATGTCATCAGACTCAAAGCATATGTTGACAGGGCAGACATGGGCTTGCTCATGGCTACAAATGAGGGGCAGGAAGAAGAGAGTGACCCTCTCCCAGACCTGTTGACTCAGAACCCTGATGATGGTTCAGTTGATAGTGTGGCCTTAGCTGGCAGCCTCACTGGCCAGCAGCAACAGGACTGCAGACAAGTTCTACAATCTTTTAGACATATGTTTTCATTAACACCTAGTCAGACTAACTGATGCACCCATGAGGTGGAGACTGGCTACAGTCTGCCTGTGAAGAATAAGATCTACAGGGAACCTGACCATGTCAGGGACTGTATAAAGACTGAGGTGCAGAAAATGCTGGAGCTGGGAGTGATTGAGCCATCAGAGAGCCCGTGGGCCAGGCCAGTAGTCCTTGTACCAAAACCTCACACCCAAGATGGTAAGAGAGAGATGAGGGTCTGTGCGGATTACAGAGGCCTCAATGCTTTCACTAGGACAGATGCTCACCCAATTCCAAGAGCAGATGAGCTCATTGACAGATTGGATTCTGCCAAGTTTTTGAGCACATTTTATTTGACAGCTGGCTATTGGCAAATCCGTTTAGCTGAGGAGTCCAAAGCCAAAACTGCTTTCTCAACCCCAGGAGGTCATTACCAATTTGTGGTGATGCCCTTTGGCTTGAAGAATGCACCTGTCACTTTCCAAAGGTTGGTGAACCAAGTCCTCTCTGGGTTGGATGACTTTTGTGCAGCTTATCTAGATGATATTGCTGTCTTCAGCTCCACCTGGGAGGATCACCTGATCCACCTGAAGAAGGTTTTGGAGGCCCTGCAGAAGGTAGGCCTAACTATCACGAAAACAAAGTGCCAGATAAGGCAGAGTAAGGTTGCGTACCTGGGCCACCCTGTAGGTGGGAGTCAGGTTCAACCACTGGAGAGAAAGAGCCAGACCATCAAGGATTGGGGCGGGCTCCTCCAACCACCCAGACACAGGTCAGAGCTTTCTTGGGCCTGTCTGGGTACTACAGAAAGTTTGTTAAGAATTATGGGTCCATTGTGACACCACTTAATGACTTTACTTCAAAGAAGATGCCAAAGAAGGTTCAGTGGACAATAAGCTGTCAAAAGTAATTTGATGACCTGAAGAAGGCCATGTGCTCTGCACCTATCTTAAAGAGTCCTGACTACTCCAAAGAGTTCATTGTCCAAACAGATGCTTCTGAGTTGGGGGTGGGAGCTGTGCTTTCACAACTTAATGTAGATGGTCAAGAACAGCCCATTGCTTTTATTAGCAGAAGGCTGACCCCTAGAGAGAAACATTGGTCAGCCATTGAGAGGGAGGCCTTTGCTGTGGTGTGGGCCCTGGAGAAGCTGGACCATACTTGTTTGGCACTCACTTCAAGATTCAGACCGACCATAAGCCCCTCTTGTGGCTAAAGCAGATAAAGGGTGAAAACCCCAAACTGCTCAGGTGGTCCATTTCCCTACAGGGGATGGATTTTACAGTGGAGCACAGACCAGGGACTGACCATGGCAATGCAGATGGTCTCTCCAGGTACTTCCACTTAGAACTTGAAGACACCATTGGTCAAGGTTAGTCTAATGTCCCTGCGTTTGGGGGGGGGGGGTTGTGTAGGAGAGTAGGGTCTGCATTCCAACCCCCTTTTTGCTTTTTGCTTCACTGGATTTCGACTTAATGTGGCTGTTGGCCTGATAATTAGACCCACAGCCCAGCTGCTCTCTCTAAATTCACTACAATGTACTTTAGGTGTATTACCAATTGGATAATGGGTCACCTTATGAGCCCCTGTACTGCAACCCCTTCAGTATCACTCAGAATCACCTGAGCATCAGCACAGCACCACCTCAGCATCACTCAGCCCCACCTCAGCATCAGTACAGCACCACCTCCTCATCAGTGCACCAACACTAGTGCAGCACCAACTCTGCATCAGCACAGCACCAACTCAACATCACTCACCACCACCTAAGCACCAGCACAGCACCACCTGAGTACCACCAAAGCATCACTCACCACCACCTCAGTATCACTCAACACCACCTAAGCACCACCTCTATCTAGAGTTCATTCACCACTTCATGTACAAGCTACCTATCATTCTCTATCTTCCTTTCTATCTATTCTGTGCAGCTCTGGCCCCTAACTATTAACCTTGCCACAATATTCCACTACACAAATACTCTACACACCACACAATTCCACCCCACACAATTGCACAAAGAACAATTTCAATTCAACCACTCCAAACCATATACATTCACTCCACTCCAAACCAAAACACATAGATAAAAAACATTGTCATTTACAATGCCAATGGCTCTAACTCTCACAAATGCGAGACCTATTGCATTGCAAATGCTTGTTTAATTATGTTACAGATGTTCAGCCCACTTTTAAAGGGTTTCAGAACTTATTCATGTAGTTTTCTACAACAAATATTACTTAAGAGTCTCCCTACAAAATTGTTTTCTTATGAGCACTTGTCATAATTCCAAACCAAAACTGCAATACACTCACCTATAATACTTCACGGAACTAAACAAGGTATTTAAACCTCACTCGCACATTTCCCTTTTCCCACACTCTCCTTTTACTCCTAAGGAATAGGGGCAACCACTAGATAAACGTGGTTCCACAGCCCCTGCTTGGCCCACTTTTACATAAGACACTGTCTCCTCGCCTAATTTGCAGAATTTCTCAAAAAATTGCAGCAGTCATGCATTTAAATAGGTGACACATTGGTGAATGCATAGAGCCCTCCAGGAAGCAATAATGAAGACAAAAGAGTCCCATTCATGTGTAATTTCTCCTTCAATTAGTTTCTTTATTTTCGAATACCAATTCTTGAAAATTCTTAACATAGAATTCATGTGTCATTTATACTGAGGCTACTGCTCTTAAGCCAATCCTAAATCCAAGTGATACATCTCTATATACAAATCAAACCAAGGAAATACAAGGAGGAAATCAATGGCCTCCAACTCTCACTGCTGGGTGCCATGAATGTGGTTCTTGCAATTGTTGCAAATATGTAAATCATGGCACTAGCATTTTCACTGACTGTGACAATATGGAGAGGTATGAGAACAGTGGTGTAACATATGCCCCCGCACTCCATGAAGTGCGGGGGCCCAGGCTCCAGGGGGCCCCCTCAGCACACTACTCTGGCTAAAGAGCTCCCGATTGAGTCTGCAGGGGCCCCCTCCATGTACTTTGCAGGGGGGCCTCACGTTACGTTACGCCAGTGTATGAGATCAATGATTTTGTCAATTGCAATACAAAATCATGTGCTTATCTGATTATATTCTTCTGTGGTTTAAAATATGTGGGCTCTACAGTGAGAAAACTGAAGGAAATTGGAGAGAGCACCTGAGAGCCATTAAAAATTAGGATGTTAAATACCTAATTGTGACCTACTAGCAGGCGATACATACCTTCGCAATAGAGATATCAATCAAATGTATAGGAATTAAGCAAGTAAACCCCAAACTGAGAGGGGGTAACTTAGAACACCTGCTGAGAAAAAGGGAAAGCTTTTGGATTGATAAACTAAAAACAGTATCAAAGGAGTCTTGCATTACTGATAGGTAATGCTGCACTGTATATAGCTAAAGTCGCAAAATTCCCAATCATGAAGAGCTAGCACATCTGTAATTACAGAAGGCCCCTAATGAAGGGAACTACTCCGTTTCAGTTTCAGTTTTTGTGGGCAAAAAACGTTTTTCTTTTAAGTTGTTTATAAAGCGTTTGTATTACTTTTCATGAATTGGAAGTAAAATACGTTAATATTTTCTAAACAATTTTATGTCTGGCCTTTGAGGTCGCTCCATTGTCTTGTCAGACTTTTGTTTTTTTCCAAACAATTCATATAAATACATGTACATAGGCGGGCTTTTGGTCAACATGTTTCTTTTATTGTTCTATTAAATTCTCATGCACTTTTTAGTTCTCGCCTGTCGATGCGCATGCGCATTGAGCTTGCGAGACTATGGGGGCTTAAACAGTCTTTAACCAACTTGCAAGGAATCGTGGCGATTCCTTGCAGTGCCCGTGAAATTCAAGCTCAATGCGCATGCGCATTGAGCTTAAAAGCGCGTGCACATGCCCCAAACCGCCTGCCTTGCATGTAGTTTCCCTCAGGCGCACTCCTCCCACACCCCCGCTCCGCCCCTCCCCTGCCTGCCGTGTCGCATTTCTTCAGTTCCCTCAGCCGCACTCCAGGCCCCTGCTGCTTTCACACCCTCTCCCCGCTCCGCCCCCTCCCCTGCCCGCCGTGTCGCATTTCTCCTCCCCCCTCCCCTTCTCTGCCTTCCCTCCGTCTTTTTTTTTTTTTTTACCCGCTCCGCCCCCTCCCCTGCCCGCCGTGTCGCATTTCTCCTGCCCCCTCCCCTTCTCTCTCTTCCCTTTTAAACTTGTTTGATGAAGTTGGGAGGTCTTCTTTTACACTTCTTGCACTTCTGCACGGTCAGCTCAGCTCTGCTCTTTTAGTAGCCACAGTCCATGACAGTTCATGCTCACCACAAGTGGGCTGCTCCTCCTATCGGCTACCACCCGCCCACTTGCTCGCCTGCCTGCCTCCCGGCAACAGCTCTAGCGCCTCTGCTTTGACTCTGTTTTGGGATCAGGGATCACACCAAGAGCTAACGGATTGGGCTTCTTAGGCGCTTTCTTTGCCGTTCTCGGCGGTCCTCTTGACGAGGCACAGCGCGGATCAACTAATCTCAAGGAGCAGGTCGCTTGCCTATCCGTTGCTTCTACCTCCAATCCCAGCGTACTCGCAATATGTCACTTTTGGTGCCCAAAGACTTTAGTAGGAACTAAGGACCTACTCTTAGGCAAGAAGTACAGTAAAAACAGTTCGCTTTACGTACAGTGGTTCCAATATTAACACGTCTACATGTTTACAAAATGTAACCATTGTGACCATTTACAATTCGACAAGAATGTTTCTTGATTACATGAAAAACAAAGGATGCACGATTGGAGACGGTTTTCAAAATAAAATGTACCCAAACAAAATGTGTAGCTTGAAAAAAAGAAGTAAGAAAATTACAGGATGTTTTCTCGTAATTATTGCGCAATTCTTAAAGTATAATTTTAATAACCATTTCTCTGAGAACATTCCCTCCGTCTTTTTTTTTTTTTACCCGCTCCTCCCCCTCCCCTGCCCGCCGTGTCGCATTTCTCCTTCCCCTCCCCTTCTCTCTCTTCCCTTTTAAACTTGTTTGATGAAGTTGGCAAGTCTTCTTTTACACTTCTTGCACTTCTGCACGGTCAGCTCAGCTCTGCTCTTTTAGTAGCCACAGTCCACGACAGTTCATGCTCACCACAAGTGGGCTGCTCCTCCTATCGGCTACCACCCGCCCACTTGCTCGCCTGCCTGCCTCCCGGCAACAGCTCTAGCGCCTCTGCTTTGACTCTGTTTTGAGATCGGGGATCACACCAAGAGCTAACGGATTGGGCTTCTTAGGCGCTTTCTTTGCCGTTCTCGGCGGTCCTCTTGACGAGGCACAGCGCGGATCAACTAATCTCAAGGAGCAGGTCGCTTGCCTATCCGTTGCTTTTACCTCCAATCCCAGCGTACTCGCAATATGTCACTTTTGGTGCCCAAAGTCTTTAGTAGGAACTAAGGACCTACTCTTAGGCAAGAAGTACAGTAAAAACAGTTCGCTTTACGTACAGTGGTTCCAATATTAACACGTCTACATGTTTACAAAATGTAACCATTGTGACCATTTACAATTCGACAAGAATGTTTCTTGATTACATGAAAAACAAAGGATGCACGATTGGAGACGGTTTTCAAAATAAAATGTACCCAAACAAAATGTGTAGCTTGAAAAAAAGAAGTAAGAAAATTACAGGATGTTTTCTCGTAATTATTGCGCAATTCTTAAAGTATAATTTTAATAACCATTTCTCTAAGGCATCAGTTATTAAAAACATGTTCAATACATGCCATTAATTAAAAAAAAAATGATAACTAAAATTCAGTGTTAAACTATTATTGGTCACATGCAGATATAGATATGGGCAATATTCTTAAAGATATATGTACGAAAAAGATGCCTTCCCACTAGACGGAAGCATTTTTCCTGTATATTACATCTGAATCCACTGTGTGTAAATGGAAATATCACACTCGACATTTAATGTTTTTTTTTAAATATGTTCCAATAATTTATACACAGATAGGTCAGAGCACACTAAGTTAAAGAACATTGCTTGACATGTTTGCCATGAGTTGTGCAAAAAATGTGACCCTAAACAAAGTGCAAAGCTAATCCATCAGGTAAGCCCATGAGCCCTTAAGTTAGTAATAGTGCATGATAATTCACAGATGCAAGAATTCCAATCCTCACCTGCACACCCCAAAAATCTCACACACCCTCAATCACCCTCACACAACATCACCCTCACACACCATCACAACCTCATACCCCCTCACTCACACTCACACATCACACACCCTCAGCCTCAAACACCCTCACTCACCCTCACACACACTCACAAACAATCACCCTCACCCTCACACACCCTCGCTCCCCTCTCACACCTGTCACAACGCTCTCACACTCGCTACACCTCACACCCTCACCCTCACACACACTCACCCCCCTCAACCTCACAATCTCTCACCATCAACAGCCCTCACCCTCAGACACCCTTAACCTCAAAGCCTCACCCTAACACACCTTCAGTCACCCTCACACCCTCACCCACCCTAAATCTCACCCTCACACACTCACACACCCACAAACTCCCTCAATCACACTCACACACCCTCACACTCACACACCGTCACACACCCACATGCTCACACCCCCACACTCACCCTCACTCACAATCACTCACCCTCAGTCAATCTCACTCACCCTCACCCTCACACACCCTCAGCCTAAAATGCCCTCACTCAACCTCACTCACCCTCACACACCGTCACACATCCTCACCCTCACACACCCTCACTCACCCTCACCCTCACACACACTCACACCCCCTCACCCTCACACCCCCTCAGCCTCACACACCCTAGCTCCCCTCACACCCTCACACCCCTCATAACAATCTCACACTCACTACACCTCACACACTGACCCCCCTCACCCTCACACCCTCTCAACATCAACACCCCTCAGCCTCACACCCTTACCCTCATAACCTCACCCTCACACACCCTCAGTCACCCTCACACCCTCACCCTCACACACCCTAACTCTAACACTCGCCCACTCACACACCCTCACTCACCCTCACACACCCTCACACAACGTAACACACTCACACCCCTTCACACCCCCTCACACCCACTCACTCACTCTCACTCACACTCACTCACACTCACTCACACTCACTCACACTCACTCACACTCTCACACTCACACTCACTCACCGTCACACACGCTCTGCCTAACAACCCCTCTATCATCCTCACTCACCCTCACACACCCTCACACACCGTCACACACCCTATGCCTCACACCCCCTCACTCACCCTCAGCCTCACACACACACCCCCTCAACATCACAGCCCATCACCCTCACACACCCTGGCTCCCCTCACACCCCTCACAACACTCTCACTACACCTCACACACTCTCAGCCGCACACCCCCTCACTCACCCTCACCCTCACACACACCACACCCCCTCACCCTCACACCCACTCACACACCCTTACTCCCCTCACACCCTCACAACACTCTAACACTCACTACACCTCATACCCTCAACCTCAAACACCCACACACACTCAGCCACCCTCAGCCTCGCAACTTCTCACCATCAACACCCCTCACCCTCACACACCCTTACCCTCATCCCCTCACACTCATTCACCCTCACTCATCCTCACACCCCCTAACTCTCAGACTCACCCACTCACACACCCTCACACTCCTTAACTCACCCTCACACATCCTCACCCTCACACCGTCACACACCCACACACTCACACTCCCTCACTCAACATCAAACACCCTCACTCACCCTCACACACCCTCACCATCACACACACTCAACATCACACCCCCTCACTCAACCTCACCATCACACACACTCACACCCCCTCACCCTCACACCACCTCACACTCACACCCCCTCACCCTCACACCACTCACCCTCACATCCCTCACCCTCACACCCCTCACCCTCATACCCCTCACCCTCACACCCCTCACCCTCACACCACTCAAGCCACAGATGGGTGTGCGATGGGAGGACGCTCAGCTTGCAGGGCTGTGCTTCTTCCCCTGCTGCACTCTCCTGCTCTCTAGAGATGTGGCATAACAACAAAAGCTGCCATCAAAGTCACATAAATACAAATCATGTTGCATTCCAAATGCTATAGGTGTCACATTCACAAAAGTTAAAACTATTGGCGTTGTGAATGACAAAGCTATCAATTTAGCTATTTCACAAATAAACACAAATACAAAAAAAAAACATTTACAAGACCAATAGCTCCTACTTTTCTAATGCGAGACCTATTGCATTTCCAATGCTTGTTGGTTCTAACAACCATATCAAACACCATAGGGCAATGGTTGAGCTCACATAACCTTTTGGCTTCCTTCACTTTGAGTGACTGGGTGAACCCTATGCACATTGTTCACATCCTAAAAATAGGTAATTTCTGTATAGTGACAAAGTAGATTTCTCTCTAGATAACTGTTATTTATTTTGCCTGCACTTTGTGTGATTTATTTTTGATTTCTTTGATAGGTCTGGGGTCTGTCTGCCAAGACCTTATAATTCTTCAAAAATTATGTGTATAATATTCTCACATATAGGGGCTTTAAGCCAAGCCTCTTTATTCATTCGTTTTGTATTATGACATTCACAATTTTCTTCCACCCACTACAGCATACAGCATGTGGCAATGAGTTATCCCACTTCAGCCATTGGCTTCCTTCTAGTGACTGATGTCATTCAGCCCTTTCACAAGTTGCACATCCACACAGAAAGTAGTTCTCTTCCCTGCCAGTCCTTTCTTTTAGCCCTTTATGTTTTTTCAAAACCCCGGCAGGTTCCCCAACAGTAAAGTTTTGCAAAAACCATGACAAAGCAGAACAAGCATTGACAATCCAAAAGGTAGTCAGGTAAAGCCAGACCTATCATCTTTGCCAATGCGTGTTAAGGTTGTAGGTGTACAGCTTGTAAGTGACAGTGCAACATTATGGATACCTGCGATATGAGTGGTTTGTTAGGTTATTATTTGTTCTTTTCTCTTTAACAAATAATAATAACAGAAAGTCCTATTTGAAAAAAATCACTAGAAAAGTTGCTCAATAAGGGCCCGATGTAGGTAAACGCGATTTTCCGATTTCAAAATACCGAGGCGGGCCGAATCGGTATTCTTTCCCATTCGGTACTCATTCCGAATCGGTTTTCTATCCGATTCGTTCTGTTTTTGGTTCCCTACATCTCGATGGCTGTTTACCGATCGGTAAGGGCCAAAAATCGGTATTTTCGGCCGATACCGATCGGTAAAGCCCTACCTACATCGGGCCCTAAGTGATTTAAAAAAAAACAATAATCTCACATTTCTATTGCAACCATATGGCAGGCTCATTTACATGGCGTCATGTTATTTATCTTTTTATTTTTGTGGCATGTGTGTTAAGTTCCGCTTCAAACAAATCACTCCAAGGTAGGTTTCCCACTAGTTCATTTTGATGATGCACAGTAACAGACCACCAACCCACATCGGCAGCCTTAGAAGAGCAACTAACTCCTTTTTATTCAAACTCTAGAACACAATAAGCGCATAAAGCTTTATACTGTAAATCATAATATGGTCATCATTCTAGAAGCAGGGCAATCTAAGCCACAACAATGTGTCTACAGTAAAATAAATCATTTGTCCATTTCCCCAGATTGCAAAGGCCTGATATTTTGGCTTTGCCAATTCTTGTTTAACTCTGGGCAGGAGAAAGGCACTGTTCACACAAAAAATGGTGGGGCATATTACCAACAACTAGCGATAATTTTTGTCTCTAACTTGTTTAGAGACAAAAATTATCGCCGCACATCGGCGATTTTTATCGCAGATAAACCTTGCTATTAACAAGGTTTATCGCAAATGCGATAAAAAACGGCCGAAATGCATGAATATCGCTGAAAAGTCAGCGATATTCATGCATTATCGAGCAAATGCTCTTAGCCATGTTATCCACCTCCCATTGGATAACATGGCTAAGAACTGCTCAGGGCAGGTGTTAGCTTTTGGAGATATTCCCGCTTAGCGCGAATATCTCCAAAAGTTGGTAATAGGAGATAGCGATGTTAGCGACTGTTTTCAGTCTCTAACATCTTGGCACGCCCACTTTGCATCTCATTAGTGATAAATATCACTGACATGCAAAGTGGGGCCCAAGATGGTCGCTATCTCCTACTAGCTGTCGCTAACTGGTGTTAGCGACAGCTTGGTAATAGGGAGATAATTTTATCTCCGCTTTCTTGGCTTTTAAAGCCAAAAAAGCGGAGATAAACCCCCTTGATAATATGCCCCGGTGTGCCTTTACCTCCATGGGACAGAACCTTTAATAGTTGGTGAATAACGTTTTGAACAGGATCTGCTGGATATCTGTCTACGGTTTTCTATCTGAAGCGAAACTTTCCATTTGTTTCGCCTTGGGATTGCCTTTGTATCAAAGTGCGTTAAATTAGCTAGAAAATAAAAATACATAATGTTCCACATAATTTTACTTTATTCGCACAGTAGGCTGCATAATTTCCCTGTTCTTGCACCTTCTTTAGCCAATCCTCGCACCTGATTTGTTCCTGTTGTGCAAAATATATCAATATATAAACGTATCTCTATCCTACCCACCCCCTTCCTTCTGCACCTATCAATTGGTCTCTTGTATTTAAAGATGTATTGTACCCTACCATATTCATTCCCTGGGGGAGGATATCCTCATATCCGCCTTGCTTCCCACACCTATGCACTCTTGCATACGAATATTATTTTCATTTAGTAGAGACGTGGTGTGGTTCCTTCACTGTCAAATGCACCCCGAGAGGTACAGGTTGCAATGGTTATTGGTAGACAAAGGGTGCAAGGAAAACAAAAACGGAAAGAGATTATGGGGCAAATGCAAAAAATGTGAGGCATAATGAAGCAGATTGATTGGGAGCCCTCACCCTGCCTGTAAAAGGCCCTATTCACTGCTGCTACTGGACCTTCATTAGTTAAGCAACGAAAGTGGCAGTTTTAGGGTCCCGGCTCGCTGCAGCAGTCACACAGGTACCCTTTTAACTATGCCGGCTTTATTTAATAGACTAATAGCCAATAAAGTCGCTCTTTAAATGGGATTTTCATTAACTCCGAACAGAGGAGCTTGTGTGCCCTTGATGTCGGGACCCAAAGCTACAAGTTTTTCGTTCGCGAGACGGCTCCAAAGTAAACCTTCGGCATCCCAAAACGTTCCGCAGTTGTAAAAAGAATCAAACTTTGGGCTATCCAACCGGCATGTTTGGGCCTCGTAAAGAAAGAGAGTTATGCTTTAAAAAGTCTCAAATTTTAATAGGCATTGGCAAAGCCAATGGGTCTCACCTATGCAAGAGCTTTTTGCTTTGCCAATATGTTTTAGCCACTTTGTGTACCCACTTGGCTGCTATTCAGCATGGCTAAAAGTTAGTGGCGTAAAGGAGAGTGTCGTGGAGTAGAGTGTTGCAATGTAGAGTGTCATGGAGTAGAGTGAGATAAGGAGTTATGGAGCGGCGTAGAGAGCTGTGGAATGGTGTAGAGTCAGATTCAGTAGAGTGGAGTGAAGTGGAATGGCATAGAGTGGAGTGGCATAGTATTGTGGAATGTCATGGAGGGAGTAAAGTGTCGTAGAGTGGAAAGGCGTAGAGTTTCACTGAGTTGAGTAGTGCAGAGTAGAATAGAGTGCCAGAGTGGAGTAGAGTGTCAGAGTGATGAAGAGTGTCATAGAGTGGAGTTGCATAAAGTGTTGTGGAGTGGAGTGGCATAGAGTGGAGTAGAGAGTCAGTGAGTGGAGTGCAGTATATTGAAGTAATGCGCCATAGAGTGGAGTGATGTACAGTGGAATAGAGTGGCTTAGATTGAAGTGGCATGATGTATAGTAGTGTAGAGGAGATTGGCATGGAGTGTAGTGGCTTAGAGTACATTGGTTTTCGGTACAGTGGTGTAGAGTGCATTGATGTAGAGTTCAGCAGCATGAAGTAGAGTGTTGTAGAGTAGAGTGGTGCATCGTAGAGTCGTGCCGAGTAGAGAAGAGTGAAGTAGCACAGCGTAGATTGCAGTGGTGTAGAGTTCAATGGTGTGGAGTGACGCAGGGTGGAGTAGAGTGGTGTAGATAACAGTGGCGTACAGTGCAGTGGTGTAGAGTAGATTAGAGTGGCGTAGAGTGTAGTGGCATTGGCATAGAGATTAGTGGTGCACAGTAGAGCGCAATGGCATAGAGTGCAGCGGTTCAGAATAGCAGAGAGTTCAGTGGCAGAATGTGCAGTCTTTGAGAGTAGAATGTCCTAGAGTGAAGTGGCATAGAGTGCATTGGCATAAACTGCATAGTCCCAAAAAGCGGCACTTCCCTCAGGAGTGACGTCCCTTCGAAGCACTCATGTGCTAATGTTCATCTCATTCGTTCAAGTTCTTTCAACAAATGTACTCGATGCTTCATTTCTGTTTATTTCTTATATTCTTTTGATGCGTGTTATTCATTCATAAAACGTTTAAAAAATGTCATTACGATTATGCCCAATGCATTTCGGGCATAATCGAACGAATCCCGGACACACGCCGGCTTTCATGGCACAAAACGATTGACCATTCTCCGAACAGCATTACATAGCGTACGGAGACTAAGCATGTCGCAGGACTAACAATCCCCTGATGAAGGGCACATGCCCGAAATGCATTCGGTATAATCGTAATGAAAGTTTTGAAACGTTTTATGAATGAATAACACGCATCAAAAGAATACAAGAAATAAACAGAAATGAAGCATCGATTACATTTGTTGAAAGAACGTTATTGAGCGAATGAGATGAACATTAACACATGAGTGCTTCGAAGGGACATCACTCCTGAGGGAAGTGCCGCTTTTTGGGATTATAGCCAGCCCAGAGCACAGTGGGCTATACTTCGATAGCACCACCCATAAGTACGAACCAACTTAAACAGTAGCACACTCGAGTGCGATTACGACTACTACACACGTTCATAAACTGCAAAGTGTCATAGAGTGAGTGACCTAGAGTAGAATGCTGCTGAGTAGAGTGCTTTAGAGAGCAGTGACATGCAGTACAGGGACACAGAGTAGAATAGAGTGGCATAGAGCACCAGGATATGGAGCACAACATTGTAAAGTGGAGTAACATGTGGTAGCATAGAATGTAGTGGCATGGAGGGTTGCAGAATAGAGCATAGTGGCATAGAGTGCACTGGTGAAAAGTAGTTGGCATAGAGTGCATTGGTTTTCAGGAAAGTGGTATGCAGTACATTGGGTAGAGTTCAGTGGCTTAGAGTAGAGTGGCGTAGAGGGTGTAGAGAGGCACAACAGAGAATAGGGTGACATAGAGTAAATGTATTCAGAGTAGAGAGAAGAGATGTAGATTGGAGTGGTGCAGGGAAGAGTGGAGCTTCACAGATCAGTGGCGCAGATTGAGCGGATATGCCCAGACGTGGGTCCCGCGCTCTCCATGCAACAGGAGTCAAGCTATCCTGGCTGATGAGGGCTGAAAGCCCGAAACCTGTCCTAGGATGCTTGTTTTCAGTCCAGGGAGGACCTGGCCTGGCAGTTCGGGCTGGACTGTTCCCATTGGGCGCAGGGTCAAGACTAATTTGCATATGGCTGGTTCCAAACTGGAATGGCATGGTGAGCAAAAAAATGATGGATTTATGCCCAGATGTCTGTACTGGGGTGATCTGGGGCATTTCCGAGTGCAGAACCAAGTAGGTTGAAAGGCCTGACGAGCAGAAGCCGCAAGTAACGGATACCTGCAGTCTTGGCCAACTCGATGCCCATGAAGCGCAAATTGCAGCTTCGAGTGTTTTTCTCCTGAACTCAGGAAAAAGCACTTTTTTAACACCAGACCACTATTTATGGTCTGCTTTTGGACGAGGACTGGACACTCCTTAGCGTGTGTGTACCACCCCGTTCAAATAACACGGTCCTGACGAAAACCACATAATACTATCATTGGTTGAAACATGTAGACCTATTTTAACTTGTAAATAATTCACATAGCACACTACGCTATTTTTATTCTTTTTCACACGTCTCGTAGCACCTAATCCTTCCTAAATAGGCACTGGTGCAACATATATTTTAAATAGGGTCCAAGCACTCCAGAATAAATTCTTGGTGTGAGTAGACTGGAACCCTTTTTAACACACTTTTCATAATTATCATTTGCACATATAAAAATCAAAAAAACCCGCTCCACTGTAACCAGGTGTCGCAGCACACCCTATAGGCACTCGGCCTATGGGGTGGGACCCCGATGATGAAGCATGTCACCAACTAGGTTGGTGAGTGAGGGGTCTTCTATAAGGACTATGACTGTCCAATATAAAAAGGTTGGGGCAATCTTTTGCTAAAACCAGAGCCTTAAGCTCCTGATACTGAAGGAATCTCTTCTGTGTTTAAATACCTTTTTGCCCATAGGGGGTACTCCTCCACTGTTTGTTTAATTCTAGTTTAGGGGACCAGGAGTTCCCACCACACATAAGACTGTGCAAACTTCCCTTACTCTCCTTTTTGTTATACACATACGGGGATTGCAAATTGACTGATGTCTAGATTCAATGACCAAACTTGATCTAAAATATGTCCCTTGTTGTGCGTGGCGGTATGAGCATGCTGGGAGCAATTTAGACTGGTCAGGGATTCCGTAAATTCTCGGGAGGAAGTACTTTTGTTTAAATCGCCAGACCAGTAGTTGAAGTCGCCTACAATTAGCACTCTGGAGTGATTGATAGCCATTTGGGCGATCAGGTCACCAAAGTCCTGAGGGAATGATGGCATGTGTAGAGGCGGTCAATAGGCGACCACACATGCCAAAGAGAAGTGGTGCAATTCCAGTTTTATGGTCAGGATTTCCATGTGCAGGACTTGTGTGTATTTAATAGTTGTAAACTGGTCCTTTTTGTGAACTATTGCGGCTACTCCCCCTCCCATTTTACCTGCATCCCTGTCGGCATGTAGTATGTAGTAAGGTTCGGGAATAGCCGCTAAGATGTCCGGGGAGAATAAGGGGACAGCCAAGTTTCTGCCAGGAAAAGAATATCCGGTCTGTTTATGTCAATCAGGGAGAATATCTCTAACTGGTGTTTACTAAGAGACCGAGGATTACGATAGTAGATTGTCAGGTCGTGACCCTTGTTCATACGGGGAGTGAGCTCGATGTCAGTTGTTTCATGTGCATAAGTGCCGACAGGTGCTGCGTTATGGGGCAGGGATTGTCCAATGCTGACCGGTCTGGGAGTGAGGGTCAAGAGTCCCTGCTGCTCTAGGGTGTTCATGAGAGCTTTGTCTATTCCGTAGTTGCCCTAAAGAAGTTTCAGCTAAGTAGCCGAATATGCCGGCAAACCGGCATGGTGGATGGCCCCTGGCCCCGGACAGCCTTTGGCGCGCCATTGGCGCGTCGGCCATCACATCGTTCTTTATGGGGGGGAAGCGGCTTCAACACTAGACCGCTCCCTCGCGCCCCAACCGGAAGTGTAGGAAGATTGAGGGATAGTAAGAAGCCTCCCGCCACAGCAAAGTAGCCGTTAAAAGCGCCACAAGCACTGCTGGGAAAGTTCCCAAGTTCCAAAGTGTGCACGTTAAAACAAAGTTACAGATAAAAACACAATTGCCAAAATCGCATTGCGTTTCGCCTTAGAAGCCTACCAAGAGCGCGTACAGGCAGCAATTCCGAGACTGCAAAAAGATCCCTGGCACCACGTGGGTGGAGTATGTTACCTTTTACAGCTGGGCCTTAGAAGGGTGGATCAAGGGCAGTAAGGTCACCACGTTTGAGGAATTGTTTGACTTAATAGCCTGGGAGCACCTGCCCACGAATTGTTTTGTAGAAATGCGCCAGAATCTCCTTCACAGCAAGCTGACAGACCCTCGAAAGCTCGCCCTCGAGGCGGATCGCTGGGTGAACACCCGGGTCCCCAAGGGCCCCATGGGGGACTATGCTCGGAATGGTCAGGGACCACCCCACCAGAGAGGGGGAGGAGGCCAAGGAAGACAACGAGAATTCCAGTCAGGACCCCAGCATAGCCCCCTGAGGAACCAGCCCCAAAACTCTCCACTCCCCTCCATGTCCAGTGCAGGGCCCCCCCGGGTAGGCAGGGGCCGAGATCCAACATAGCGTGTTACAAATGCCAACAGCCAGGCCGCTATGCCAGTGACCCCCAGTGTCCCATGAACAAGAGGCCAGTTGCTGCGTGCCCCCCAGACCGCCAGATAGCCACTGTTGCCCTAGGAGAAGAGGTTGAGGATCAGGAAGAGTGGGAGCCTGCAGCCATGTCTCTGGTATCCCTAGGAGATAGAGAAATGATCCCTGGAGCCCCCCTGCCGGCCAACACCAAGAAATATCGGCAGTGGGTGACGGTCAATGGGCGCCGCATAGGGGCCCTTCGTGACACCGGGGCGAGCGTTACGGCGGTTCGCTGTCACCTGGTCACCGAAGAACAAATTATACCACACGTCTTTTTCCCTGTTATTTCGGCTGACAATTCTGAAAGTCTCCACAGAATGGCTCAAATTCCCTTCGAGTGGGGGGGAGTCTCCGGTACTGTACAAGTAGCCGTCCGACCCACCACGCCGGTAGATTGTTTACTGGGCAACGATCTGGAGAGCTCCCCGTGGGCACAGGTAGGGTGGAAGGCTCACCTGGGGATGCTGGGCCTACCCGAATGGGTGTGCGCCACTACTCGGTCCATGACCGCCAGAATACCCACCCACAGGGGGTTAGAGCCAGAGAGCGTAGGCCAGACCTCAGACGACGGGGAAGGAGGCGGGCTCCCAGAGACCCTCGTTCTCACCACAGGAGAAGAAAGCGACCTCGACGCCGGCCCCCTCGGCCCTACCGTCGAACAAATCACTGAATTGGGCGACCTACCCGAGTTGGCTCACTGGCGCCAAGGTGGGCCTTACCGGTAGGACTTCGGCCAGGAGCAGGCCACCTGCCCCTCCCTCGTCGGACCACGACAGCAGGCCACCACCCAGGCTGCTGGCAACCAGTCCGGATCCCATTGGGTCTACTGGGAGAATGGCCTCTTGTACAGTGAGCAAACGTCTGCCGAACTAGGGTCAGCCCGGGTGCTGGTGGTACCCATACAATTCCGAGACTTCCTCCAGGCCGGGCCCATGACGTGCCCTTGGCGGACACCTGGGACATGATAAAACCTATCACCGGCTGGTCACCCATTTCTATTGGCCACGAATGCGCGCCGACGTAGAGACCCACTGCAAGTCCTGCATGACGTGCCAGGCCAGCGGGAAGAGCGGAGGGAAGCGCAAGGCTCCCCTCCAACCCTTCCCCGTAGTCAGTACCCCCTTTGAACGGGTGGGAATCGACGTTGTGGGACCCCTGGATCCCCGGACCACCCTGGGCCACCGATTCATCCTAGTCCTGGTGGACCATGCCACCAGGTACCCAGAGGCCATTCCCCTCCGAACGTTGATGGCCCCCGTAGTGGGGCGGGCCCTGATGGGGATATTCTCCCGGGTGGGATTCCTGCAAGAGGTCATGAGCGACCGAGGAATGAACTTCATCTCGAAATATATGAAGTCCCTGAAGCAACAATGTGGGGTGACCTACAAGTTCACCACCCTGTACCACCCCCAGGGTAACGGCCTGTTTGAGCGATTCAACCGGACCCTCAAAGGAATGATCATGGGCCTTGAAAAGCCCTTGAGGCGCAAGTGGGACATCCTCCTACCTTGCCTCCTGTTCGCCTACCAGGAAGTCCCCCAAAAGTCCTTGGGGTTCAGCCCTGTTGAGCTGCTTTATGGACACCCCATCCGGGGGCCCCTCAGCCTGGTCAAGGAGGGCTGGGAGGCGGTGCCCCGAGACCCTCCCTCAGATGTGTTTTGATACATCCTGACCCTCCGGAATCAGACTCCGAAATTCAGGGAACTCGCAGAGGCGAACCTGGAGGCGAGCCAGGAGGAAATGAAACGCTGGTATGACCAGATTGCCACTCTGGTCGAGTTTTAACCGGGCCAACAGGTGTGGGTGATGGCCCCGGTAGAACCCTGAACCCTCCAGGACACGTGGACCGGGCATTTCAAAGTGGTAGAGCGCAAGAGCCAAGTCACCTACTTAGTAGATGTGCAGTCCCCCCGGAACCGGCTCAGGGTCCTCCATGTGAACCGCCTCAAGCCTCACTTTGTGCGGTCTGAGCTGAGTTTGCCCCTAGCCACCGACGATGGAGCGGAAGAGGACACTTAGCCTCTGCCCGATCTCCTGTGTGCTAAGGAGAAGGATGGCCCCAGGAAGTGAGGGCCTTCCTGGGGCTCATCGGTTACTACCGGAGATTCACCAAGGGATATGACAGCCTAGTAGTCCCCCTCACGGAATTAACCTCCAAGAAACAGCCAAAGAAGGTGCGCTGGACCCCCTCCTGCCAGGAGGCGTTCGAAGCCTTAAACACCGCCACGTGCACCGCCTCAGTACTTCAGGCCCCAACTACTCGCGGGACTTTGTGGTCCAAACTGATGCCTCCGAGCATGGCATCGGGGAAGTCCTATCCCAGCTAAACAAAAAAGACCTAGATCAGCCGCATTCATTAGCCGGAGGTTACTACCCCGGGAGCAAAGGTGGAGCACCATCGAGCGGGAGGCCTTCGCAGTGGTTTGGGCCCAGAAGAAGCTGCGGCCATACCTGTTCGGAACTCACTTCCGGGTCCAAACTGACCATCGGCCCCTCCGATGGTTAATGCAGATGAGAGGAGAGAACCCCAAGCTGCTGCAGTGGTCTATTTCCCTCCAGGGGATGGATTTCACCGTAGAGCACCGCATCGGTGCTGACCACGCCAACGCTGACGGCCTGTCCAGGTTTTTCTGCCTCAGTGAAGAGAACTCTCAAGGGGATGGGTAGTTCTCCCTGCCTTTCAGCTGGGGGGGGACGCGTGTTAGACCTGGCCTCGTGGCATGGTACCCCCAACCCTCGGCGCCTGACAGTTGCCCCTGTACAGCAGAAACCCCCGGTCGTCCCATCTTCTGTCTGCCCCCGCTCCCTCCATGACTCTACCGATAGGGCGACCATTGCCGTATCCCACCATCTATCTTCCCGGTACTGGACGCCCCCAACCCGCATCAACCTCAAAGGCCTCCGGTAGCCATCACCCTTCCCTAAGATCCCTGACTCCATAGCTCCCTGCATGACCCCAGCACCAGTGAAACACAGGCACCAGACGTGCCATGCCCGGCTGGGGGGAAGAGGGCTTCCTCTGAGTGAGATAGGGTGGAGTTGTTTCGATCACACCTCTGGCCTCCCCCTGAAGACTGGTTTCGATAGCCCTCCGGCCTCCCAGAGAGCTGGCCCCACTCCCTGCTGGGTGTCTGGAAACCCCCGGACCCATCTTCAAAGGATCAAAGGGCCAGATCGCAGGAAACCCCGACAATCAGTCCCCGGGCACCAGATGCCCGCCTGCGAGGGCTCGGACTTCAAAGGGAAACAGGACTATAACCAGGGCCGCTCTGGAACTAGCGGCAGTTGAATACTGGAAGAAGAGAGCCCTGCTGACCTGGTCGCGACTCAACCATCTCACGAAAAGATTGCTACCCGAACTTTGGAACCTTTGTGAGCCCTGCTGACTTGGTCGTGGCTCCCTCGAACTTTAACAACCTCGGCATGAGCCCTGCTGACTTGGTTGCGGCTCCCTTGAAATCTACTGACTCCTGCTTGAGCCCTGCTGAATTGGTCGTGACTCCCTCAAACTTTAACAACTTTGGCATGAGCCCTGCTGACTTGGTCGCGGCTCCCTTGAAACCTCACGACGCTGCAACCACTTCTGCTTGAGCCCTGCTGACATGGTTGCGGCTCCCCAAGAACTGAAGGACACTCCGTTCACTCGTACCCGAGCCCTGCTGACCTGGTCGCGGCTCGAAGAGTACTCTGGTCCGGCTGGACCGACGACGCTAACGAAACAACGTAACTCGAGGAGGGTGAGTGGAGCAACCAGTGCGACCGACGCCTACAACAGCCTGTATCCCCCGGCTCGAGGATTGAGAGCCGTGTGCTGGATACGCATCGTTCTGGCCCCAGTACTGTGACTGTCCCGCTTCCCACACCCCTGCAACCAAGAACTTACGAACCCTCAACCTAAATGTAAATACTTGACTATTTGACCTGAAAGTACCTCATAACTACTGCTTTATAAAGAACCTTTTATTCAGTAATCTCTGTGTGGTGTCCATTTATAGAGTGGTGGAATCTCAGCATGTACGATCCTAAATATGAAGCCCTCTCCTGTGGGGGCCTCATGCCTGTGCTTGGCAGCGTTCCTGGGAGAGGCAGGTCATGGGGTGGTCAGGAGAACGACCTCTGTCCCCCCTGGGATCGCCCCTTCTAACATCGAGTAAGCAATGGCCCCCTCTATTTGACTTCAAATCAGCTGGGAAACTTTTATCGTGAAGCCAAGTCATATCAGATGAACTTGAGGGTTGTGATGAACGAAAAGGAAAAGAACTTAGGATCAATGGAAGGACGAGTAAGTCGTAACATTTATGACTAAAGAATGATACGTGTTTTTGAATGCAGGCAGATGTGGCTGATAGGAAGGAATCAGATGCATGGCTGCTTGAAGCAAGGATGGTTGGAGGAGAAAGAAAAAATGACTGCCTGTGTGGGTGAATCAGAAAATTCATGTGTGGTGTGCATTGCAATATATAATTTGAGTGAAACTCAAATGCAAGTCAAGACGGTGGTTTACCAAATAAAATGAAAAGGGTGTTATTTGGTTGTTGAGAAAAAGTAAAGTTGTTACAGTTGAGACATTAAGAAGAATGATAGACTTTTAATTTAGAAGCCTGGATGGTATCTTCTTCCTCATACATAGCAGAGGTGTATGTAGAGCAGACGCACAGTGCATAAAGAGTGTTACTTTGTTCGAACAGCATGTCCATGCCATAGTAGCAAAGCAGAGGAAATCCAAATTCTACAAGTTGTGATTGTTCAGAAACTCTCCCTTGCCTAAAGTAGCAGTACAGTAGTTTACTTTGCAAGCACAGCATGTATTGTGCTTGTATTGTATAGTTTACAATTATATCAAGCCAAGTCCCTTCCTCCGGCAATAATGGTTACCACACTCACTCCCTATGTTCATAATTTTCTTTCTGCTGTGTTAATCATGGGTGGACTATCGCTGTTGTTCACTCAATCTATCACAACAAAGCACCTAAAGTCATTCATCATATAAGCAAAGAGATCATGTGATCGGCTGGATACATGATCAAAAATGAATAATCTTCATTTTCCTTTTGTAGTACTGAAGGCCCAGGGGGGGCAATGCCAAATATAAATTACATTGAGCAGTAGCCCTTGCTGTAACCGAGTATGGCCAGTGCCACCCCTATACAAAAGTAAGAGATTCCCTATCCCCACCTGCATGTACTGCTTAAAGTAATGCATGCAAGTCTGCGTCATCATGGCTTGTGTCTCTTTTTCTTGGGTGCAAGCTGACTGAGCTGGCATTATGCCGGCTACCACAAGTTCAAGTACAAGTAATTTCTTTCGCAAAACTAGAGAAAAAAAGAAGAATACTTGTGTACTCTCTGACTCTCAGACTATGTATTGAGTTCATAGTGCTGCCTGGTAGTAGAATTCCTGAAACTCCCACTGTTACAGGCCTATAAAGACGGTGGGTTTAGCGATCATAACCCGGTGACGCTTGTTATGGATGGCTCTCTTTGTCTCCTCAAAAGTGCCTCATTGGGCACTTTTGTGAAGGCTGTTAGGAGCAAAGATCAAGGGAGGCGACTAAAATGGTGTAGAGTGTGTCCTGAGGACTTTCTAGGTTTGATCGAACAAGAATTGGCAGTTGAATTTGATACATGCAGGGATCCAGACATGGGGGGGAGGAGGTAGTTGTCGCCTTTGAGGCTATTTGCTCTAGAGTGGCTGATGAGCTCACAGTTAGCCAAAGGAGGGGACCGGCCCCAGTCCATGGTTGGTTTGATCATGCATGTTCTAAAGCTCACTCTGCATTGAGAGCGCTTAAACACACTCCTAGAGACAAGTCACTGGTTGCCCAACTTAGGAAGAACTACGCTGAGGTGGTGAAAATACGGAAAAAAGTCATAAAAGAAGAAGCCTGGGACTCATTAATGGAATCTGCCACTCTCAAACAAAGCTCTAAATTCTGGTCAATAATCAATAACCCTTTATTTGCCCAAACACGAAATACAGATCTTGAAGTAAACATCCCTGAAGCAGACTGGCTTAAACATTTTTCTGCAATCTATGGGAGTAACGAGGTATTTGAGACATTCCATATGCCTTGCCCCACCGACATGCTACCCAAACTAGAGTTTAGTGTATCTGAAGTTGAGGTAGCGATAAAAGGTTCTGCTGGGAATAAAGCCCCGGGACCGGATGGGGTGCCACTGGATCTTTATAAATCAAATTCAAAGATGTGGGCAATAATACTTGTGAATGTTTTTAATTGTGTACTTGTATGGGGTTTCCCTAAAACCTGGCTATGCTCAATCATTGTGCCTATTTTTAAAAAAGGGCAAAGGTGTGACCCCAAATGTTACCGTCCCATATCCTTGTTGGATTCTTCTATGAAGGTCCTGGGCAAAGTACTGCTTGCTAGAATTAATAAGTGGACGCTGGACAATGATATCTTGTCCAATGCCCAGTATGGGCTTCGATCAGGAAGAGGTACGGAGGACCAATGTTTAAATTTACACTTGATTATTTCAAAATATACAAGGGCCTCTAAGGGGTTAATTTTTGTGGCCTTCATGGACCTGTCTACAGCGTTTGACCTTGTTAACAGGTCTCGGCTATGGTCCTTGCTGTTAAAATGGGGCCTTGACCCACCTCTTGTCCATTTTGTAGCTGAACTCCACAAAGATCTAAAGGCATCTATTAGAATGAATCAAGAAGGTAATCGAGCAGCATGGTTTAAATCTGGCAGGGGTGTGCGCCAAGGCTGCATTCTTGCCCCCATGCTGTTCACTTTATATATAAATTCTCTGGAGAAAAAACTTTTAACTGCATCCTTGGACATCCCGCGTGCAGGAGATACCCCTATTCCTGTTCTCCTGTATGCAGACGATGCTGCATTAATAGCCCGGACACATCTAGGTCTCCAAAGATTATTAAACACATTTAGCGATTTTATGTCCTCACTTGACCTAGTGGTGAATAACGCAAAATCAAATGTTATGAATATTGGGGCTGTTAAAAATATTACTAAACCCTTTTTTTGTAACGGTGAAGCAATCACTAGTGTCAAAGTTTTTACATATCTTGGAGTAATATTTGATAACAAGGGGAGTTGGACTCCACAAATAATAGCCAAAACTAAAGCGGTGAGGAGCTCGGCTAATGCAAATTTAAGCTTTGCGAGGAGACTTGGAGGGAAACCTAGCGGTGCATTAATAGCTTTGTATAAGGCAAAAACACTTGCAATAGCAAGGTATGGAGCGGGCCTGTGGGGTTATGCTAAAAGTGATACCATCCAAAGGGAGGAAAACAAGTTCCTCCGGTCTATGTTAGGGCTCCCTCAGTCGACAGCCACTTTTTCAGCCCATCAGGAGCTCGGATTGGGGTACATTACTGATATCCTGTCCATGCCACCTATTCTTTTATGGATTAGGGTTTGGATTAATAATAACCTAAGCCTGAACCATAAAATATTGATGGATTGTTTAAAACTTGATAAATTTAAAGATATTGATTGGCTGTCATATATTAACAAATGTTCAATAGAACTAGGGCGCCCTGAGATATTTTCTTGTCCTTCGGGACTAAAAAAAGTAGACCTAGATTGGGTCAAGCATAACTTCCCTAAATTGAAGGGTTTGGATCGGGAGGCAAACCAACTAATCAAGCCCTCGGTCAGAGCCCATTACATGACGATCACCTGTTTAGCTATTCAACCGTACCTTGCTGTAGTAAACATCCCTTTTCACAGGTGGCTCCTGGTTAAATTTCGATTTAACCAAATTTACACGGTCCTCTGGGATAGCAATGGTTGGTATAAGCCTGAGGATGCACCTGTGTGCAAATGTGATAATTTTTCATTACAAGATAACATGCACCTCACGTTGTTTTGTCCTTTTTATAATACCCCAAGAATGAAGTATTTGGTCCCTTTGCTTAAAGGTAAAGCTTTCCTACAGGCAAAACCAGCTCTTTTGTATCTTCAAATGCTAGAATCACCCTTGGTTATGTTTAGTGTGGCTAATTACCTTGTTGCAGCTGTCAGGATCAGGAGGAGGAGATTGGAAATGTAGCAATGGGGTCTGTGATGGGCGACAAATTGCTTTCTAGACATGACATTTCTTTATTACTATTTATATGTCTTTTTATCTTTGCATAAATCATGACATTTTATTGTATGAATTTTTATGTAATTGAAATGCCCTTTTGATTGTAGCATGCTTTTATGATTTTAAAAAAATCGAATAAAGTGGTTTTTGACTTGACTACAGGCCTACAAAGACGGCGGAAAGATACATGCCAAAATGTTATACTGTGCTTGCAAATTGCTAGTGTTACTATGAACAACTTTCTGTTGAATTATTTTGTGTTATTGTTAAAGAGTATTGGTTACATTATTTTTCTTTCTTTCTTCATATAGATGCTCCAAAAAAGCTCACCAGACAGGAGATAGCTGTCCGGGGCAGGGCCCGGAAGCTGGAGGCCATTTGTGTGGAATATCGCCGGCTGTGGGCTCAGGAACAGGAGGAGGGGACGTCAACAACCTCCTCCAGTGCCCCCGTATCCACCAGCCAGCAGCCTCCAGCACGATGCCGTGCTCGGACAGCTTCCAGCCACTGCTCAGCTGCAACAACACCAGCAGCTGGCCCCCCAGACCCTGGATGGCACACCTACGTCGCCTACGCCTCAGAGTGGACTACCTGGAGCGCAAGGTGGGCAATCTTGAGCAACAGCTCCGGGACCTCCGCAAGGAGCGGCGGAACTGCCTGTCCACACACCGCCGGAAGTGACTGTGTTCCTTGCCCCTTTTTAAAGACTGTTGGTGTGGGGGGGGAATCGGAAGTTGGGGATTATTTGGGACTTTTCAGAGGACTATTTGAAATGGACAATTGTTTGGGTTAGGGAGGGGTGGGAGTAGTTTATTTTTGTTAGGGTAAATATATCATTTTTTATTTTACATACTTCAACATAGTGTACGCGTTGATGTTATTTTTTGGAGTGGTGGGCGGGGGTTTTGGCACATTTGGTTTCCACAAACTTACCAGCCTGAATTATCTAAAACGTCTAAAAAATTTCAAAAGCCACTAACAGAGTTAGTGAATTCAATTGGCCTATTAGTACTTTACTAGTACTACTGTCAGTCTCTCCTCCGAATCCTAGCCTATTATTCTACCTCCCCAAAATGCTTATCTTACCTGTGATTCGTGTTTGAGAATAGAGCTAGGCACAGCGCTGGCTGCATGGCAAATGGCGATTACGCCATCCAGGACTGAAATTCCGTTGTTGTGGTGTTAGTAGGAGTGGTACCACACTAGCAGTAGCAGCATATGAAAAACAAAGTAAAAAAATGAGACATTGAGTGGCCTGAGAGGAGTATTAGAATGAACAGTAGCCTAAGCAATGCTGAAGATAAGTATGGGGAAAAAAGAATTGCATGGATGATCTTGGTTACAACCAGAACAGTGACAGAGCAGCGTAACAAGTCTTCTTGACATGTAGGAGGATGATGTTGATAATGGATTCAATCGATGGAGGGCATGAAATTCAGAATTTATTTTAAAATACTCATTGTTGTTTTTTTAACCAGAATTACAATATCCTAAGATTCATCTATTTGCCTGAAAATGGATTTGAGGAGGCTGCTTGCACCTTATCCTCCCCAGCAAGTGTGTGGAATTATTGTTGTAATTTCCTCACACCTCAATGAAAACCACACAGCCTGGGGGAAGAGGGTTAGGGTTTGAAACTTGGATGGGAATGGGGTTTGTGGGGAAAATTTTGTCGAGAGAGGAAGAAAAGAAAACTGTATGGACAAACAACAAATGAAGATACACAAATCTTTGGATACGAAGCTATCCATAAATCTTTTAAGGGACATAAAGGAAGTGCATGCACTACTGCATGCATGAAGTTGTTTGCTAAATGGATAGATTACTGAAAAGTAAGTAGTACTTTCTACAATGTACTAACTATGAAGAAACAATGTGATAGTACAGGGCTGCAGTAATTACGCGATTTCACTTGCCTATTTGCCCTCAGAGTCAGTCAGTCAAAATACTTTATTTTCGATAAATTAATATCATAAAAAGACATAGGCAAAAATACAATCTTATACAAACATCAACACATAATTATACATAATCAAATATTAATTAATTTACATTCTCTAGTTATTTACAAAAGGAAAAAATAAGAAACACATTATCATATAACAGACGCAATTTTTTTTAAAAAGTATTAAAAAGAGGTCAGTAAGTTAAAACCATATATACATATTGCATTTCCGGATATTAATTCATGTAGTAAAACAATTTCCTATAACCATTATTTGATTACATGACTTATGGGGTCATATTTATTATATTATCGGACAACATCCTTTTCTTGATCCTAACAGCCCCCACTAAAAAACTCGCAACATGGAACATAATCCTGGGAGTCTGTAATAACTGTAGGAACAGGAGCGCCGGCTTAACCTGAATAAAACCTGCCTCCTTTAAGATAGGGATCAGATATTTCCTTCTTGGTGCCGTGTAGTGATCACAGAACATTAAAAAATGTAGAGTGTTCTGGATTGAAAAATTGTCCCAGGAACACGGCATAGCATTTTCGGGAGTACTCCAGGTGGAGAAATGTCCAAGAGTTAAATGTATCAAATTGAACCAAAAACGCGTCAAAAGAAAGCGATGAAAAGGTTGATTTACAATAATTAAGTATGATTCTGGTCCTGCATGAGTACTCAGAATAATACTAGTCCGCACTGTTGGTTTTTTGAGCTCTATTTGTTCCCTTTCCAGCCTTAACGCTCTCCCATCAGGCCTTTAATAAGCTCAATGTCTTTAACAGTTATAGAGGCCGGGGATAAAAACAATTGTTTGGGTTAGGGAGGGGTGGGAGTAGTTTATTTTTGTTAGGGTAAATATATCATTTTTTTATTTTACATACTTCAACATAGTGTATGCGTTGATGTTATTTTTTGGGGTGGTGGGCGGGGGTTTTGGCACATTTGGTTTCCACAAACTTACCACCCTGAATTATCTAAAACGTCTAAAAAATTTCAAAAGTGCCACTAACAGAGTTAGTGAATTCAATTGGCCTATTAGTACTTTACTAGTCCTACTGTCAGTCTCTCCTCCGAATCCTAGCCTATTATTCTACCTCCCCAAAATGCTTATCTTACCTGTGATTCGTGTTTGAGAATAGAGCTAGGCACAGCACTGGCTGCATGGCAAATGGCGATTACGCCATCCAGGACTGAAATTCCGTTGTTGTGGTGTTAGTAGGAGTGGTACCACACTAGCAGTAGCAGCATATGAAAAACAAAGTAAAAAAATGAGACATTGAGTGGCCTGAGAGGAGTATTAGAATGAACAGTAGCCTAAGCAATGCTGAAGATAAGTATGGGGAAAAAAGAATTGCATGGATGATTATGGTTACAACAAGAACACTGACAGAGCAGCGTAACAAGTCTTCTTGACATGTAGGAGGATGATGTTGATAATGGATTCAATCGATGGTGGGCATGAAATTCAGAATTTATTTTAAAATACTCATTGTTGTTTTTTTAACCAGAATTACAATATCCTAAGATTCATCTAGCTGCCTGAAAATTGATTTGAGGAGGTTGCTTGCACCTTATCCTCCCCAGCAAGTGTGTGCAATTATTGTTGTAATTTCCTCACACCTCAATGAAAACCACACAGCCTGGGGGAAGAGGGTTAGGGTTTGAAACTTGGATGGGATTAGGGTTTGTGAGGAAAGTTTTGTGAAGAGAGGAAGAAAAGAAAACAGCATGGACAAACAACAAATGAAGATAAACAAATCTTTGGATACGAAGCTATCCATAAATCTTTTAAGGGACATAAAGGAAGTGATCCCCCACTTTAACAAGACAGTTCTTAATGTAGGCTAGCCACTGGATTTTATTTACTCTGTCCAGCTGCAAGCAGTCTTTTAGGATAATATGATTAAGGGGAATTTCTTGGTTCAGCCAAGTCTTTAGCCAAGCCAGGACAGGAGCCACTTTAATCAGGTCTGAAATATAACCTAAACCAAGTTCAGTGTGAACTATATATGTTGAGGAGGACTGTGGTACGGAGAGAACGGCTCTTAAAAATTTGTTCTCAGTAATCTGTAGATTTTCCATGGAACAATAGCCCCATATAGCGCTTCCATATGTAGCAACGGCAAGACATTTAGCTTTATATATTTTTAAAAGAGTTGCTTCTGGCCTTGCTCCCAATTTTTTTGAAAAGCCCTGCAATGCAGAAGAAGATCTGGCAAGGGAGATGTTCCTATTTTTTATCTGAGGTCCCCAAGTGCCTCTGTCATCAAAAGTGATACCTAGATAGGGGAAGATGGCAACCCTGCAGAGTTCTTGTTTGCCACAAGTAAATGTTTTTGTAAGCTTATTTTTTGTACCCTTACCCAGTTTCATTATTTGAGACTTTTTTACATTAATTTTTAGGTCCAATGACCCCATAAAGTCCTCAAAGGCATCTAAAAGTCTTTGGAGACCGACACCAGTACGCGAGAGCAGGACAGCGTCATCCGCGTATAGTAGAACCGGAATTCCCAGTTCTCCTATACGTGGAATGTCAATGGATGCCTCTCTAAGTGCTGGTTCCAGGGCATTTATGTAGACTGCAAATAAGAGAGGGGCCAAAATACACCCCTGCCTAACCCCCCCTTCTGATTTAAAGTTGCTCGTGCAACGCCCCTCCTGCGTAACTCTGACCGAGGCTATTAGGTCAGTGTGTAAATCTGCTAAAAGGCAAACAAGTGCCCTATCTAGTCCTATCTCAAGCAGAATTTTCCATAATTTAGCACGATTTACCAGATCAAAGGCTGACGAGAGATCCATGAAACCTAAGTACATGGACCCCTCTTTGGCCCTTGTATACTTTTCTACCAACAAATGCAAATTAAGGCCTTGATCTATTGTGCTCCTTTTTGATCTAAAGTCGTACTGAACGTTTGATAGGACCCTATTTTCTATTAACCAATCATTCAGTTTTGATAAAATAACCCGGCCCAGTATTTTCCCCGATGAATCTATCAATGAAATGGGTCTGTCTGTAACAGGATGGATCTTGCCTGTTACCTTTTTTAAAGACCGGTATAATGATGGATTTTTTCCAGGAATCCGGGATTTTATCTGATGAAAGAGCATTAAAAAGATTACATAAGACCTTAGACCAAAATTTCGGGGCACTTTTAAAGACATCCCCTGGTACCCCGTCGGGACCCGGTGCCTTATTTTCTAGAGTCTGATCTATCTCCTTTTCCACTTCTGTAGCTACAAAAATAACAGCATCCACGAAGGTACATGGTATGATTTCCTCAGCTTCTGTAATGGAAATAGAAGTGGTGGCTCTACTAGCTTCCGAGTATATTTGGCTAAAATGTTCAATCCAGCCCTCATCTGGGATATTTGCCTCTAGGGGGGTGTTTTCTTCGTCAGAAAAGAGTGGCTGGTTTATAATTTTCCAAAAAAGGCCGTTATCTTTTAAAGTTTCTGGTTCAAGAAGTTGGGCCAAAGCGTTATCTTTTAGGACCCTCTTCCTTTCCAGGATAGTTTTTTTATAGGCAATCCTAGCATTAGCAATATCTGCGCGGTTCTTAGGGATGGCTTTCAGAGTTTTTAATAGCACGCCATGCGCTTTTGAGCATTTCCTATCGAACCATCTTTTTCCCTGTAGCGGGGGCTGCCTCAATTTTTTCTGCAGACTTTGATTGATTTCAATACAGATATTATCAAATGCTGCTATAACATCCTTACATTCTATTCTAATCGCTAAGCATATTGCAACTTCATCCTCCACTTTGGACAGAACCTCTTGAAGAAAAGTTTCAGGGACTATCTTTGTCCATTTCAGCCTACGGTTTTGATCTTTCACCAAAACATTTTGTCCTCCTCTAACTTTTACTGCCCTCAGAGAGAAGAGAACCACTTAGTACATTAAATTAGTTTAAAAAATAGCAAAGAAAAAAGTACACAATGGCTGGAGGGATGAATTAAAGCAGAGAGCAAACAAATGCACAGAGTCACACTCATAGAAGTTCACAGCAATGACATTACTTAAAAGATAAGTAGAAATGAAGATGGATACTCTAACTGTATGTTATTGTAGTTGTCCTGTTGAATTTGGGAAGTTGCATGCATCCAGCCATTCCTCTTTTTCGCGGTACTCCTCCATTCCATCTGACTCTCAGTCGATCAATGTCGGGGACCAGAAGACACCTTGTCCACTGCCTGCCTGGCGGATGCTGAATTGCGGATCGCTAATGGTAAGCCTGAGTTCATCCTTTTTCCCATTGCACAGGGTAAAAGCCGGCGTGTAATTGTAGTGGAAAAACAGGAAGTGATATTAAAACACCACGGAGAAAAAAATATAAGGTACGCTGTGTAGTGCAAAAATAACACTTTTAGTTTCAGAGTCGACAGTATTACAATACATACAAGCATCATTTCGAAAGTGCGTACTCTGAGTCTCCTTTTCAAGGATAAATAAGTGTGGGCGAATTTATCAGATCTTTCCCCTCAAGCTAGGTGTAAACTGCCATTTTATAACAAAATTAGACCTTCCCAGCAGTGCTCCCAGACCCCTCAACCCACCCCCAAAAATCTAGAACACCCCCAAACAGCCCCCCCAAAAACATGCAATACTGCTGTCCCCAAAACATGGGAAATCGTGCCTTGACAAAAAAAGTGGTGTTTTCAGCACTTCCACAACTTCGATCCTCTTGAAACTTACCAAGACACTTGTTCCAGTGATTCCCAAGAATATCAGCAAGGTAGAACAAAATCGATCCACTGGAAGGTGTACGACTAGTTCACCCAAACACAGGCGCACCAAAAACACCAAAACAGGCCAAAATTCGGCCCATTCTGAAAAAACGCCAAATCCCCCTAAAACCTTGCCAACATCATTATGAATGAGCCTGCATCAGGCCCTGAGCCCTAGACTCCGGGAACCCTACCAAATTATGAATTAAACCCAAAAACCCTAGTAAACCGCACTGAACCCTAAACCCTAGATATGCTTTGTCTGACTGTGTCAAAGAGCCTAGGTATGGTACACCAGGTTACTTCAATCAGTGGTGCCTGCCTTGACCGTCTGCAGGACCCTGCCACAAGCGTGGGCCAAAAATCTGTTCCGCTCGTGAAATTTGCTATTTTTCAGTAGCAAATTCACAATCCTCGAATCTCGCGAAATTGCTGAAAATTCACAAACTCTTGAGCGTAACAGATTTTTGGCCCATGCTTGCGGTCAAGGCAGGCACCACTGAGTGAGGCAACCTGATGTAGCATACCTAGGCTCTTTGACACTGACAGGCAAAGCATATCTAATTGTATGCAGCAAGCCACATAGCCCCAATTTTACATGAACTGCTGTACTCTGTAATCTGCCTGGCATAACAACACTACACTACCTCGACCACTCCATACCACGACTAGACAGACATGTAGTTCTGCTGTAGTAATTGTTGTAGACTGTTTTACCTGTTTGTCACTCACGAACTGGGCATAGTTCTTCCCTAAACCGACGCTGATGATCCATCCATCCCAGTGAGTGACTGTAAAGAAAAAAGATATAATATTTAATCAATCATCATGGTATATTGGCAAACAGTAAGTCCAATGACATTTTGCATACTGGAAAATGCAACGTAGTGGCCCCTGCAGTTGAAGTACAATTTGAATCAAACAAGGTAAAAAAAAAAAGCAGAGTAGACTTGAGTTATATTTAGTGTGTAAAAGATTAAATAATAACAGAAGACATATGATTCATTTCATGCACAACAAACAGCAATTGCTTTCATCAGAGCCAGATAGCCATTGATGTCCACTGCATGCCATCTTCTTCTCATTATTCATTACCTGTTCCACTTTTTGTCCGAATCTTCTCCTGAAAGTGCGGGACCACAAGGCAGCCTCTCCTGTCAATTTCAGAAGTAACTGTCAGCAATCAGCAAGCATGTAGTCAGTAATTCCAGTCCCATTTGAGGGGACTCGTCTATGAAGACAAAGTTTCTTTATTCTGCGTAATCCAGCCATATGCCTTGAGGGAAATGGATAGGGGTAGTCTGGAGGAGGAGGATAGAGGAGCATGATTGAGTTGTGAACTTGTGAACCTCAGTAATGCAGACGCGGGCACTTTCAAATCAATAAGGAAAGAAGATGAAGACAGTGCTGCTGATGGACTTGTTGTGATTAGGTGATTAAAGTTTTGTTGTGGTAAAAGTTGCAAAACAAAGAAAGACACAGGAAAAAAAGTGAATAAGGACGAAAAAAAGGAAGTCATTTTCAGGCCTCTGTGTCAGGGACGTATAGCTCGTCCTCAAACTATGAATTGAGACGGGAGTAGGACAGGTAACAGAGAATAACTTCCGTCAACTAAGTCAGTGTTGTATTCTTCCTGCGTGCATTCACGTATTTTGTAATCTGGTGGTATGAAGTGCTGACAGCGCCAAATCCCTTGGTGTCATACTAGACAAAAAACTCAACCTAATTCCCCACATCAATTCCATTGCAAAATCTGCTCGATACCAACTGCGCCTTCTTTGGGGCATCCGTCGCTTCTTCCCGGAGCGGGACCTTATAACCCTGGTGCAATCACTGGTCCTCTCCAGACTCAACTACTGCAATTCTCTTCTTACTGGCCTCCCCAAATCCCACTTGTCCCCACTTAAGTCTGTTTTCCACTCAGCAGCTCGTTTCATTTATGGGGCCAAAAGAAGCGATCACATCACACCGATGTTATCCACTCTCCGCTGCCTTCCCTTTGAGGCTAGAGCTATCTACAAGACCGCTTGTATCACCCACAAAGCCCTGCACTCCTCTTCTCCTCGCTACCTGGCGAATAAACTGAAACTCTCTGGAGGCTCTAGACCTTCACGCAATGCGGAGAATCTACTGCTTGAACCTCCCACTTTCAAGAAGGAAAGAACGATGGCCCAATCCTTTTCAGGCAACACAGTGAGAATCTGGAACTCATTCCCGCCTCAGCTCCGGACCACCGCCTCCTCACAGGCCTTTAAAAGGGACCTCAAAGTTCTCCTCCTCCAGAGACACCTCCAAAAGTAATTCACGTCGTCTCTTTTATATAAAGGAAGACCTCCCACTACGGAAAATTTCTACTTTTCATGTCCATGGAAGTGCCTTCCCAGTGTGTTCTTGTGGTTTGAGTGTTTGCCTTTTATTGCAGTATTATCCATGTACTTGTGTTTGGTACCCTCTTGCAACTTGCACTCACCACTTTGCCCCTGTAACACACGGTTTGCTTCCTCTCACATGTTTTTTACCTTGGATACTTGCACAAGTGCCACCTTCGCCTACATAACGTTTGTTCTTGTGCTTGACTGTCTAGCATATATTGCAGTATTATACCTCAAATTATACTCTATTTTCTCTTGTAGCCTGCACACTTGTCACTTTTTCCTCCTGTGCACTTTTTACTACCTCATGTATTTTTGGCAGCTCACATTTTTACTACCTCATGTATTTTGTTTGCTCAGAAGTGTCACTATTACCTTGTCTACCTCATGTATTTTTTTGGTTGCTCACAATTTTTACTACCTCGTGTATTTTTGTTTGCTCACAATGATCACTTTACCGTATGTAAAGTAACGTATGCTTTTGCAATCTGCTGTTCGTGTAATATTCTCAGTTTGTATCATTTCTGTTCCTATTGTAAAGCGCTCTGACGCCTTCGGGTAAAGTCAGCGCTATATAAAACTGCATAAATAAATAAATAAATAAAAAATAAACCTCTCCACATTTTTGAGCGAGAGGCGGGTACTTTTTGAAGTTACAATGGCACCAGCAGCACTGAAAACACATTCAGAAGACACACTTCTCAGTGGGCAAGACAAATAATTTAGAGCCAGGTTGGTGACCAGTGGCCATAGAAACCCTTTTCCTATACCAATACAGCAATGGGTTCTGATTAACGAAGACCTCTGTTGTGTCATACAGATAGGCCTGCACCATTGACTGAAGGTTCTCCAGGGTTGCTCCACTTTGCGTACCATCTGTGGCCTTTGCATCACTGGAACAAGCAAACCCTTGATGAGTTAGTCAATCCGCTTCCGACAATATTATGGCTGGGCCTGGTGCAGGTGAGGATGATGATACAGTTGCTGGTGTCATTAATGGCTGTGAGGGAAAGTGACTCCCCTCGGCCACAGATTCAGAAGTGGAACTTGACACCGGGTGGCCAGCTGATTCAGTTGTACTTCTGCCTGCTCCTTCAATTTTCTGCCGCTCTTTTTCGAACCGAGTGGCTGACACAGCTAGCCAATGCTTGTACTTTGAAACATCTGCTTCATCAAAAGGAATGAATGCTTTGCTGACCAGTGCCTTTTTGTACCGTGGATCTAAAATAGTGGCACAAATGTAATGTTGTTCTGTATGTATTTTTTTAAGCCTTTCATTGTTAACTTGGCGGCTTAATAACCTCTCTGCCAACTGATATGCGTCTTGCTTTTCAGCATCATCTCGGAACGTTGAAGACACCGCCTTCAGTTGGTGCTCTAGCATGCGCAACAATGGTCTAGCTTTGCCCAAAGAACAGTCCTCCCTGCTGACTTCACGCGTGAAGACCTCAAAAGGATGAAGCATGTCTGTCAGGCTAGCAACTAGCTTACATTCCTCCAACTCTAGCCTCATGTCTTTCATAGTAGAACCAAGTTTATAGACATACTCATTGATTACACCCCACTGCTCAGACAGACGCTCAAGCATGTAAAAGGTTGAGTCCCAACGTGTTGCCACCTCCTGGATGAGTCCTTTAACTGGCAGTCTACGTTCAAGTTGAATGCTCCTCAGCTCCTTCCGGGCCTGAAAAGAATGGCTGAAATGTGTTCAGATTCTTCGGCAGGTGGTCAGTAACTTGTTGATTGTGGTTTCTTTTTTCAAAAAATGTTGCACAACAATGTTAATACTGTGCGCCAAACACAGCACTCTGAAATAGTCACCTAGATGCATGGCCTTAACTATATTACTGCCATTATCTGTGGTAACATAACCAATCATGCGATTTCTTAGATGCAGCCATTCATAGACCTTCCTATAAAACTCCTCCGAAAAGTTAGGTGCAGTATGAGTTTTCTCCATGGCAAACATGACTACTGTTGCATGTTTCCGAGTAGCTTGAAAAACTGTGTCCGGGTCAACACCTGCTTTTAACTTGTCTTTAACCCCTGCAAAAGAGACCCAGTGTGCAGTGATGCACATGTAATCAAGGGCTTGGCAACTGGTCCACATGTCTGTTGTCAGATGGATAGTGTGAACAGCACTCTTCTGAATAGCTGCGCCAATCACCTCCAGCACATCTTGATGGAGTGCTGGAACAGCAACTCTGGCAAAATTGGACCGGCTAGGAACCTTCCATTCAGGGCAGACTGTTGCCACAAATTCTAGAAAACCCACCCCTTCCTCGAAAGAAAAAAGGAGAAGGTCCAGCTCTAGCATTTTAGCCAGCTTTGCATTATACAGACGTGCTGTTGTATGGTTGCGTTCAAATGGCGCATCCGACCAAAACAATCTGCTAATGGTGGTCTGGACCGTTTTCCGTGATGATGATGATGCAGACTTCTTTAAACCAGTTAGGCTCATTGATGTACTTTTTCGCATTGGTGTCTCTCCCAGACTCTTAGTGTGCCTCATACATGTTGTCAGGGGTAGAGGGTGTGGGCGCTACCACTGCAGTGCTGCTGCCAGGTGTACTGTGTGTACCCGGAAAAATGTCTGTCGCTTCTTCACTTCCCGCTGCACGATCAGCCCCTCGTCATCATCAGATGCAATATCAACGGATACATTTGGATTTGTTTTTCTTTTGGCTTCCTGGATCTTACTTAGGTGCACCTCCCACTGGATAGTGTGGTGTTTTTTGCGATGACCTCTCTGGCCTCCGTTACCATAGTTGGTACCAAGCTTACCCCGACTAACTAATATTTCACAAATCGAACAAACGACCATGTTTTTCGCCTTTTGGCTAACATTAAAGAAGTCCCAAACTGGGGACTGGAGATGTCTGCTGGTCATGGAGGTGCTACTTTCAGTTTCAATGCCAGATGAAGTGGAGGATGGGCGTGGCTGAATTCGACTGGATGGAGGTCCCTGACGGCCCTTCTGACGAGAAAATATGGAAGCTGTAGGTCGTGTTGGTGTTGTAGTTAAATGCGTTGGTGGTGGTACCAGTGCCACACCGCCCACATCCCGCTCAGCAGCCATTCGGGATAGTGTCAAAATGTCTGTCTGCTGCATGCCCGCTGGGGCTGGAGTGATGACTGTGATGGCTGGGTCATCGTCAGACTGTTCATCAGCAGCAGAAGACACCACTTCTTGTTCGTTGTCATCACCCATAAGTGGAAGCCTTGCGGGAACCTTCCTTTTAGGCTTAGCTACCTTTGTCGGCCCATGGCGTGCCTCCCCCTCAGACTTCATTTGTGGGTTCAAATCAAGATCATCAGAAGGAAGGGTGCTTGAAGAAGAACTTATAGTAGCCCTTCTTGACCTTTTTCTTGCTGGGGATCTTGAAGACAATGTATCATCCTCAGGAGGAGTGGCTTCTTCGGATGATACCTCTGCTTGAATCTCGATTTCCTGATGTGCCCCTACTTCTGGAGGAACAAGCATTGTGGGCAGTTGTGCCTCTCTATGCGCCTCTCCTTGCACATGTACTTGCGCCTCTCCTTGCCCATGTACTTGCACTTGTACTAGTTGCACCTGTGGTTGTCGTTGCGGCTGTGGTTGTTGAACACTCGTCAGCTGAGTTACACCCTGCGTTGATTGTATGCTACTTTCTTGGGATGATGCAAACACAACAGGTGATGGACCGAATGTGGATCAATGTCACACACTCAACCCAGTCCAAAGATCTGGGCCCAAATCCATCGTTTTTTGCACTCCACACCACCCCGGGTTAGACAATGGCGATATGCAAATCAGCTCTGACCCTGTGCCCCATGGGAACAGTCCAGTCCGAACTACAAAAGCCATGTCCTTCCCAGAACGGAATCAAGCATCCGAGGACCGGACCGGTTTCGAGGTAACACCTCTCATCAGCCCGGCTAGCTTGACTCCAGTGGTGTGGAGTGCCTGGGACCCACGTCTGGGCATCCCCAGCGCACTTAGGGCGGAATATGCAAACACAACAGGTGATGGACCGAATGTGGATCAATGTCACACACTCAACCCAGTCCAAAGATCTGGGCCCAAATCCATCGTTTTTTGCACTCCACACCACCCCGTGCAAAAAAACGATGGATTTGGGCCCAGATCTTTTGACTGGGGGAATGTGTGACATTGATCCACATTCGGTCCATCACTTGTTGTTTTTGCAATTGCCGCCCTAAGTGCGCTGGGGATGCCCAGACGTGGGTCCCAGGCACTCCACACCACTTGGAGTCAAGCTAGTCGGGCTGATGAGAGGTGTTACCTCGAAACCGGTCCGGTCCTCGGATGCTTGATTCCGTTCTGGGAAGGACATGGCTTTTGTAGTTCGGACTGGACTGTTCCCATGGGGCAACAGGGTCAGAGCTGATTTGCATATCGCCATTGTCTAACCCAGGGTGGTGTGGAGTGCAAAAAAACGATGGATTTGGGCCCAGATCTTTTGACTGGGGGAATGTGTGACATTGATCCACATTCGGTCCATCACTTGTTGTTTTTGCAATTGCCGCCCTAAGTGCGCTGGGGATGCCCAGACGTGGGTCCCAGGCACTCCACACCACTTGGAGTCAAGCTAGTCGGGCTGATGAGAGGTGTTACCTCGAAACCGGTCCGGTCCTCGGATGCTTGATTCCGTTCTGGGAAGGACATGGCTTTTGTAGTTCGGACTGGACTGTTCCCATGGGGCAACAGGGTCAGAGCTGATTTGCATATCGCCATTGTCTAACCCAGGGTGGTGTGGAGTGCAAAAAAACGATGGATTTGGGCCCAGATCTTTTGACTGGGGGAATGTGTGACATTGATCCACATTCGGTCCATCACTTGTTGTTTTTGCACTTTCTTGGGATGAGCCAACATCACTGGCCGATGGTGATTGAACAATCAAAGTGACTGCCTCTGCAGCACTCATGGACTTGGACCTAACTTGGTGTGGTGGCACTGAGCCCAATGAAGTGGAGGTGCTGCTCCCAGCTTGGTCCCCGGCGGACCCCGCTGCTGCAGGCGTTGTTTTTTTCCCACCGAAAAAAAGTGTCTGTGGGCACACCAGTCTCCTTGGTAAGTGGCACCACTTGCTTCTTCTGCTC
Organism: Lissotriton vulgaris; assembly: GCF_964263255.1. NCBI lineage: Eukaryota > Metazoa > Chordata > Amphibia > Caudata > Salamandridae > Lissotriton > Lissotriton vulgaris. The sequence goes on from NC_141687.1 coordinate 1,459,603,207, forward strand.
CTTCTTACTGGCAGTGGCAACTTTCTTTGTAGAGGAGCTACGGACACCTTTCTTTGGGCCCATCTTCTTCAGATGTCAGAACAGCAGGCCGCAGTTGCACGAGTTGCAGAGTTGTCTGTGGCCACACGTGACATCACATGATGTTGTGCTGCACACACCGCTGCAGGACTTCTTCCTGGCACTGGTGGTTCTCTTGTGCACCTAAAAGCAAAGGAAGCCAGAGGAACATCAGTTAAACACCCCAAAAAGTCACAAAACACACAAGAATCACCACATTCCAATGCCATCCATGCCCTCAATGATGTTTAAATTCAAGAGGCCCCACACAAAGCCTTGGTCCATGCACCACTCACTACCCCTGGGCATAATGGGGGAAAGCAGGGCAGGCTGGGTGCAGGCCTATGGCTCAAAGCGCACTGCCTGGCTTCAAAATGGCCCCTTGTCCCCCTGCCACATGGTCAGGCCCTGCCTGGACCAGGCCTCAAAATGGCCCCCACCCACCTGCTCAGGCCCCAACAGCACCCACAAAGTCGAAAAACACACAAAAACCACCACAATCCAATGCCATCCATGCCTCCAATGATGTTTAAATTCAAGAGGCCCCATACAAAGCCTTGGTCCATGCACCACTCACTACCCCTGGGCATAATGGGTGAAAGAAGGACAGGCTGGGTGCAGGCCTATGGCTCAAAGCACACTGCCTGGCTTCAAAATGGCCCCTTGTCCCTGTTGTGACCATATTTTTGGCTCTATTTCTGAGTGATGGTGACTTTAAGCTTGCTACCATCCTGAATCTCTATTCTTGCCTTGTGTTGGTCCTTTTCAGGCCTTTTTCAGAACCTAGAAGCATAAACTAGAGGATAGCTGCTTAATATGATGATAGACCCCTTATTCTTGACTCTAATACATCCATTGCCTATTGGCTTTGACATAATTATGTGTCCTTTCATCATCCTACCTATAGTAGAGGGTGGATCCTGTAGTCCTGACTTTATATTACATATTGGTATGGTTTGTGTAGGTACTCTGACAGAGCAAAGTGTTATTTCATCCTTCTGAGGCCTACAAGGCCCAGAACTAGATAGACTCCATTTTGCTTTCTGTCCCTGCAGACTGAGATGCTTGCAGGGTAAAGGTGATGTTTTAGTTATGAGGTGTTGTTCGCCCTTTGCGAACTGGAGAGAACCGGCCAGAGCTGAATCTAATCAGGAAGTGTCTCTGGGCTCAGGTCTCTAGACGAAACAAGCAGCTGGTCACTGTGGGAGCGTCTAGAGCAAGGAGCCTGGTACATGGAATCGGTGGGAGGAGGCTGCTGGCTGGAACTTTCCATGAGGAGAGAGCATTCCATATTAGTGAAGTGCAGAGGCGGAGTCAGTTAGAAGGAGTTGGAGCCAGGGAGAGAAGAAGACAGTTGATGCTTGGAACAGAGAGAAGTCAGTTTGTCAGTTAGTCAGAAGGAGAAGGAGTTGAGTTGGAGCAGAGGAGAGAAGAAGACAGTCGATGCTTGGAACAGAGAGAAGTCAGTTAGTCAGTTTGTCAGTGAAACAGTTGGAGCCAGAGAAAGAAGAAGATGCTTGGAACAGAGAGAAGACAGACAGACAGTCAGTGAGCTGGAACCAGAGAGAGAAGTCAGAAGCAGTTGTGAGCAGATGGTGTTTTGAACAGAGAGAAGTGAGATGATGTTTGGAACTGAAGGAAGCAGTCAGAAGCAGTTACTTATCAGAAGGAGTTGTGATCAGCTGGAGTCTGAAGTGATGCCTTTTGGAAGAGACTGAAGTTATATTGTGGATTAGTCTGTGGGAGCAGCTGGAGTGAATTGGACATTGGAACTGAGATAGTCAGACAGAGTGAAAAAGCTAGTGGAGCGAACGGTTATCAGAGCGGCAGGAACTATTAGGCTGAAGCTGGAAGGTGGAGAGAGTTCGTGGGGGAGAGGAATCCAGTGCAGAGTGATCAGCGCAGATGCGTGTATCTGAGACGATCTAAGGCACAGACGAGAGAGGAACCCAGATGACAGCTAGAGCAAGACTTCATACTAATAAGGTGATATCTTTCCTGTACTATAGTTTGCTTTACATTTAAACATTAATCTTGTCCCTATTGTGTTACTAATCCTTCTTCTTTCAGCGGTGTGCAGTCTATTTACATTCCCTGTTAGTTACATGTGGATGTGGTATAGTAATAAAGCTTTACAGAGACCCCGCAGATCTGTGTATGTGTCTATTCCCATTTTACTTTTCAGGCTATGTGTTATTGTATAGTGTTATATTGTTATTGTTATTGTAATATAGGAACCCCAGTTCTTAGTGAACCAGTGTGCATGTGTTATTCTTATGATAAAGCTAACCTTTCTTCTAACCAGATGCTGTATAGTAACTGATGGATCAAAAGGTAGGAGGAGCGCTAAAATCAGGGAATAACTTTTGCATATAGTGTGTGCCTCTTATTCTTATACAGCAAAGGTAACCTTGTCTTCTAGTCAGGTACTACTGTTTGAACAGATGCTACCCCTGATCAGGTAAGTAGTAACTGAATAATTAGGGAGAGAGGAGCCCTTGAACTGGAGGATAAGTTGTACATCATCTAATTTGGCTATCATTGTGTGATTCATAATATCGTAGTATTGTACCTCTAGTGAATAGTGAGAGAAACTTCCCAACATAGAGAGAGAGAGCTGAAGGTATTCATAGGAAAGTGATCGTCGTTGTGATGCGGCATTAAAGAGAGCACCAGGGGGGATACTGGTGTTTATACCCACAGGATTGTGGCTTGTAATGTAAGTAAGAGAGCACCAGGGGGGATACTGGTGTCTATACCCACAAGATTGTGGCTTGGAGATTATAGAGAGGGCATCAGGGGGGATACTGATGCCTGTACCCACAGGATCGTGGCTTGAGTGAGCAATGGTTGCAGTCAGTGTGTAATGGTAAATAATCAGAACTGCCCTAGGGTAGAATAGTCTGGGTCTGAGTTGCCGTGAGGCTTTGAGGTATGAGTGTGGTGTAGGGCATGGACGTCCTTAGTAATCAGTGAGTATTCCTAGTAATCCCTATAGATTTAGTGGTGTTTCTGATGATATAAGCTTGTATATTGCTAATTCCCCATCCTCAGGTAGGTACCCAGGTACCTGGATAAATGGGTCCTGAGGAGGGAGGTGGTTGCGTTTCGGCTAGGTTGGTGGTGCTCTGATGAGCTGATTCTATCTGGTCCGAAAATCCGGTTGTTACAGTCTCCCAGCCACATGACCAGGCCCTGCCTGGACCAGGCCTTAAAATGGCCCCCACCCACATGGTCAGGCCCTAACAGCACCCACAAAGTAAAGGAAAACACACACAAAAACACCTGAATCCAATGCCATCCATTGGCCTCAATGATGTTTAAAATCAAGACACCCCACAGAAAGACTTGGTCCATGCACCATTCACTACCCCTGGGCCTACTGGCTAGTAAGGCTGTACAGGCACCCCAAAATTAAAAAAAATCCACATAGAACAGGGAGCTAAAATTCCATGACATAAATGAGATTTAAGTTTAAAAAAACTCACAGAAACAGTTGTATCATGCACCCATGACTAACCCTGGGCCTTCTGGATACTGTGGCTACCCACAATATATATTTTTTTTAAGTTGTGAAAAAGTGTTACAATTTTAGTTGCAGCAACTGCAATGCCCCAAACAACAAACACCAACTTACTTGTAAAATCTCAAATCCAAAAGTGATCCAAACTTCAAAGTCCAAAAAGTCCTCAAATACAAATATCCAGCAGCTGCCACAAAAAGTAATCCTTCCAGCTCCAGATCCAAATCAAAAGTGACCAGGACATGGACAAAGCCTTGGGAGGAGCCTGCTGGACAGGAACAGGAAGTTGGAGACTCTGGGGCACTTCTCCCCCCCCCCCCACAAAATGGACAAAAAAGTGCAGCCAAATGTCAATCTGAGGAGTTATTCTGATCAAAATCATGATTTTCAGAAGGTTTATGCTGCCTGCAGTGGATTTCTTGTGCAGAATTGCAATTTTTGCAAGTTCGGGAACGCTGGCTGTTCAAATCTCCCGCCGGAAGACAACAGCGCGCTGCATCTACAGTGTTGCGTGATCGAGGGCCCTTATGACGTACTCGCGTTGTCAAACTCTCGCTGTGCAAGATGGCGGGCCGCGATGACGTAATCGCGGTCAAAAAGTCCTCGCGCGATCACACAGCAAGATCCAAAATGGCGCAGCACACGCAAACCTGGGGAAAAACAACTCGCTGAGCACAGAATTACGGTAAGTCAACGCGTCGCGCGCGATATTGTATTTTTCAAGCGCGGCCAAGCAAAAAAAATCGCCAGCTTGCGAATTTACGGATTTTGGGGCTAATGTGCGTGATTCGCAGACCGCAAATTTGCCAAAAATCCACAAATTCCGCGAACGGAACTAATTTTGCACCCACGCCTAAATAAAATTCTATAGAAAAAAAAGTACTCCTTTGACTTTAGCAGGAGAAACACATTAGACTGATTAAAATCAAAATGCACCACATACATCCCCTCACAAATTAATAACTCACCTCTCAAATAGTTTTGTACAATAATAAGTATGTCAGGCACACACCAGATTTTCTTATACAGAATCTCTCTTCTATACACCTCTCAGCAGAACCAAAGAATGGCAAAGTTTCCCTCCAATTTTGAACACATATACACCTGAACATCAAATTACATTGCTTCCCACATTACTTCAAAAGCAAACACACATTGCTATTGGTTACATATTTCAACCCTTTCCAATTCACATACTTTTGAACCCTAGCCCCAATCTGCCTTCCACCTATTACCATAGAAACAGTTCATGGAACACGTAAATATGCACACAGGTCAAAAGTTTATCACCCAATGTTGCAATCAAAGTGTGCTTAACTTTTTAACATATCAGCTTATCCTATGTAATGTTCTTTTCAATCATATTTTCTTAACCAATAAGAATCATGGTTTTGAAAAACAGAAACATGCACTCTAGTTTTTTGTGTAGAATGTTATCAAACAACCAATCATTTCTTTTCTTTTTTCAAAACTGCATCTTAACCACCATTTTAGAAAAATCTTAGTTTTCAAACTGTCATTTAATTTACAGAGACCATCTGAGTGCATCCAGACCTCTCTTCAAGATGGTTAGAGCGAGGATTGTGGGACACAGCAATATTTTCTGGAGCCAAAGGTATGCAGAAAACAAAGGAATTCACAAAGACCTAGCTTTGCCAAATGTAAACATTAAATGGATTGGCACCAATTGATGGCATTGGTTAAATTCTTTTTGCATCTCCAACACCCTGACCTCATAATTGTGCACTGTGGTGGCAATGACCTAGGCACTTTGACTGTGGTAGGTCTGGAAATGCTTATGAAGGACACCTTTGGAGAATTGATGTCACTTTAGCCCAAAACTGCCTTTGTCTATTCTAATATAGGCAGAAATGAAACTGTTCCAATCAATTTTGTCCACAGATTGAGAAAACTAGGAAACATGTGAAGAAATCTGTTTCTGCTTTTCTCCGAGACTACAGAATGAGGTCCATTTACCACAACTATCTCTGTTTCAATATGGATGGCATCTATAGGATGGTGTACATTTTACAGATGAGGGTAACAGAGTCTTCCTCTTGAACCTAGACTCTGCATAGGTACTTACTTGTAGGTACCAACATCTCTAAATAAACACAAGGGCTCTTTTTAGAGCCACCTAAGAACTAAACACATAAACTTTAAGTATATCCAAAAAAAACATTTGTTTTGCTTAGAGTCGCACGCCCAACGCGTTAGAGCTGTGCACTCGACGCGTAGAAGTCGTGCAGTAAACACTCCCGCCCTCTCATAGCAAACAACAGGGTCCTGGGGTGGGCACCCCAAGACACTGCAGGAGCCGCCCTGGGGGGTGGTGGTCCCCAGGACACTCGAGGACTCCAGAAGAGGGGCCATGCAGCCCCCCTCCCACAATACACAAAGCGACGAGGGCTGGTGGTCCCAGGAGCTTGAGGGGCAATCAACCCCCCACCTCCCCCAACAAATTATACTGGGAAGGGCTTTAGAGCCCCTCCCAAAAATGTATTTTGTAGCACTGGGGATGGCGATCCCCGAGGCTGGTGGGGCCCTTCTGTGGCCCCTTTAAATTTATTATTTTCCCAGGGATTTGGCCTATCCGGGGACAAATTATAAAACAAGCAGCATGTTATTTATTTTTATTTTTTTTACGGCAGAGTCCGTGCACCCTACACGCACCTGCTGTTTTTAAAAAAATTTAAATATGTTCCCCGGGGGTCCTTCTGGAAGCCCCTAAGCAGGTCTAGAGGGTAAAATTATTTCTACCCTGCCCCCTTTCTCCGTTGTGAACACATATTCCACTGACTTCCACAGCCTCGCTTCTACCGAGGCACAAAATGGCTGCTAAAGGTTCCTGATTTCTAATGTTTACAACCGCTTGACAGCCAATTAGCATTGAGCGTGTGATTGGGACGGTGCCCTTATGGTACAATGACAATCCTCGCACAATCAGTGGATCTCCCGCACCCATAGATACATAAATGACTTTAACTTTAACCATAATTTTCTCAGGAACTACTTAACAGATTAACACCATATAAGCAAGAGGCACATGTCTGAACTGAGGACTACCTCTTTGCTAAATTTGGTTTAATTCCATTCAGCCGTTAGGGCTGTAGCCGTGCCTAAAGGTCCTATGAGAAATTGCATGGGGAAAACATGTTTCGGACCCCCTTTTTTCTCGGCCCCCGCTTGACGAATCACCCCTAAACTTCTAGGGAAGGATCGGAACTGAGCTGGCAAAAAGTTCGAAAAATTTCGAGAAGATTCGTCAATCAGCGCCAAAGTTATTTGCAATAGAATGTTGCAGATTTCCTATGCATAATAGGTCCTAACTATAACTACCTACTGGCGACAGTAGGTTTATATATATTACCTACTGGCGGTCGCCAGTAGGTATATATAGTTAGGATTTTTTCCCTATGGGATTTCTGAAAATTCTATGCCTAATAACTTTTGCGTTTGTGGACGGAATTGGCTGAAATTTTCAGGAAAATGGCACATTTTGTTTCTGAGCAGCCCTTGAAAATTTGGGGGGGTTTTGTGGAGGGGGGGCCGAGAAAAAAGGGGGGTCCCAAAACGCGTTTTTCCCATGTTAATTTCCATAGGGCGGTTGGACTCACTTTTAGCCCGAACGGCTGAATGGATTTTCACGAAACTTGGCAAAATTGTAGGGACTGTTAGCCCGATGTGCCTTTGCTAGGTCTCAATATATGTGCTTCAGTGGATTTTGAGAAATTAACGTTTAAATCAAGATATATATCTGTAACAGCGCTCCGGGCAGCGATCCGGTTAGCGAACCTTTCGCGTATCGGAACTTTGCGATGCGAAGCTGATTGGCCCTCCGGTGTCTGTCAACATTCTAAACAGTCCGGAGCGGCCGCCATCTTGTCTCTCGGTAGGATCGAGAGACAAGAGGAGGCCAAAACAAAGGGGGAAATTACCATAAGGGGGCATAGTAGATCCTCGTTGACCCCCTAGGTTTTATGTGGAGGTTTTAAAAAGGCCTAGGAGGGTCCAAAAAAAAAAATTTTTTTTTGCGTGGTAAGCGCCAAGTTCGCGAACCGGATAGCTTTCTGGGCAGCGAACTTTATGGATAAAAGAATGAAAGACTTTTCTAATTCTGTATGTTAATTGTTTGTTGTTTTTCTTGTTTTTTTTTTTCTTTTTTTTTAAAGTGTTTTTTTTATTTTGATTCTTTTTCATAATTTATTAAACTTTCTAACATTTCAGTGTCTGAAATGTCATTATTTTCTTGAAATATTGTTTGCAATCTGTGAGGTTGCAAAATGTCCTCATTTGCAAGGAGGAGATCTACTGCTTGGACACATTGCAGCAGTTCATTATCCAAGCTTTCATCCATAAATTCGATGTCAATTGGTTCTATTAATTCCTGGCTGCTCTCTTCCAGGTCCATCTCAAATGAAACTTGCTGCTCGCCTTCCATTTTGCCTGAAATTTGGATTAAAAAAATATATATTAGTAGAGATAGGGCACTGTTGGGATTAATTTTAGATAGGCAGTTTTTATCAGTGAATTTATCTTTTGGCAGTGTATAGTATGAGAGTGGAAATAGGACTATAAAAAAGTGTATGTGATTTAACCAACACAAGCCTTACTCCATTGATAACTATAACAGAGAAGTCTATCTAAATACATTACTACTACAGAGGGATAGTGTATATCTAGCAGAAAAAGTCTACTATATTAAGTCATAGTGCACAATATATTAAATTATAACTTACCTTCACAAAGAAGTTGAAGTTTTTTGAAGCTATTGAAATTGGAGGTACAACAAGAAGTAGTAGTCAAAATGGCTGTGTTTCCTTCTCTCCCTTTATATATATACAGGTATATAACCAATTAAATGTCAGGTAATAAAAGTAGAAAATGAAAGTAACATTTTCATTGGTTGTCAATTCCAACAATTCAGATGTGTTTTGTGAAGTAATTTACCTCATGGTACTTGGAGAGGTCTACAGGCTAAATGGCTAAATGGAATTTCAATGAAATTTGTGAGAATGGAAGGGAATGTTATGTAGTATGAGCTAATCTATATTTGGTGAGAGTGTCTCTAGTCGTTTTTCTGTAAATTACTTTCCCGCCTTTTTTTAGGACCGCTTTCCGGGAAGCTGCCCGGTTAGCGAACCTTAAGCGTCACGGGAGTCCACCATTTTGTGTTTCGTTCGCATTAAGATACAAGATGGAGGGCAAATAATGTTTAGAATGGGTAGAAGGGGTCATGGTAGACTTATCTTGACCCTCTAGGTTTTCTGAGGGTGGCTGAGGAGGCTTATATGTGCGGAAAAAAAAACTTTTTTTTTAAAAATTCCGCGAGGTTAGCTTTCGGTTAGCGAACCGGGTAGCGCTCCGGGGAGCGAATTTTGTGGAAAATTAGTGAAAAAAGTTAGAGAAAAATAATAATTGTGAGTGATCAGATGTAGGGTAGCTCTGAGAAGAGCTTTTGGGTTTATGGTACATTTAGGTACTTATAAGTAGGTACCAATGCACAGTCTTAAATTCAGAATGAAAATTCTGTTGCCCTCATCTGAGAAGTGAACTCCATCTCCTCTGTAGATATCTTGCATGTAGTAACGCAAGTTATTGTTGTAAAGAGAGCCCATTCCATGGTCTCTCATGTAAGCTGAAACAGATTTGTTTACATGCTTCCTCGCTTTCTCAATTTGTGGACAAAATTGGTTGGACCACCTCCATTTCTGTCTTTGGCATATATTGGAATATACCAAGGCAGTTTGAGGAAAAAGTGCCATTAATTGCTCCAAGGTGTCCTTTAAAAGCATTTCCAGACCTACCCCTGTCAAAGTGCCCAAATCATTACCTCCACAGTGCACTATTAACAGGTCAGGTTTTGGCAAATGCATAAAGGTTTTCACCAATGGTATCAATTGGTGACATTTTAATCCTCTTTGGCCCAACCAGTTAATTTCCACATCTTGTAAATTGAGGTTGTGTAAATTTCTGCTCTCAGCATACCTTTGAGCCCAGTGGATGTAACTATGTCCAACAATCCAGACGTTAAACATGGTGGAAGAAGGTTGTTCTGCAGTCAGATGAAGTGTGGTAATGAAAGGGCAGTTGAAACAGTAGGAGTTTCTAAAGAAAAAAAACTGTGGATTTACAATGCTAATGATTCATTAGCAGTGATTGGTGCATTTCCATTTCTGAAAACAGAAAGTTAGGGTGCATGGATGTGTTCTTTGAAAGATGTAATTTGAATGGTCAAGGAAGAAACAATTAATGAAAGATTGCACTGGATACGCAGGTGCACTGAGAGTTCAGAGTTCAATTGAAACATTGTTGTGTGAATTTGCAAACATCAGAGGTCTTCCAGGAGGTGGTTGCTATGGAAACAAGGCAGACAGGGCAGAGGGGGGAAGGGTTTTGATTTGAAAAAAGTGAGGGAAGAGGTATGATTGGCTAATATGAGAGATATGTGAAAAGAATATCTGTATTTCTGTGCTTTCAATAGCTGCAGCCTTTGGAGTGCATCCTTTTTCTTCTGCTGAAGACAATTTGGTGTATTTCTGAGACTGTTTTCAAAACTCAAACAATATTTGCTAAGGTGAGAAAAGATTTATTTAATTTAGATAGAGAATAGTATGATTTAAGGAGAAAATGATGAAGAAAGCTGTGTTTTTAAAATGTGGTTTTGTCTCTAGTGATATAGTAATAGAATTAGTTTCATAGAGAAATTATAATTGCATATTTGGTGTAACATTCTGGCATGCTGTAACACAAGATATTGTAATACATGGAGGCCATTTCATGGTCTGTTATGTAAGCTGAAACAGATATGTTGCTTTTAAAAACGATTTCAGAAATCAATTACATTTCTGGATATTTACTGCTAGAGCTTCATAGGTTGTTTTGGGCCATATTTATAAGGTATTTGAGTGTCTAAGATGTTATGTTCGCCTTTTAAAATGTAAAGTGTTCCTCATGGGGCAAGTGTCTTGTAAATACGCTCCCACTTGTGCTTGGCAAATTTAGATTTTGATTATGGGAGTTACCTAGCCATGTTAATAGTGTCCCAAAAATGGTGCTAGGGCATTCCAGAAAACACTTTCATGTGTCTCAAGGACATTTTTAGTTATTTCTTCATGAATGCAGATATACAATTGATTTATATGCTGTGTTTAAAAACGAATTTTGAAATGAATTAAATTTCAGGATATGTACTGTTAGAGCTTCATAGGTTGTTTGGGGTCATATTTAGAAGGCATTTTAGTGTCTTTGATGTTATTTTTCCCTTTTTAAATGGAAAGCGTTCCTCATGGGGCCCTGAGCAGTTCTTAGCCATGTTATTTCATAGGAAGTGGATAACATGGCTAAGAGCATTTGCTGGAAAATGCATGAATATCGCTGATTTTTCTGCTATATTCATGGATTGTGGCCGTTTTTTTTCACATTGCTTCATAGGTTGTTTGGGTTCATATTTAGAAGGCATTTTAGTGTCTTTGATGTTATTTTTCCCTTTTTAAATGGAAAGCGTTCCTCATGGGGCCCTGAGCAGTTCTTAGCCATGTTATTTAATAGGAAGTGGATAACATGGCTAAGAGCATTTGCTGGAAAATGCATGAATATCGCTGACTTTTCTGCGATGTTATTTTTCCCTTTTTAAATGGAAAGTGTTCCTCATGGGGCAAGTGTTTTGTAAATACGCTCCCACTTGTGCTTGGCAAATTTAGATTTTGATTATGGGAGTTACGTAGCCATGTTAATAGTGTCCCAAAAATGGTGCTAGGGCATTCCAGAAAACACTTTCATGTGTCTCAAGGACATTTTTAGTTATTTCTTCATGAATGCAGATATACAATTGATTTATATGCTGTGTTTAAAAACGAATTTTGAAATGAATTAAATTTCAGGATATGTACTGTTAGAGCTTCATAGGTTGTTTGGGGTCATATTTAGAAGGCATTTTAGTGTCTTTGATGTTATTTTTCCCTTTTTAAATGGAAAGCGTTCCTCATGGGGCCCTGAGCAGTTCTTAGCCATGTTATTTCATAGGAAGTGGATAACATGGCTAAGAGCATTTGCTGGAAAATGCATGAATATCGCTGATTTTTCTGCTATATTCATGGATTGTGGCCGTTTTTTTTCACATTGCTTCATAGGTTGTTTGGGTTCATATTTAGAAGGCATTTTAGTGTCTTTGATGTTATTTTTCCCTTTTTAAATGGAAAGCGTTCCTCATGGGGCCCTGAGCAGTTCTTAGCCATGTTATTTAATAGGAAGTGGATAACATGGCTAAGAGCATTTGCTGGAAAATGCATGAATATCGCTGACTTTTCTGCGATGTTATTTTTCCCTTTTTAAATGGAAAGTGTTCCTCATGGGGCAAGTGTCTTGTAAATACGCTCCCACTTGTGCTTGGCAAATTTAGATTTTGATTATGGGAGTTACGTAGCCATGTTAATAGTGTCCCAAAAATGGTGCTAGGGCATTCCAGAAAACACAATCATGTGTCTCAAGGACATTTTTAGTCATTTCTTCATGAATGCAGGTATACAATTGATTTATATGCTGTGTTTAAAAACGAATTTTGAAATCAATTAAATTTCAGGATATGTACTGTTAGAGCTTCATAGGTTGTTTGGGGTCATATTTAGAAGGCATTTTAGTGTCTTTGATGTTATTTTTCCCTTTTTAAATGGAAAGCGTTCCTCATGGTGCCCTGAGCAGTTCTTAGCCATGTTATTTAATAGGAAGTGGATAACATGGCTAAGAGCATTTGCTGGAAAATGCATGAATATCGCTGATTTTTCTGCGATATTCATGCATTGCAGGCCTTTTTTTATCACATTTGCAAGCACTTCTTAGCCATGTTATCCAATGGGAGGTGGATAACATGGCTAAGAGCATTTGCTACAAAGGTTGTTTGGGGTTATATACCATTTTTGGGAAATTATTAACATGCCTATCTAACTCCCATAATCAAAATCTAAATTTGCCAACCGCAGGTGGGAGCGTATTTACAATAAATTTGCACCATGAAGAATGTAAAATAGCATACTAGATACTCAAATAACTTATAAATATGACCCAAAACATCTTATGAAGCACTAGTAGTGCATATTTCCAGAAATGTATTGGTTTTCATTTAATGATTTACTTCATTGGTAGGCCTTCACATGTTTTTTTACCTTGGTTTTTTTTCAGTGAAAATCTTATCTGCAACCATGTGTTGGCCTCACCTCAAATAAACAAAACAGGTGATGGACTGAATGTGGATCAATGACACACATTCACCCCAGTCAAAAGATCTGGGCCTAAACAAACCTTTAGATAGGCTACATCTTATCGTCATCCTGAATTAATGATTTTAAATATTAGGGAGTGATTTATGAGTGTTGTATTCCTGTTTTGTACCATTGAGTGTCATTTTTGTGATGCAGTGCTGGTGGAAAATATTTGCTATGTTAAATAATTAGTACGGCATTAAGTTTTAGATGACTGTTATTTATTTACTGTTTGGTAATAGTGGTTAATAACATTTTATATTATATTTTTTCACAGATTCAACTGCAGATTCTTTCATAGTTTGGAAAATGCCTTCCAGAAGTCGAATACGAAAGGCTAGAAAACGTCAAAGACAGCAGGATGATGTTTTATTGCAGCAGTCCTCTTCCCCAAATACTTATCAAAACACCAAGAAAGGTCCGGGTAAGAGCACGAAATCATTCTTAAGAAATATTTGTAGTAAAAAAAATTTTGCTCAAAAAAATGTGTCTGTTTACAACAAGAAAAGTAATTTAAATGGAAAGGAGAGACCCATCACAAATGTTACTGGTAGAGGAAGAGATAACTCTGTGCATGATAGTAGAAGGAAACAACAGTTTAGGGACATTCGACAACGAATGTTCCGTAATAGGATATTAGTTAATTTATTGAAAAATATTAAAAAGAAAGGCCAACAGAAAGCGGCATTTTATAGGAAGAAGAAAAATGTAGAGAAAATTATTGATCATGCTTTTGAAATCAAGCGAAAGTTGTTTATTTTGGTAATCAATAGAATTAGGAAACTAAGCAAGGTAATTTCTGATTTCAAAACAAAAAGTAGATGGAAGAGAGTAGTAAATCGTACTAACTTTTGTGAAGTTTTTTCTGGAGAATGGATGCATAGTTCAAGTTCTGAGGCATTTTTTAATGAGGAGACTTATTTTCAGGATAATGATTTGGTGCATGTAGTTGACATCAGTGGTCGAGCTTATGAAGTGAAGGATGGTTGTCCAGTTGAAAAAGAACAACTTGTAACAACAGAGACAGAAGAGGCGCTAAGTGATGAGGTTTTAGGAAGACGTCCTAAGGGTCCTGTGTACATTTGGAAGTGTAGTTCTATTTGCAGTGTGCGACAGGTTTCCATCAATTTGCTTTGTGATTTTATACGGACATTTAATAAGAAAAGTTTGAAGCAGAAAATGAAGTTGTTGCAAGATTTAGATCCTTGCAGAGTGAGACAAATGACAGGTTTGCGTGGTCATTCACTGGCTTGTCTTTCCAGGAGAGTATGCCAGAGTGTTTTTCATCATTTCAGGATGCTAGCAGTGCATCATAATAAAGTGAGAAAATTAGTGAGAATGTTGTATTATGCTAAGAGTCCAGCAATTATGCTTAAACAGTTATGTGCTGCTCTTTTGCATGGTTCTGAAATAGATGTGAAGAATATTTGTGAAGAAATTGAGTTTTGTTACTTTGGTAGTAAAGATGAGAATGTTCAAATTGACCCTGAAGTAGAGGGTAATGTGGAAGATAATGTACAGGTTTCCAGTACAGATAATTTTCAGAAGGAAATTGCCACGTTTCAGATGAAATCAAGTGAGAGGCCTAATTTCACTTGTGTATGTTGTCGACGCACTTATTATAAGAATCAGACTAAGGTAGTGGATTTATATGCTAAAAGTGAAAGGGAAAATAATAGTGAATGGAAGGATTTAGCCACATACTTGATGGTAGAAAATTATTTTGATTTGGGATCGGATCAACGTGTGTGTACTTATTGTTGTAATAAATTAAACCAAAACCAGATGCCTGCTAGGGCAGTTCATAATAATCTGGAATTGGTTGAGATTCCTTCTGAATTGAAGGATTTAAATACTTATGAATCTATTTTGATTCAAAGTATCCATCCCTTTCAGGCTATTGTAAGAATGGAGCCAAAGACAGGGAAGTTGCCTCCAGCAGATTTACAGAGAGGATTAAAGGGAAGAGTTGTTTATTTGCCTCTAGATTTGAACAAAAACATTAACACAATTGGAATAGAAAAAGTGGAAGAGGAACCTCTGGTTATCTTGGTTAATGGGGTTCCGACAAAGAATAAGAAAATATGGCAAGATTTAGTGGATGTTAGGAAAGTCAAAAAGGCAACAGTGTATTTGAAGAAAAATAATAAGTACTATAAGAATGTATATGTTGCAGAAGAGGAAGTAAGTGATGAAGAGGATAGCGATTTGTGTGCTGGCCAAATTGAGAAAGTAGAGGCCTCTAAAAGTGAAGAAATATATGAACATTATAGTGTTCATCCTTTGCATTCCAAGGAAGTCATGGGGAATGCTATTGAGTTGTTTCAAATGAAACAAGCCAAAGGGAGTCCCATTAGTGTTTGGGAGGAAAGTTTGGAAGCTCGGTGTTTCCCACAGCTATTTCCCACAGGTCAAGGAGGAAGATATGATGAGCGACCTCGTGAAATTCCTGCGTCTGAATACCGGACTTTACGATTGTATGCAGAAGATCCTAGGTTTCGGCAATGTATTCCCTATTTGTTTCATCTCCTGTTTGAAAGCGATCTGTCTGGACTTTCATATGCAGTGAACCACATCTTAAAAAGTGGTATACAGATGCGAAACATCTCGGCAAGTGACTTTATGCATAAAGTCAATGTCCAAGACAGTATTTTGGATTCTCACTTAATTAATCTCATGGCGTGTCAGCGTGGTACTAATGAGTACTGGTACCGTCGTCATGGTGATTTAAAATGTATGCTGAGGAACTTAGGAACTCCGACATGGTTCCTCACTCTGAGCTGTGCTGAGTATGGCTGGGATGACTTACTTGAATTTCTACGAGAGGCAAATGGAAATATTGAAAACATTGAATTCA
The DNA here is from genome assembly GCF_964263255.1 of Lissotriton vulgaris. Lineage (NCBI taxonomy): Eukaryota > Metazoa > Chordata > Amphibia > Caudata > Salamandridae > Lissotriton > Lissotriton vulgaris. The sequence continues at coordinate 1,459,618,901 of NC_141687.1, forward strand.
AGACACCTGGAGAACTGTGTTCTTTGGATCCTGTGAATGTATGCAGGTACTTCAATCATAGATTTGAAGCTATGATGTCTTTCATCACAAATAAAAAGAATCCACCTCTTGGAGAGGTGTTGGATTTCTTCTGGAGAAAGGAGTATCAAGCAAGAGGTGCCCCTCATATACATATGTTGCTGTGGATCAAGGATGCACCTAAATTTGGAACAGATCCGGATGACTTAGTGATGAATTTCATCGAACAGTATTCTACGTGTGCTGTTCCAAACGCAACGGAGAAGAAAAGTCTAAGAGAACAAGTTCTACGTTTCCAAAGCCATCGTTGTGGAAAGTACTGTCGTCGTAAATTCAGAAACAAGGACAAGTTCTACACCAAATGTCGTTTCAACTTTCCACGACCGGTGATTTCTAAAGGAAGAGTGAACAGTTTGATGTCTTCGCTGCGACATAATGTGACGAGGAAATCACCCAAGAATACATACAATTTGAAAAGGAATGAAGAGTCCAAGTACATCAATGACTACAACCCAGTGATTTTGTCCATGTGGAATGCCAACATGGATATACAGTTTGTGGCTGACAACTGTATGGCTGTGGCTCGGTATGTGACATCTTACATCACCAAAAAAGAAAAGACCGAACTGAAGGATATGTGGGAGGACATTTCCCATGAAAAGAGCCTCAGCAAGAAGTTGTACAGTTTCAGTCTGAAGATGTTGTCGCATCGAGAAATCGGAGCTTACGAATGTTCTGATCGATTGTCTTCAGCAAGTCTCTATGCCAAATCCAGGAGTCTCGTTTGGGCGAGTCTTGGTCTTGCTGCAACGCGAAATCGAGTTCTAAAACCTGTTCGGGAAATTGAGTATTTGGCAGAAAAGGAACCAAACAGTACCGACATTTTGAAGACCAACATGTTGGATACATATTATCCAAATCGAAGCAGTCACCTTGAGAATGTTTGTCTATATGAGGTTCTCCAAAATTATATATTCAAGAGGAACATCAAAGAAGATATTGAGAAAGGAGTGTATGCTGTAATTGGAAGTGAAGGATGCCTGGTCAAGCAAAGAAAATGCCAATTAGTAAACCATCGAAAATTAAGTGGCGAATCTCCAGAAAAAAAGGAGTTTTTCTATTTAGCACTTTTGCAACTTTTCAAGCCTTGGCGTGCAGAAGAGGAACTGCTTGGAGATTTCCTCTGTTACGAAGACTCTTTCAATGCAGCCAAGGAGTCCATAGAATGTCCTGCTTTTTCTAAATATCAAGAAATGCTAACTTTGGAAATTGAGCAGGAAGCAACGATTGCAGCCGAGATTGCCAGAGACAGTTCTCAGGACAGTCAGAGTTCTGTTTCATTGAGTCAAGATCCACTTGGAGGACCTATTATCGAAAATGAAGCTGCCACTGCTATGAATGAAGTAGAAAGAGCCATGGCACATGCTCAGGAGGATTCAGTTAACTTACAAGACTTGGAAAAACAACTCAACGTTGAGCAGAGGAAAATATATGATGAAGTTACCAAGGAAATTGAGCACGGATTAAGTCATGAGAAGAAAGAGTGCTCGTGTACGTCGTTGAAGCCTGTCCGACTGTACGTGAGTGGAGAAGCGGGAACTGGAAAAAGTTTCCTCATTAAAGCAATCTCTTGTTATTTGCAGGAAAGGACTGAGTCATCGCTGTCTTGTGTTGTGACCGCTCCTACTGGACTGGCAGCACATAATATTAAAGGTATTACTTTGCATCGTCTATTGATGCTGCCGGTGGAGCATGACAACAAATTACAATACAACAAGTTATCTGGAGATGCTTGCTGTGAAGTTTCAAGAGTCTTGAGGAAAATGAAACTACTTATCATTGACGAAGTAAGCATGGTTTCCAATGTCATGCTTGCCTTTGTGCATTTGAGAATGCAAGAAGTACTTAAAACTGAATATGATGTCTTATTTGGTGGGAAACACATTATTGTTTTCGGAGATCTTCTACAGCTGACACCAGTAAAAGGTCAACCTGTGTTCAAAATACTCACGCATGAAGATACCAGGAAGTGCCTAGGGAGCATTGGCAACGTCAATATATGGTTAAACTTCAATTATGCAGAACTGCATCAAAATATGCGTCAGGCAAAGGATGAAGATTACAAGAATATTCTACAAGATATTAGAATTGGAAAAGTGACCGAGCATGGGAAAGAAGCTTTAAATGCACGGTTACTGTCAAATTTGTATCCCAAACAAGAGATTGTGCCTGAGAATATTTTTCAGAAAATTACTGAGAAGAAATCCGGGATATGTCTCATGCCAACTCTTGCAGAATGTGCCATCTTCAACAACAAAATGTTGAATTTAGAAAAGCAAGACATTGTGAAACTGGAAGCTATCGACAAATTAGAGCATATGGGATCAACAATTATTTTGTCAGATAATTTGAAATCAAAATTGGATTCATTAGAGAAGACTATATCTAAGACAGCGGGTTTTGAAAAGACTCTGAATGTGTGTTTAAATTGCCGAATCATTTTGAGACGGAATTTACATGTAGAAAGAGGTCTGGTAAATGGATCAATGGGTAATGTTGTTGATTTTGAGAAATACAGAAATAGAGATGGAATAGAATTTTTAAGAATTAAATTTGATGGCATTGAGGAAGTACAGCAAATTGGTCGTTGTTCTGCTAGGTTTTTGCTTGTTAAAGACTTATATGTTCGCCGTAAACAGTTTCCTGTTTGCTTAGCATATGCGGTGACAATCCATAAATCGCAAGGTTTAAGTGTAGACTGTGCATTGGTGAATATTGGCAGTTCAGTGTTCAAGGAGGGTATGGCATATGTGGCATTGTCACGAGTTAGAACTTTATCGGGATTGTACTTGATTGACTGTGATGTCACAAACATTTGTGCGGATCTAGATTGTGTTAAGGAATACAATAGGTTAAGAAGAGAGTATGCGCCACATTTGCCTCAATATCCTTTGTTTGAGAAACGTGTGGTAGGCCGGAAACGTAGAAATAGCAGTAATAGTAGGGAGGTTGTTGCAAAAAGACTAAAAGTGAATGAACCGAAAGTTGTTAGCAGAAAGAAAGTGGATACTGTTGAAGAGATTGTTGGTTTTCAATTTGAAAACAGTTCTGGTGTCAACTGCTATGCAAATGTCGTTGTTAATGTTCTCTTTTCACTAGAGAGTTTAAAAGAACAGATTGTGTTCAATTCAGAACAAAGTTTATGCTGCTTGTTGAATTCTGTGTTAGAGAAATGTAGCACTGATCGTACAAAAGTAGAAAGTGTGTCTGAAGTTCGTTATCTGTTAGATGAATGTTCAGGTCAAACAGACTTCTCTGAAAATAATCAGCAAGATTGTCAGGAGTTTTTAATGTATATGCTTGATATATTGCAAGATGAGGGTGTAGATGTAGATCACCTGTTTGGGCTTTCTTATCAATGGCAGCATGACTGCGAGAACTGTATGGTATCAAGTACTACTAGTGTAGACTCAGAAAGATTTATATATTTAACTTTGCCAGACAGTAAATCAGTGTCCTTTAATAAGCTAGTAAAAGCAGCGGATCACAACATGGAGTGTAGCCAATGTAAATGTGATATGATGTCAACATTATTTATACGTAGATATGGCCAGTATGTCATTTTAATGATGCAACGATGTAGGCCTGATGGATCAAAATTGTCAACTTTAATAAAACATTTTGTGGCTTCTCAGCTGTCAATATCAGGGAGGACTTTTGTTACTGTAGCAATTATCTATCACGATGGTCCATCAACAACATCAGGACATTATACAGCTTACTTAAAGTCTGGAAACGGCTGGTCATTCTGTAATGATTCTGTTGTAACTTTCAAAAAAAAATTGCCGTTTGACCTTAAAAATTCTTACCTGGTGTTTTTAAAACCAAAATTTTAAGTAGAGGGAATGTAAGTCTGCAATGCTGTCTCAATTAAAAATCCAACTATATAAACCTGATGGAAGTAAGTCTGCTTCATAGTAAGCAGTATCAGTGTCATAGGAAAAGGAGAACATGAGTGACAAAGAAGAGTAAGATATTAGTAGTCCAGGATTGTGAAAATAATCTCAAATATTTTATTTTTGAAAGTTGCGAAAATAGAAAATGTCGGGATTTGATTGGAAGAATTACAAGACTTGCGAATCGCGGCAACATGATTTGGCCTAGTGGAAACATGTGATATAATGAGAGAAGTTTTTTTTCTATGTAACATATTTCACGTATCGATGGAGGTTTTCTTTCAGAAAGTGGCGGGCTGAAAATATTTAAAGCACAACAGAGTGGATGCTGTTCATAGGAGATCGTTCGACGTCATTGAAAGTAAGTTAATTTTAAGGAGTTTTGAAATCAGATTTCTTAGGTTGTATGGGTTTTTTAAACACAGTCATTTTGATTGTGTTTTTTTTTCCCCGCTGTTGCATGATGAATACCTTCAAGTCACTGATTTAAGTGAAATTTGATACATTCTGAGAACAGCAAAAATAAACCATTTAACATGTATAATTAATGTTATGCTTTTTGTACTTATGATATACATTTAGAAATGTGTGGTACATATGGGTAAGCTGAGTTCTGTAAATATCAATTTTAATGCTTAGAGTGCTGTACTTCTGGGTAGTGTTTTTTTTTTTATAAAAAAAAGAGGCCTCACCTCAAAGAAAGCTCTTGAAAGCACACATCTTATTTGCATCCTAAAACAATCATTTACAATGTTAGACACAATTTTATTATGGCTTTACATCTTTTTTGCGCTGCTATTGCATCACTATTGTGAGGCATTAGCAGTGCAAGAAAAACATCATGTTCCAAAATAGGCCTCAGTTCAGCAACATCAAGATACAGTTTCTTTTGAATATATATGTTTAGGATTGTGTAGGTGACGTAGAGAAGCAGAGACTTCTGTAAATGTCAAAGTTGTTGAAAAACTGTTTGTTTTTGAACCTTTTCCCTTGTCTTTTCTAATTTTTAAATACATGTTTTAATATTTTTTTAAATGTTTGTTCTTTGTTTTACAGATTGAAAGTATGAAAAAATATTTAAAAAAGGTAACAAGAATTATAAGGTAAATGTTTTCCACTCTTTTTACCCGCAATGCACTGCTGATGATGTCATTGACACTATCTCTCATTTACTCTCTCTAGCTGTCTTTCTTTTTACATTATTCTCTGATTACTTCCCTTATACTAACTCTTCTTTTTTTAAAAAAAATATTTTTTTAGTTCGCTTAAAGTTCGCGAACCGGTCAGCGAACTTGAAGCGAACCAAAAGAAATAGAGCTTGCCAGAGTGATAAACATTCTAGCAATTTTGTTTGAAAGGGGAGGTAGTTCTGAAAAGAACTGTTTTTTTTTGTTTTTGTTGTTTTATATTTTTTTTTTATTTTTTGAACATTTTTTGATTTTTTTGTATTTTTAGAACTGTTTTATGTTTTTTTTGTTTTTTTTATGGTGGGGAGACAACAAAAAACAGGCTTTCAAAACGGCTCAACTGGAGCAAAAAAAAGAAAATTACTTTTTGGGTGCATTAGGGCATTTATGATTTTCATATGCAATGTTCATGAGGTTGACACTCATGTTGCCATATGATAGCATTTCACCACAGTAAACACAAGATAACTTTATGTGCTGGAAGTTAGGTTGGATGTTGGGCACAGTCTCTTGTGCCTCTCTTCCCGTCAAAGACAATGTGGATGTAGATCTTGCCACAGGAGTTGCCGTCGGATTGTCTACAAGATCCCTTAATTCAGCCCGGCTGTAGTTATTGGGATGCCACCTGCTCATGTGACGGTGCATTGTATAGTTCCCCATACTGTACTTCTTTTCTGTGCCTCTCGACAATCTGTAGTCACAGATGAGGCAGGTGGCATATTTTGCATTGACTTTCTTTGTTCCAGGAGGGATGGTGAAAAACTGCCAGATAAAACTGGATTTTCGTTTAGAAACCCGGGGCAACTCATCAAGAAATTGTTGTTCCTCTCTCTCCTCTTCTTCTTCTTCCTCATCTTCCTCCTCTCTGTTAGTCAGAATTTGACTAGGTGGTCCTCTCTTCTTATGAGGAGGTGGAGGTGGTGGTGGGGGTGCACCAGCTGCAGCAAGAATGGAAGCCATTGTGGATCTTCAAATAAATGGTCTTTCTCTCACCAAGATGAAAGTCAGAGTGAGGAAATAAGGAGGGGTTTACATGATTTGGGGAAAACAAAAGTTCTGAGCCAATGAAAAGTGTTATTTTTAGGTCACATGACCTAGTCATACATCATTTGGAAACCAAAAGTGAAATGAACCAATGAGAAGTTTGATAAACAAGTCACATGACCTGTTCCGCTTACGTTACGCGGCGCGCGCCGCGTCCCAGATCGCTTCCGGTTCGTGGTCCGGAGCACTTCCGGGAGCGCTAACGCGACGCGTCATTAGACGCATTACGCGATAACGTGATATGTCACGCTTCCGCGACGCGTCACTGTTCCGCTAACGTAACGTTGACCGGTTCGCGGACTAGATCGCGGCATCAAGATGAGCTAACGGAAAGCTTCCCGGTTCGCGAACTAGAAGCGTAGAAAAAAATATTTAAAAAAAATTATCAATAAATATCTATATATATTTTGGGATTTAAAGAATAATACATTTTACAGCTACAGATGTTAGCTTTTAAAAAACCAATGAAATTCACTGAAAAAACCATAGGTTATAGACCATATATAGTTAGAAATTTGCATTTAAAAAACCATTGAAATTCAATGAAAAAACCATAGGTTATAGACCATATATAGTTAGGGATTTGCATTTACAAAACCTTATTTTACTCGCACAAAACCATTGAAATTCCATATATAGTTAGTTGCACTAACTATATATCGCGCACCCGCAATCCACTGCTGATGATGTCACATATTACATCATTCATGACATGGTCAGTGACATCACTGATGACATCACTGATGACATCTCAAATGACATCACTGATGACATCACTGATGACAACATCCAGTGACTGTATGTTTCTGTAAAGTTAAAATATGTCTTTCATATTGAAGAATGAGTGGATGTATAAGTGTCTGGATGAAGGATTTAGTAGGTGCATGACTGACTGTATGAGTGAGTGATTAAATGTGTCTCACTGAGTGCATGGGTTAGTGACTAAACTGTCTTAATTTGTGCATCATTATGTCTGTTGTTCTGTAAACTGTTGCATGTGTTGATAAGTAGATATATGAGTAACTATATGGGTTATTGATTGATTGCCCAAGTATTTGTATGCGAGACTGAGTGTGTGTGTGGGTGGCTGGGAGGTGTATGACTCTGTGCATAGATGTGTGAGCAGTTGATTCACTAGATGTATGGTTTCAAAAGTGCATGTGGAAACAGCTGTATGGGCGGTTGACTGTGTGCATGAGTGTATTGGTGAGTGAATGGATATCTCAGTGCTACATGTCAAAGTAAGTACATATGTAAAACACAGTACATGGGTGAGTTGACATATATAAATAACTGTGCATAAGAGCCAGTGAATGTGTGAGTGGCTGTATGGATCATTGTGAACTTGTATCAGGGATTGTATAAGAGAGTAAATATGTGTTAGTATATGTTTGAATAAGTAAAGTTTGTATAACTGTATAGTTGAGGAAATGGAGGTGTGATTGATTCTTTGCATGACTGACTAGGTGTGTGAGTAACTCCATGGATGAGTGACAGTCTGTGAGTGTCTGTTTACACTGATTGTATCTAAGGTTATATTAGAGTCTGAAGAGGTTCATCGTATTATCACATGAATGATATCATCAGTGATGTGATCAGTAATGTCAAATGAGATGTCATCAGTGATGTCATCAGTGATGTCATTTGAGATGTCATCAGTGATGTCATTTGAGATGTCATCAGTGATGTCATCAGTGATGTCATTTGAGATGTCATCAGTGATGTCATCAGTGATGTCACTGACCATGTCATGAATGATGTAATATGTGACATCATCAGCAGTGGATTGCGGGTGCGCGATATATAGTTAGTGCAACTAACTATATATGGAATTTCAATGGTTTTGTGCGAGTAAAATAAGGTTTTGTAAATGCAAATCCCTAACTATATATGGTCTATAACCTATGGTTTTTTCATTGAATATATATATATATATATATATATATATATATATATATATATCAAGGCTTTGTGCCGAAAATTATGGCGACAGCTGAATAAAATCTGAAACCAGCATCTCACGTTTGGTCCGTGTCTGTTTCCAGCGCGATCGAGAGCGAAGGCGATTGCGGTAGGAGAACGGAGGTTGGAGTATATATACATATATATATATATATGTTTATAAATATATATATATATATATATATATATATATATATATATAAAATTCACTGAAAAAACCATAGGTTATAGACCATATATAGTTAGGAATTCGCATTTACAAAACCTTATTTTACTCACACAAAACCATTGAAATTCCATATATAGTTAGTTGCACTAACTATATATTGCGCACCCACAATCCACTGCTGATGATGTCACATATTACATCATTCATGACATGGTCAGTGACATCACTGATGACATCACTGATGACATCTCAAATGACATCACTGATGACATCTCAAATGACATCACTGATGACATCACTGATGACATGGAATATGGAATTTCAATGGTTTTGTGTGAGTAAAATAAGGTTTTGTAAATGCGAATTCCTAACTATATATGGTCTATAACCTATGGTTTTTTCAGTGAATTTTCAAGGTTTTGTAAATGCTAATTCCTAACTATATATGGTCTATAACCTATGGTTTTTTCAGTGAATTTTCAAGGTTTTGTAAATGCTAATTCCTAACTATATATGGTCTATAGCCTATGGTTTTTTCAGTGAATATATATATATACATACATATATAAACATATATTATCTGTATATCTATATAAATACAAACATAAATGCATGCATACATATACTTATATGCATACAGATGCATGTTATTTACATGAAAGTTGAAAAAACACTAATAAAAGCAAAGCTAAAAAGCCACCTCATTACAAACAGAATGGCTTTAACTTAAACGAGGGTGAGATCTATTGCATTTTCAATGCTTGTTTACTTTGGTTCCATCAAGAAGGCATTCAGATGTGTCACACATTTGCCATAAACTCTGAATGTTAGCACTCTAATTGCACATTAGATCACTGTAGTAAAGCTACTGCTCACCAGGGACATCTGCTGCTGGTATTCAAAGTGCATGTTTCAGTCTGCATGTCATAATTTTTTTAATGAAATAGAAGAGGATTTGAGAAGTCACTCAAAATGATCCCTAATTTTTCATTCTGAAGCACTAATCATACTTTCTATGGCCAAATCAACCCCCTCATGTTGTTCCTTTTTAAATTGAGTGTTTTCAGACTTACCACTTCATTCCAATCAAGATGGCTTCTGGTGTGCTATACTTTTGTCATAAGTAAGACTGTTAGCGCTCTAGTTGTTCTTTAGAACAGTCTGGGACATTCTGTCATTGGGCTATACTTGGGGTACATCTGGGTGAAATTTGGGCTACATTTAGGCTCTTTTGTCTCTGGTGGCCATCTTGGGAGACTGTATGTCAGAATTTTTTAATGAAATTGAAGAGGGTTTGAGAAGTCACTCAAAATGTGCCCTAATTTTTCTTTCTGCAGCACTAATCATAATTCATATGGCAAAATATACCCCCTCATGTTGTTCCTTTTTAAATTAAATGTTTTAAGAGTTACCACTTTATTCCAATCAAGATGGCTTCAGGTGTGCCATACCTTTGTAATAAGTAGGACTGTTAGTGCTCTAGTTGTTCTTTAGAACACTCTGGGACATTCTGTCATTGGGCTATACTTGGGCTACATCTGGGTGATATTTGGGCTACATTTGGGCTCTTTTGTCTCTGGTGGCCATTTTGGGAGACTGCATGTCAGAATGTTTTAATGAAATAGAAAAGGATTTGAGAAGTCACTCAAAATGTGCCCTAATTTTTCATTCTGCAGCACTAATCATACTTTCTATGGCAAAATATACCCCCTCATGTTGTTTCTTTTTAAATTAAATGTTTTAAGAGTTACCACTTTATTCCAATCAAGATGGCTTCAGGTGTGCCATACCTTTGTAATAAGTAGGACTGTTAGCGCTCTAGTTGTTCTTTAGAACACTCTGGGACATTCTGTCATTGGGCTATACTTGGGCTACATCTGGGTGATATTTGGGCTACATTTGGGCTCTTTTGTCTCTGGTGGCCATTTTGGGAGACTGCATGTCAGAATGTTTTAATGAAATAGAAAAGGATTTGAGAAGTCACTCAAAATGTGCCCTAATTTTTCATTCTGCAGCACTAATCATACTTTCTATGGCAAAATATACCCCCTCATGTTGTTTCTTTTTAAATTAAATGTTTTAAGAGTTACCACTTTATTCCAATCAAGATGGCTTCAGGTGTGCCATACCTTTGTAATAAGTAGGACTGTTAGCGCTCTAGTTGTTCTTTAGAACACTCTGGGACATTCTGTCATTGGGCTATACTTGGGCTACATCTTGGTGATATTTGGGATACATTTGGGCTCTTTTGTCTCTGGTGGCCATTTTGGGAGACTGCATGTCAGAATGTTTTAATGAAATAGAAAAGGATTTGAGAAGTCACTCAAAATGTGCCCTAATTTTTCATTCTGCAGCACTAATCATACTTTCTATGGCAAAATATACCCCCTCATGTTGTTTCTTTTTAAATTAAATGTTTTAAGAGTTACCACTTTATTCCAATCAAGATGGCTTCAGGTGTGCCATACCTTTGTAATAAGTAGGACTGTTAGCGCTCTAGTTGTTCTTTAGAACACTCTAGGAGGCTGCAGTAGAACACAAAGGAATCAACTGACAGTCTCTGTCCTTGTTGGATGTACATGTTTTACTGAGAATGTCAGACTTCATTTTCACATGACTGAGAAAGATAATGTGAATTTACAGAAAATATGCTTTCAGTTTAGCTTATAGATCCCCTTCCAAACCACTGTGGGAAAATCATGAGATATTAGTTTTCTTTCAAACAATATTCATGATATCACAGCAGAAGGTTTTTTCACATGGTAAAATCACCTTAGAACCCACCACAATTCCTAAAACGAGTATGGTACCCTCAACAAATGATTTATAATGTAACTAAAGTCCTAAAACCCTCTATTAACTACAATGCTTTTTATTGAGGTGCTATCATGTATATTGGTCCCAAGATGGCTGCCAACACTTCTTGGATGAAGTGCTGACAGCCAATCAGATCAGATGTGTGGTTAGGCTCCGCCCAGATATATATCTTTTTTTGAACCTAAATTACTCAAAATCCACTGGAGCACATATATTGAGACCTAGCAAAGGCACATCGGGCTAACAGTCCCTACAATTTTGCCAAGTTTCGTGCAAATCCATTCAGCCGTTCGAGCTAAAAGTGAGGCCAACCGCCCTATGGAAATTAACATTGGAAAAACGTGTTTTGGGACCCCCCTTGATGAAACCCCCACAAATTGTCAGGGGCTGCTCAGAAACAAAATGTTCCATTTTCCTGAAAATTTCAGCCAATTCCGTCCACAAACGCCAAAGTTATTAGACATAGAATTTTCAAAAATCCCACAGAGAAAAAATCCTAACTATATCTACCTACTGGCGACCGCCAGTAGGTTATATATATATATATATATATATATATATATATATATATATACACAGAAAAATAAGCAGAGAACTCTGGGTAGTTCTCAAGTTTAGGTGGAAAGCAGCTCCTGTTTAGAGCACTCTCAACACCAGCAAAATTCTAGCTCTGATCACCTCAAATGTCTGCTTTTCTATCAAAGTCTTTAAGCATAGGATGAGCACAGTGCTATCCATGCCGAGATAGAAAAGGACAAAGTCTTTTGCCATTTCTACAGCAATAAGCACAGGACTAGGACAGTGTGGCCACACCGAGCTGTAAAATGACAAAAGCCACTTACCACTCTAGGAACAATATTACAGCTTTAAATTGGTAAAATACCAACCAAGCTAACCTGAACGGAGTAAAAGCAACCCCCGACACAGTGTCTTGCTCTAGTTAGAGCTCTTCAAAGAGGTATAGATATATATAGTCTTTCTGGGTCTGTACTGTAAAGTTATTTTTCTTTGTTATTTTCATGAGTGGTTGTCCCCCTCAGAATAAACCGCAGAATTTGAGTAAGGGTCTACATGTATTCTGTCAAGTGATTGTATCATGCCGATTATGATGCAGTAAGCATTGATTTATTTGGTCAGTTTGCTATACTGTGGTAATAATGTGGACTTTGACACTTTGCACAGTGGTGATAAATGTTTGAATGTACATTTATTATTACACATGTTACAAATAATATTTTTATTGCACTACAAACATTTTCAATTGAATTCACTCATGTTTTTGACAATCCAGTACTGTCAGCTAGCAGTTGACTGAAAAAGCACTGTTGTACAACCTGAGGCACTCAAAAAGCTGAAACGTTGAACTGGAAATATATTTGTGTTCTTCAGTGAGTTCATCTGTTCGTCTTTTCGAGACAATTATTCCTTGGATATACAGACATTTCCTTGTTTGATACAGGAATATTTCCATGCAATTTCTCTCAAATAAAAAAGTGACTTTATAACAATTTTCAATTTCATTGAGTTCTGACATTGAGGGCCCGATTCACAGATGGAACTTAAGACTCAATCCTAAACTTACTACTATTTTGGTATTCACAGAATGCACTTACTACTTTTGGCATTCACAGAATGAACTTACTACTTTTGGTATTCACAGAAGTTAGGATTTTGTCTTAAGTCTGTCTTAAGTCTGTCTTAAGTCTGTCTTAAGACAAACTTAAGACAAAATCCTAACTTCTGTGAATAACAAAAGTAGTAAGTTCATTCTGTGAATGCCAAAAGTAGTAAGTGCATTCTGTGAATACCAAAATAGTAGTAAGTTTAGGATTGAGTCTTAAGTTCATTCTGTGAATTTGGCCCATAGTGTCTGCCTTTCAATTTCATTTTGTTCTGACAATGAGTATATGCCTTTGACAGACCATCATGTTGCATTTAAAGGAAATTTGACCCCTGATGTAACATACTAGCTATATGTAGATTTTTGTATGGAAGTTAATTTTGCCACAGCAGAGTTTAGGTTTGAAGTAAGTCGATGATTTGTATCCTTCATTTCCTCATATTCAGCGAAAGAATGTTTATTTGTATTGAAAGCACAAACAACCCAATTTTACGAGGGCTTAACAAGGAATGGTGGTATTTGCTTATCTGCCAAATGTGACCCGGGATGAATGGCACATACTTTTTTATCACTCATAATTCATGAAATAAAGGATTTTTCAGGGTTTGAGTCATGGATATATGTAATAATTGGTAGATTTTATGGCAAGGCCAGGAGGCCAATATTATGCAGTAATCCTTTATTGCTCCTCAGACAGCAGCAACAAGGAATAGCTAGAATTAGAACATCTACCAAAGTCTAGAACGTTGAACATGCATAAGAACCCAACACTGGCAGACATCTACCTTCTTTTGTTGCTTCTCATGGAGAGATAAGTACATTCTTTTTAATGTCCTTAGTAATTTACTGGGACTCTTATTTAAATAAATTATTTTAGGCAATAATAAAGTGGGTTGTGTGTCTTATGCAATTTTGATGGTATATATAAATGTGCAGTGTGGGAAGTAGTATATTAAAGAATGAAAATAGTTTAAGTAAATTCAAAAGGTAGTATTAACTAAAACTAGGAGTTAGATGGTGTTTGCACGTGTTGGTGTTAAGACTTATTTTGAGGTTTTTCTGCGGTTTTGGTTTAACAACGTAAAAGGTATTTATTTTGGCGATCGTACCATTTGTCGCTTGAAGCTGCACGTGTAGAGGCAAACAGGGCTCATTCACATCACGGGGCAGAACGGAGAGATTAAGGCGTCATGGTGATGGAGCTCGCAAGGAAAGAGCGAGCGTGCGTTGTGGTTTTTTCTCAGCGGGAGTGGAGCTTCGTCTCACTTACGGCTGAGGTAATTGTTTGGACGGATCAGGCCGCCGTACGCTTAACGTAGCATACACTGGCCACTTTGGAAAGTTGGGCTCATTCATATGTAAGAAATATATTTTATGAAACACCATATTCTGGGATAGAAGTGTGTGAAACTGAATAACATGTTCACGGGGGGGGTCAATACAGTTTGACAGGAGCCTCGGAAGGAGGTTTATTATATTGAGTAATAGAGAAGTAAGGAGAGATTTTGAGGATTGGTTTTATTCAAAGAGTTATATTGGTTGTACTGTTTTAGGAGTATTATTAAAGGAGCTTAGGTATTTTGGGTTAATGGTAATAAGAAATTATTAGAAGATGGAGCAAAGTGAGGGATCTGCCTTTAAGGAGAGGTTTAAAGTTTACATGGATAGAATGTTTGGGGAATTGTCTGTTTCTTTGGACAAGAAAATAGAGTGTACTGTGGAGAGAAAGTTAAGCGAGAAGAGTAGCAAGAGGAAGCCTGTTGAAGAGGAAGTATTCTGGTCTACAGAGGAGGTTGAGGTTGTGGCAGGTGGCACTAATCAAGCTAACGTTAAGAGAAAAGAGAAGAAAAATAATAAGGAAAAGATAATGGAGAAGAAAGGTCATAAACGTAAGGTTCATGGAGATGAGGAGGGCTATAAAAGCCAAAGGGGTCACTAGAAAGGCAAGAAAAGAAGCCACAGTGTGGGGGCATGTCATTCCTCCTCAACAAGTGAGGATGTGGAACTCACATGTTCTACAAGTTTTGAGAACAGTGACAAAGAGGAGAATGAGCAAAAAAGGAGGTAACCGGATGTTAAACAGATTAAAGTGGAGTTAGGCTATTTTGTTGATCCCATGGGCAAAGAGATGTTAGACTGATGTTGATACAACTCCCTTTATCACCTCAATGGATGCCAGCTGAGCACGTGGCAAAATATATTTCCTACTGGATTAGGAGGGAAATTCCTAAGGAGGTGAGGACTAGGCTTAGATCAGAGTGCCCAAGGCCTAGTTTAGAAAACAAGGTGGCTTATACTCCTGAACTTGATTCTATGATGAGTTTCTTGAACAAATCAGGCGGAGACCCAAGAAGGGGTGTGGACAAGGGCCTAAAAGGGTGTCAAGACAGATTAGATTACTAGATATACTGGGACCTTTAACAAAGGTTTTCGACTTGTGTGAAGACGCACATACTGGCAATACAGGAGTGGATGTTGATGAAATGCGCCAATGGGTGCAGCGGGCTATTTACCTTTTGGGCCATGCCAATGCAGCGTTGCGCATTGAGAGACAGAAAAGTATACTAATGAAGATTGATCCCAAGATGGAGGAGCTGGCAAGTAAAGAGTTTGGTGAAAGAAGTAAAGAAGAAGAAATAGTTTGTTAAAGATTTGTCTAGGTGCGTGGGAACATTCAACTCTTTTCTAAAAGCCTAAAAAGATATTAAGAAGGTTTTTGGGATGGCCAGAAGGATGCGAGGTCGATTCCCCAGCCCCGGGCAAGAAATCACTCAAGGTTCATTTACGAGAGGATTCAGACCCTACAATTATGGCTATGAATATGGAGTTGCCTCTAGGTTTGAGCAAGGCCGGTTCTACCTGCAAAAACAGAGATCAAGAGGATGTGGTACACGTTCAGAAAGGAAAGGAAGAGCTTCCTCAGGTAAGATAAGGCAAATACCCTATTTCTACCCTTGTTGCTATAAGAGTGGAAGGAAATAACACAAGATCTATGGGTTTTGCAGGCAGTACAGGGATATCAGATAGATTTCATAGCTGTTCTGGTTCAGGTAATGTGTCCCAATGTATTGAGGTTCGCAAAAGACCAGGAGGAGTTAGTGTCACAGGAAGTAAGACCTTTGGAAGAAAAAGGTGCAATAGAAATTGCAGAGAATGTTCCTGGGTGCTTTGTGAGCAACATATTTCTGGTAAAAAAAAATACAAACGTATGAGGCTGGTTATATATTTGAGAGAGATGAACGACTGGGTGTGTTACAACCATTTCAAAATGGAGGGCAAACACATGTTAAGAGACTTATTAAGAGAGGGAGTTTGGATGATGAGGTTGGATCTGAAGGATTCCTATCTGAGGGTTCCAATGTGTGTTGAGCAGAGGGATTATCTCCAGTTCAGGGGGAACGGAAAGAGATGGAGAATCCAGAGTCTCCTATTCGGTCTGCCGTCGGCTCCGTGGTGTTTTACGAAGGTGATGAGACCAGTTGATGGTTGGTTGAGGTCAAGAGGTATTCAGATGATTGTAAACCCGGATGATATTTTGATAATGGCAGAGAAGAAGTGTTTGGCTTTGGAGCAGACAGAGTTTGCGATAAAAAATTTGGAGGACTTGGGTTTTGTGGTAAACAGGGAGAAATCGTGTGTGGTTCCAGGTCAGGAAAAACTATTTTTAGGTTTCAAGATTCAGACCTTGGAATGTGTATTGAAGTTACCGATTGGACATGGTGAAGACGATTCGCAGAGAGGTGAAGAGAGTGAAATAGGCGGAATGGATAACATTGCTTCAGTTGGCAAGGTTGCTGGATTTGCTGGCAGCACTAATTCAATCGATTTTTCCAGCGCCTCTTCATTACAGAGCGCTACGGAGATTCAAGGGGTATCATTTGAGACAGGAAGCAAAGTATTCTCAGAAAGTGAGAATGAATCAGGAGAAACAGGAGGAATTAGAGTGGTGGTTTGATGAGTTTGGAGGCTTGGAAAGGGAGAGCCTTTTTTGGGGGGAAACCCGAGATAGTGATAGAGTCGGATGCAAGTTTGCATGGTTGGGGAGCGAGTTGTGGATCGACAGGAGGTCTTTGGTCCCTGGAGGAAAAAAAAATACATATAAATTGTTTGGAGTGTCTAGCAGGGTCCTTTGCAATAAGAAGTTTTCTAAAGGGGCAAGCAAAATATTGCGTATTGTTGAACATGGACAGCATTTCGGTAGTTTGGTATGTGAACAAGTTGGGTGACCCACGTTCACGGGGTCTAGCGGAGTTAGCGAAGGAGTTTTGGAAGTTTTGCTTAGACAGAAAAATGATGGTCCAGGCGCAGTACATTCCAGGGGAGAGCAATGTGGAAGCAGACTGGATTTCAAGGTATATGAGGGATGTGAGTAATTGGAGATTGGACAGGGAAGTGTTTCTGAGTCTTCAGGAGAGGTGGGGTCTATTCAAGTTGACTTGTTTGTGGACAGGTTGAATATGCAATTGAGAGTGTTTTACCGTTGGAGGCTGGATCCGGAGGCAAAAGGGATAGATGCCTTCTTGCAAGAGTGGGGAACGGGAAGGATGTACACTTTCCTTCCGTTCTCGATGATACAGAGAGTGTTGATGAAGGTGAGAAGAGAGAAGGCGATTATGGTGTTGACTGTCCTCTTTTGGTAGACACAGGTTTTGTTTCCTGATGTTATGAATCTGAAGGTGAAGGATCCCGTGTTGAGCCGGATTTTCCCGGAGGTATTGATGTATGCCCAGGAAAAAGTTCACAATCTATTGATATCAGGGCAGTTGAGACTTCTAAGGTGTCTGATTTCAGGAGAGTTTGGAAGTGTCAGAATTATCTGTGGAAGCTTCAGAGCTCGTCTGTGGATCATGGGCTCCATGAACAACCAATGCCTATAGTTCAGCATGACAAAGGTGGTGTGATTGGTGTGTTGAGAGGAACTTGGATCCCGTTTCAGCTGTTGTAGTGGGGGTTGTGAATTATTTGTCTAGCTTGTTTAGAAGAGGATTTACGTACAGCTGAGTAAATTTGAGCAGGTCGGCAATTTCAGCTGGTCATATGCTGATTGGAGGATGGTCGGTGGGACAACATGCTTTGGTTAAAAGAGTTGTAAAGAGTATTCATTTGGAGCTGTCTCCTAGAGCTAAGTACACTTTCCTTTGGGATGTGTTGGTCGTCTTGAAGGAAGTGGAGAGTTGGGGGCCCAATTCTGGTTTGAGTTTAAGGATGCTGTCTTGGAAGTTGACTATGGTTTTGTGTTTGGTTTCTTTTAGAAGAGTGTCAGACATTAGGGCATTAGAGGTGGTGTCACAGAGTTACCAGCCGGAAGGAGTGTGTACCGAGCTGAGGAGGAGAACTAAGACTATGTCAAGGACGATATTATATCCGAGTTTAGAGGGGCTTAGTAGCTTGTGTGTGGTTAGTTGTTTAAAGGAATATGAAAGGAGAACGCTGGGTTTGAGAGAGTGTGGTTGTTCTCAACTTCTGATTTCTTTTAGGAATCCGTTTAAGGCGGCATCAGCTCCTACTTTAGTAAGGTGGGTCAAGGAAGTGATGAGGAAGTCAGGGATTGGTGTGAGTTTAGTTAAGGGAGCAATTGCAAGTAAAGCTTTTATGAGGGGCTCAAGCTTAAGTAGTGAAAGCGGCTGATTGGTCTACTGATACTACGTTTAAGAGATTTTACTTTAAACCTGTAGAAAATGTTTTGCAGAGAGTATTGGATGAACTTTGAACATACATAATATTGGCCTCCGGGCCTTGCCATAAAATGCGGATTTTCCAGTTTTAATGGGAAAAAAATTATGATTTTATTAAAGGCACATAGGCTAATATTATCCCTCCCTTAGTTTGCCCTTCCCCATTGACGTATTGTTATTTTTCCTTTGTAGATCAGAGCTGAGAAGGAGTCAAAGATGTGGACTTCTGGAGCAATGGAGTTTCAATTTTGTTGGATGTCTCGAGATTATTTAATGGGACTCAATTTTGCTTGCTGCGGATAAAAGAAGGAAGATGGCTGCCAGTGTTGGGTTCTTAAGCATGTTCAACGTTCTAGACTTTGGTAGATGTTCTAATTCTAGCTATTTCTTGTTGCTGTGTGAGGAGCAATAAAGTATTACTGTATAATATTAGCCTCCGTGCCTTTAATAAAATCATGATTTTCTTGGCATTAAAACTGTGGAAAATCTGCATTATATTCACTCTGAAAATGCTAACAATAATGTTATTACATGCAGCTTATGATGTCAGAACACACTTGTAACAAGCAAAATGTGTCACTCATCACCTGTAATATACTGGTGTAGGTGACTATTGGAGTCAAAGACCTCTGGTATTGGGAATGAGTGATTCCTTGAAACCGCCACTGTCACACCCAGATAGGAGGTGCAAACAGCACATCCTTTAGCTTGTCACGTGATGGTCTTAGTCCCCACTCAATATCACAAGTTTGCTTTCCAAAAGAGAGGACAGTGGAAAGATGCACCAAGTAAGGTATGAGACTACCACTTTTAGAGTAAGAAGCCTAACATATTCCAATAACAGCACTCTGGTGCACTTATGTTACTTGCCAGATGCGTACAGCCATAAGGTGGGCCTATGCTGTCTCTGTATTGTATCAGATGCAACAAGCGCTACATCCTCCATTACAATGTGATACAAAATGCCATGTAAAGAAGGAGTTCAGTCTGCAATGTGTGGTAAGCACATTTTCACACTCGTTCACTCGTGGGCCCTCCAGGGAAAAATCCTGGAAAGTGTACCTTGAAAAATCACATATTTTTCATTACAAACAGGAGCCACACAAACTCCAGAAAAGGCATATATTGTTACAATGTGGCATTCTTTATATACCGTGATGAATAAAATCTTAGCCAGGTGAACCAAGCAATGCCCGGTCTCACCCTCAGGACAATTGCCTCCCACAGGCTTCATATGTACATGCGTGGAGATTAGAGAGGGCATTATTGAGACTAATTTAAGACAACATATTCTCATTACAATCTGAAACTTCACCTTAATTTCTTATAAATGTGAGTGCTTGGGATAAATGAAAGTGGATTAGCCGCCCCAATCTGCAGCTAACACAGGGATGTAAGCGATCATTTTCGTGGCCCTCAGGAGCACCAAATGTCCACTACAACCTTTAAAACATTATCATTATTTGGATAATATATAAAAAGGTAAATAATAACTAACATTCAAATCATAATCGGTCTTACAGAAAACATCTAAACCTAAACACCATTTTTGTTCTTATCAAAAACAAAAGCGAAAAGGCCACAATATGTGACTTTATAAACGTGTCCTTCACATAAATAAGAAGACCCCATGGCCAATTAACATTAGCTGAGCACGCAGGGTGTGTGGCCACAGCGGTCCCTCAGCGTGGTCTAGCAGGTTGCAATCAGAAGGAGCATTAGCTGTTTTTTTTTTATGTTTTATTCGTATTAATGTATTTTTACGCTTCCATATAAGAATCACAGCATGGGCAGGCTCAAATCTCAGAGCCAATCTGAAATCCCCCAGTATTCTTCTGAGCTTCTGAGAGTTTGTGGTCTAAGAGGTAAAAATCGTTTTTTTTTAGCAGAGTGGAAATGCATTTTTAAAGACGACTTTTTAGGAGTGAATGGAGTGTGTCTCCTTGACTTGGAAATATCCGGGTGCTAGGTTTTCTGAAATGCAAAAGGAGTTATTTTCCGTCTCAAATCGTTGGATGTTGACTTAATTCAAAAATGCATTGAAGTGTTGTTGCTGACAAAATTGCAGTGTTAATCAATCTGTCTCAGTTAAAATGATAGGGCTGATAGGGGAGAGGATGTGGTCCGTCGGCTAGACTGCTGACCTTGGTGCTGGAAACCAGGGTTCAAGCCTCAGAGTCACGTCCACATCCTGTGATTCTGGGCAAATCAGATAATCTCCCCGTGCCTGAATGTGTAAGAAACCGGTGCTCATGTAAAACGCTCCAATACCTTTGCGTCAAGTTCGCGGTAAAAATAAAAAAAATAAAAAAATGATAGAGCTGATTGTTTCCACCAGAAATTACAAAGGTTATCTTTTCAACCCGAAATGACACGTGGTCAAGTCCCTGAAAATCCTGGTGTCATTGAGCTTCCATAACATTTGTTATAATGTTGTCTTTTCAGAATGAGTCCATCTTGAGAAACGTAGCACTGGAGAGAAATGACTAAGATGAGACGATTGGATTGTGTAGCCTGCTGCAAATCAAATGGAGGTGGGGCGAATGGCTTCACTACAAATCAACACCATTCTGATACTTCCCTACTCCAGCGAATCATTGTGTTTCAAGCCAAGATCGCTGACATTTGTGGGTTGGAGCTCCTCACCATCTTCCTCCACTTCGTCTTCCTCCATTTCTTCATCTTCGTCTTCGTCCTCGTCTTCTTCTTCTTCTTCTTCTGTTCCATCCAGTGAGTCCTCATGGGCAGCTAACATTGCCTGCTGCATGGCCATTGTGGCACTGTCAGAGGACAGGGAATGGAGTTTGTCCATATTAATGGAGCCTAAAAAGATGACAAAGATGACAAAGTTAGAATTGGTGTAATGAAACCAAAAGTAAATAGGTTGCACTGAGAGGCTCAAACAGTTTCCTAACATAAAAGAAAGCTACATAAATTGATTTTCTGAACTCACAAATACTGGTAAATTCAAAGTTCACTTGAAACACTTTCATAACAAACAACCATTTGTTGCGATAAAGATACTTCAAATTCCACATAAACAAGGTCTTTGTACGCAATAGGTTTCTTATGGTGCTCCATTTCAGATCACTCAGTCAAACCTCAGTAGTTGGCATATGGAAACTCTACTCAATCACATCACAAAATGTGTTTTTGTAGCAACTCCAAGATCTTGAAGAGGATTAGGGTCTGCAATAACAGCAATGGCAGGAGAGAAGTTGCAGAATGACTGTTGAGGTGGTACAGAGATGATTAGCACATGACAATGTACCCCTCTTTAGAACACTCTTTCTAGCCTCCCTCTCTTCCCAATAGTTGTTCTCTAAACAGCCTTAATTGCTTAATTGCAGTCAGCACAGACCTTAGCGTACCAATGCTGTAGGCAATCTAGAGCTCTGTATGGGAGGGGCATACCACAATATCAAACGGGTCAAGAGATATTTAATACAGAATCTGGAAATGCATGCCAAGGTCATGTTTGTCTTAAGCACTTATGGCAGCAAGTCATATCTCCCCAGTCTTCTGCTGAAGGAAAAACCATACACCAATGTTTCATTAATAAGATCCATCTTTTGAATACGTTCATATATTTGGTCATTGCTCATGAAAAGTATTTAACTTTAATGCCAGTCCTTAAAATTAGTGAAAATCTTCCAACATGTACGGTCAATTCTGATATACTTGTTGATCCAGATCATCAAGTGTCACTCAACACAACACAGCAATGATTGAGTTGCATTACAAGGTGAGAACAGCAAAGTGGCACAATCTAGCTCTCTCCCTGATGCCGGCGCACAATTAGTTAGCCGAGCGCCATGCACACACCTTTGTACCATAGTATAAAGGTAATTGTGTGAGTCTTGCACAGGTTTTGCACTGGACTGATAGCCTTCAAGTAAAAAATACTACCTTTAGACAAGCTGTGAGAGCATTTCCCATGTCGGATTTGTGCTTTACTGTGCATCACACAAGTGAAGTGGAGAAAGTTTGGAGAAATAAAAGCATTTCTCCTATTAAAAGCCTGCTTCAAAGTGGTGTTTTATTCATTTTTTGCTGCAAACCCCTGTCTACTAATGTTAGTACAAAGGGGTTTGCATCAAAAACCATGGGTCATTGCATGGAAATGCCCAAGTACCACCCATGGAATGCCACCTTGACGAAGAATAACACAAGTAGCGCTAAATGCTGATTTGCATTACTTTGAGAGAAATTTCCAGCACAAACCAGGTTTTGCACTTGAAACAAAAAAAAATGTTTAAACTGAGAAGATTTGCCTATCTTTTGCACCTTCGGGTGTCTAGAGATTTCTCATTCAATAGGGAAATTGCAGCATTCTCCTCTTTTTGCAAGATGTTGAGACATAAAGCAAATGCTCATTATTACTGAAATCCGCAATATTGTTTTGAAAAGACATAAACCCCATTGATTTGTAGGTGTTCGGTTTGGAATGGTCTTTTTATTTTATATGTAGTAAAACTATAGATACGTTAACCTAACAATCAGACTATAGATGAGACTGGGCTTATTCTTCAAAAAGTTAAATAAAAGTGGTGAACACTTTAAGATCTCTTACATTCTCTAGATAAGGGTTTCAAGTGAACTATCACACAGTTTTCTTTTAGGCATGAGCATAAAGTTCACAATGCATGCTAACTTCCTGAAATGTTAACAGAAATCCACCATTTGATATTTAGACCTTGTCGGTGGATGTCACGAGGCGGGGTACTACTAGAACTGGAACAAATTTACATTACTCATATTGTCTATTGAAGTCACCCAAAGCACATACGCGAGTTTTTTACCTTTTATCTTTTAATTATTTGATATCTAAAATAGGAATTTGGCTTTAAAGGCATTAGCATTTCAAAGTACCCAGTATTTCTGAGATATGATACAGGAAAACAATGTTGGCTTCTGATATCTGTTATCACATAACTGGATTGGCAAATAAACAAAGGTGCAGACAGAGCTGTGCAAACAAAAGGTGGGTGCATTTACAAGTAGCATTAAAAATCCACGAAAACATCATGGGTTGTTAGTTTTATCTGGAGAAGTGAGGAAGTCTTCCAATTAATGCATCCACAATCCCTATGCTATTATTCACATGAAAACTACTGGAGAAATGTAATTTTATCTTTATGTTAGTATCCATCTTTCTTTTAACAGTTTTCGTAGGAGTGCATTATAATCGTGAGTATTCCACACTCACATATTTTATGTGACTAATATAGGACTGAAAGAGTTTTTGCTCAAGATGGAAAGTATTTCTCTGTCCTACAGTATTTCTCATGTGTGTTAGAAATGAAACTGATAACTTCGAACATCCTATTGACACCCAAATACAACCTATCCCCTAAGCATGGTTTGTGAAATAGTTTTATATTATCATTGTATTATTAACCTAGTAGAAATTGTTGTAATTGTATCTTGTCTGCCATGTGCTCACCATGTGCTCTGTCCTACCTTGCTGTCCTTTGCCCTTGTATTCTGCCTTGAGACAGACTATATTTAGGCTCTGCTACTCTGCACATGTGCAGAGGAGACTGTGACTTTCCATGCACCTGTCTATAGTCTGTAACTGTCAGGGTATTTCTGTTGGAACCAGCAAACTGTTAGCCCCTCCCACTTGTTGACTGTGCATTTCTGAATGACCTTTTATGTATGTAAACCTTCTCTTCTGCACGTGTACCGCCTTCTTTTGAGCCCCTGTGTGGGTATAAAAGGAGCATGTTCCTTCTGTTCAGCATGCTACTTCACACACTACCGAATGGTGTTGTGTGAATGTTGTTCCACCTCTTGAGGTTAATAAAGCGCTCTGTTTTATATTGCAGTTTCCGTGCCAACTTCTTTCCTATTGGTCTGAGGACTTGTGTAGAGAAGGGCGAACCCTTAGCACTGGTAGGCCTGGCTGAGGCCCACCACGACAAAATTGGTATTCATGACAATGGGGAGTATGATATAACATGCTTATATAAGTCAATGAGAAGCTTTATTGTGACCTGTGTGATGTTAAGTTAACTGTAGGCCTGAATACTGTGTACCTTGCTTTCAGAGTAGCGTTTAATTTTGCTTTCGCTTGTACTGTGAAATGTTTCATCTATTTGTGTTCTCATTGCAGGTGGACAAGACATTATTAGTTTAGAGAAGGGCCTATTGTTTAGTCTATAGCCAGACCTGGGAAAGAATACGATAATGAAGAAGGGATAAATTCTCATAGGAGACGGAGATGGCACCCAGGACGTGTGGGAAGTTTACTGTGTAAAGCAGGAGATGGAGAAAGGAGTCTTTGAAGGCAGCTGGGATAGTGGAAAGTAGCCCACAGGTTGAAGGTGGTGCCTGTATTGGAGGGTTGCTTTTGTTCTAATGAAGTTAGGGACAGCTGACACTTCTATAGCAAACGATTCGAGGTACATACCTCTTGTGGCATTAGGCTACATGACCACAGTTAGAGTTTCCTCTGAGGAGGACTCTGACGACTGAAACATTTTATGCTTTCCTTCTGAATCATGCACAGTCTAGGTTTCCACTTTTACGTAGAGTAGAATAGTTAGGGAACTGGGAATTTTCCTTTCGATGCAATCTAACTTACATTTTTGTCACAAAAAGTGAACCACCAGCGGCGTAAAAGTGGCGCATGGCCTCATAAATGAGGCCCCTGGTCTTCAACACTTTGCTTTTCTTAGCTAATTTACTACTCAAACTAATTAGCAGGCTTTTGATTTCTTTTGGTAGCAGTGTCAGGAATATACTGCATTTTTTTAGACGCTGGTACAGTGTGTGGACACATTTGCAATGAATTATATGCATGTTTTAACCAGTTATTTAAATTTGACAAACTCTCACATTATTTATCTGATAAATATCTTTCAGCCTGGTAATAAGGCAGACCACCAAATTCTCAACAAACCCTGTGACTCATATTTGCTAATTAAATGGTTATGTGCATGGCAGCAGGCGTTCATTGCACCAGTACCTGGTCTTTGCAGTGGCCTCTTCATATTGGTGAGCGACGCATGCGGATGTATCCGCGTCTCCAGCTGCGCAGACTTCTCCCTTAGGGTGGGGCTGGTGGGGTGACCTTTATCAAGCACATCGTGCAAGCGTGACTGGTGAGGTCAGAGATGACTGAAAGGGACCATGCGGCCGCAGCCCGCAGGCCATAATTTAATTATTTCTGCCCGCAGTTGAGTCTGTCCATGCATCCTCGTCCGAGGAGCAAGGAGTCCATGTTAGAGTGTGGGGTGGAATGGGATGCATGGTGGGGCGGGCAGCCGGGATTAAAAGTGAAACATCAAATAGGCCTCGGTTCTGTTCTGCGAAGTGGAGACGGAGACCATGAGGATTGCTCCAGTGTGAGTTTTTATTCATGAGGATTCAAAGCTGCCAAGGTTTCAGATTGATGTGTGCGACATTTTCATAATTTCTTTGTAAATATGATCGAAATTTCAACGACTATGCGTGACACTTTGTTACGTGCAAAATTAAGCAATGACGACAAGGGAAACAGATAAATATCAGAAGTTCACAAAGAAACTCCTAGATAATCGTGTAACCGCTGTAAATCACCAGAAATGAAAGGGCGCTAACCTACACTTGTGTGTCCATGTCATGAGGTCGAACACAGGTGTTAGTCTTACTATATTTAAACTCAGACAGCACCGGGAGGCAGCAGCAATTCCCGGGCCAGGCTGGGAGCATCAATTTTAAATAATTAAATACTTCCTGCTGCCTCCTGCGCTGACATGATCATTCTCATGCAGCATCACGAAAGTCAGTGAGAGTCTGACAACATAACACCAGACCTGTGAGAGCCTAGGAGCCAGAGGTTTCATTAGAGCATGGAAGTAGCTAGAAAGTTTTGTGTGATTGGCACTACCGGACGTTTGTTCATCATGTTTCTCCAGCGGTAGAATGTGAAGCCGCCAAAAGGTCACTGAAACTGGGGTTGGCGCCAGTTCCTTGCTGGAAAGCAGAAAGTCAGGGAAGGTGCCATCCCCGGATAAGCAGTGGTACGGATGTTCAGCAGGCCAGGTCACTAGAGCAGTCACAGACTGAGGCAGCCGACGAGGAGAGGTCTCAGCTGCTAATGCAGTCAACTTGGACCACTCTGACAAACATGTGCAGCGAAGTGCAGTGCTGGTGGTAGGCGGTAAAGTGTGCCTTAAATTCTTAGCAAAGAAGCAAGCTGTCCTTCCTCTGTCCTCTTCAGGAATCGCGTTCCCCTTTAAACATCCCGATTCGCCCCTGCACTGCCACTCTCTGGTACTTTGGCAACTGCTGGAGGTAGCTATCCTTGGGTACTTCGCCAGGGTGACAGTGAGTGGGTTTAAGTGCCTAGGTCCCCAGAAAGTGACTGACACTGTGGCACAGTGCCGCAGGCGGTGGTGTGATTTATTGCAGCCACACAATGGTGCAAAGCCGCAACTATAGTCAAAGGTAAAAGCATAATATGGACCTCCAGTCTAGAAATAATGGGCGGCCACGTAGTCACCAAAGAAACATACATTACAGCATACATAGATAGGGGCCTGTGCATTGTGACAATTTCTCACGTTTTACCCTATTCACCGAAGCGATAGGCTTACAAGATGTAGCTCTACATCTTCCCTTACTTTTCTGGAAAAGGCCTTTCTCAATCATTTTTGCTAACAGAACGTGAAGGACTGGGATATGTACAAAGCCTCATACAACCTTAAAAGTTGAGAATATTATGTGCACTTTCTTAGACTTCTGAGACCACTTGTGCCTAATACATGCCTTGGTGCCTCGGTGGGCTCTTCGATTGTAATTGTAATTGAAATGTCGCACATCAGCAATCTTAAAAACTTGGCTGCAATGCCGCATGTACGTAGGCACATTGTTTCAAGCGCTTGTTGGCAAATGCCGCCGTCTTTCTGGCAGCCGTGCTTCATTTGTATCTTGGGGTAATAATTTAAGACAGGTGGGTCTCTTCTGACAGTCATACTAGCTGTTGGTTTTACTGTGAGATTACTGCACAGCTCTTGCCTCAGCCTGAGGTTGCTGCCGTATGGTGCCTGTCCGTGCGTGAGTTAGTGTCACACTTAGGCAGCTAAGATGGATTTGTGTGTTGTAACTATTCATGTTGGGGCTGCCTCACATCCTGTTGGGTTGGGTCCCACGTGGACACAGAGACCCTGGAGTCCTGGTGCTCTCCTCATTGATTGCTGGGCCTTTGGCCCAGCATGGGCAAAGGCTGGCAATCTTAGGGGCACCTCT
This sequence comes from Lissotriton vulgaris, assembly GCF_964263255.1. Classification (NCBI taxonomy): domain Eukaryota; kingdom Metazoa; phylum Chordata; class Amphibia; order Caudata; family Salamandridae; genus Lissotriton; species Lissotriton vulgaris. The sequence continues at coordinate 1,459,646,587 of NC_141687.1, forward strand.
GTAGCAGGCAGCAAACTTGTATTTCATAAAAGCACATGGTAATGTGCAGATTAAGTATCAGGAGGTGTTTTAAATATTCCTTTTACCCCCACATACAACATGGGGGTTTTCATACTGGTCATGATGTGCACCACAAGTCATTTAATGTGCTTAAACCATGTTCCCAGCAGACCTGTGCTATAAAACACTCCTACTAGCTTTTGACAAAACACACTTCTAGCCCGTAAGTTGGCAAAAACTTTTGATTTTTGTTTCCCGGCATGAGGGTTAGGTATGTGTTTTTTGATGATGCTTGGCCCCGGGAGTTAGTTTGTATCAAGGTGGTTCTACGTTGCCAGCACTACGCCTTGAGTATTGCGATGCAGTTTCTATGCCCTGCAGGTGTGCCTCTTTAAGGATGGCATGGCTTGGAAATGGCCCATTGGCCTCTGTGGAAGGTAAAGACAACACGCACAGTACATGACCATCTACTATACAATGAGAGGCCATACTGTGCCATTCCATGACTGAGTGGCCTTCCATTTCTGGTGCTTTGCACTATTTCTGGTGTTTTAAGATGTTCAAGTTTCTTCTTGCTCAAATGGGTGTAATTTCTGATAGTTCATGTTTTGATTGTCTTCGTTTCATCACTTTGCTCGCAAGAAAGAGTCGCTCATAGTTGTTTAAATGTCACTCATAATTACACTAAAATTATGAAAATGTCACACATGGCAATGTGAAACCTTGGCAGCTATGCCAGCAGCAGTCCCAGTGTCTAGCCTCCAGGGGCACCATCAGTGCTGTAGTGCACACATGCATCACTACACTCTCTCACCGGCGTTGGTTGCACCAGTGAGTTGCCTCATAACATTCCTGCCTCATAAATTAAATGGTGTGTGCCTTGAGGCCAGAGACCATTTTCAGATTTACATCCCTTTGTAAACTGGTTACAGAGGCTTAGTTTTTAGGTCTCGCCTAGCGAACGCAGCGCAGCTGCAGTGCTTGGGGAGACTCTACTGTCATCGCTTTGGGGCGCAAAGGGAGACAAACCATGTGCGCGCACGAGCAGCCGATGTGCACGCGCATGGCGTCTCCTCTCTGGCATCTCCTTTCTAGCGATGGGCGCGTTCACATCGCTCCCACCATACGCTTGAATTATTATGGCTCGCCGCTCGCTCCCTCTCTCCCTCCCTGTCTGTGCGCACGCCGCATGCACGCTGTTTGTCTGCTCGCTGGTGCTTTCACTTTTGTTGCCAGCTCGTTTAGAAAAGCTTGAAGGTTCCCAGCACTGTGGCCGCCTCTCCCTCTGGGCTTCTTTGCCCCACCGTTACAACCTGTTCATGAGGCGCACTACACAGCAACAGCATCTGATTAGCCTGACGTCACATAGCTGTATTTTATTTTTGGTAATACTCGCACCACTGAGCAAAGAGCCTTTTGGGTGAATTTAAAAGACGACGAATCTAATTGACGTATTTCGAATTTCTGTCAGCATTAGGAATGACACTGCGGTTTGTTTTTGGTGCGATTTTGGAGGCCGGTGGTGCTGTGACCAGTGTATGCCCTCCCTGTGCTGCCGTCCTTCTCTGGTTTTGAACTTGTGTATGCCAGCCAGGGGCTATTACATACTTATTCAGATTGCAGACAATCTGAAGTCACAAGTCGGTTAAGATTTGTTTCTGTCTTTGGCCAGGCAAAGGGGGAAAGTCTCAGATTACCTTCCAAACAGGATTTCCCCAGTGCGGATGACAGACAGACGTCGAAGCGCTAGGAGGAACAGATGCAGTCTTTTCATGATGTCATTTTTGCTAGCCTGAATATGTGATGCATCATCCTTGTTAATATATATAAGTGTTGTGGAAGAGAATCCCTCTGAAGTTATTTAGAGCTGCAATAGATAGAGTACGGCTGTTGTTTTTTCAATTTTCAGGTCTCAGCTACAGATTGCTTTAGCTACTGTCCATTGGTCAGAGCTATTGTTTTTGACAAATATCCAGCGGTGATTTGGGTCAGCCCTTGCTCATGGTTAGATTAATGTGTTGTCTTTGTCAGTTGTCACCACTTTATTCAAAGGCATTACTCCTATTCAGGTGTTTATGTCCCCCTATGTGCGTTGGGGACTTTCAGTGTTCCAGCTGGGTGAGTTGTTTTCATTCATTGTATATTTGAGGTGACTTTGATTAACCTCACTCCAGGAAAGTGTATCTCCATTCCCCATCACTCTTTCCTTCTTTTAATTTTGTAATTATGATAAATGATAGCCAACGTGTCAGGACGTTATATGTATACATTGTGCCGTGCTGATGCATGAGGGCGATCTTGAAAAGATTTCCCTCTAACTACAAACCCATTCTTTGCTAAATTAGCAGCTAGGCATGCATGTGCTTGCGGGCACATGCTTTTGCATGCCTATAATATTTTTTCCAAATGCTGTTGCTCAGGGGTTTAAGGCCTAGATTTATTGGCTTTGCCAGTGTTTGTTCTCTGTGCAGATGATGCAGTTCTGTCATCAAGAACTGTAATTGAACTCTAAGACAAAGTGAATAGATATATGTCTGACTGGATCCCTTGACGTTAATGGGTACCATGGGCCTCAGTACTACGTTATGGCTTTAGATGCAAGAAATATTATATCATAGTCCATGAGCATTAAGAGACATCCAAAAAGAGTGTTCACTGCATTACAAATTTAAGAGTCATAATTGATACCTCCATAAAGGTGATCCGAACTTACAATTCGGAGAAGCACAAGCCCAATGGACTATTTGTAGGTCTGGTGCTAGCCATGTCCTTTTTGATTTTGGTAATATTGCACATATATTATACATAAATATAGGGGCTTTCAGTCAGCCCATCCATTGTTCTGCAATACATATTTTTGCTTTGCCCACTGCAGACACAACAATGGAGCAGAAGATCAGTCCACTTAAGTCATTGGCTTACCTTATTTTGAGAGATAACCTTCTTTTTGGGCACAATGTAAACAAGCATTTGCAATGCAATAGGTCTCGCATATAAGCAAGTTTGAGCTATTGACATTGCAAATAACAAAGCCTTTTATTTTTGTTTTTAAAATATAAATAAATGGCTTTGTCATTTACAATGCCAATAGCTTAAACCTGCGTAAATGTGAGACCTATTGCATTGCAAATGCTTGTTTTCTGGTTCCAGTACCTCTGGGCCCCCACTCTGCCAATTCCTTACATTTGAAATTTACATTTACTGCTGTGTTGTGAGAGTGCATTCCATGAAAAGGAATATAAAGTGAGGTTGCCAGAAGAAAAATACCAGCAATATGTTGTTTAAAGAGCCTGGAAAGACCTTGTCTTGACACTAAATAGGGTTATAAATAAAGTATGTATTGATTTGTAATGTGACTAGAACACAATTAAAAGTGCTTTCTATTTATAATTGTTGTTCAAAGTATGCACAGATGAGTGCTGAAAGCTTTAGGTGACTGCTTATTTTTGTCCCATCTGGGACATCAAAATAATGAGCTGGAGACTAGAAGTTTGTTGCACGCTCAGCACATGATTTATTTCCTCCACCCTCGATCCCTGATTAACGCCATAATAGCAATAGTTTAACTTATATCTGAAAACCCTATGCCGCCATTAATAACATGCTGAGTCACTTAAAGTGTCTGGGAATGCACCCTGCATCAGACAACTCACTCCTAATTCTCGCCCTTCACTTTTACGCTCACCCTGCACTTACAGCAATCACAATGCACTCACACTGATCCCCATGCAATCACACCATTCACCCGCTCACCCAGCACTCACAGTGATAACTCTGCACTCACAATGCACTTGGTCTGTTCACCCTGCAGTCTCATGAGCACACTACTCACCTTGCACTCATGTCACACTTCGCTCACTTGTCCCCCTCACTGCTCAATCTGCAATCTTATTTAAAAAAGCCCATCACTAACCATGCATTCTTTCATCCCACTCTGCACTTACATCCAAAGCCAAATTCATATGGTCACCTAACTCACTCTGTCGTCACTCCTCTTACCCTACTCTCACACTGTCACGTCGCTCACTGTGAACTCACATGGGCACTCCTGTCACCCACACAGCACAGAGGGTTAATGTGCCTGCTACAAAGAACGTGTACCATGCAGATCACAGAACTGAGTGTGAGTAAACTATGAGTGGTGCTACAAGAAAATGTAATCTTTTTCAGAAAGGTGGGATAGAGAGATGAGGTGCATTGTTGGTGAGTGGTAGTGATGGAATTCATGGAAAAGAAGGAGAGAGGGCGTGCCAAAAAAGACTGTCAGATGCCATTCAGAGACTTTTTGAGGCATGGGCAAAGTGGGCCTCATCCCAGGTCCCCAGACTTTCAGGGACCCCCTGATAAAACCAGCTCTGTTCTGTAGAGCCTTGCCCTGATGGCATTAAATGATTCTTGAACAGATTATTTTAAATACACATTTCCTTCACTTTTTCTCAATATTGGTGATGTGTGTCTATTACAGACATTTTTTAGAGGAATGTTTTGTTTCACGCAAAATCCATAACAATTTCTTTTGGATCACATCAGGACCTCACACATAAGAAATGGGAGAGCACCACAGACATTCTTTGCAATAATATGCTGCTGTGTTACGATATTGAAAACATGCATCACTATCCCTGATTATTACATGTAAACACATTAAGAATTTGGACTAATGTGTTTGTGCACTGTCTGTGACTCACCCAAAGAGGGCATGAAACAGTTGAAATTGGATCATAAATTCAAAACTGTTCTTACAGAAGGCCCCAAAATATGTTTGGCGGTTAGCCCCTAATATCCTTAAGATGTTCCTGGTGCCATCTGCGAATATGATGGCCCTAATTACCACATTCAGCAATAAAAACAAATTGTAGCAAAGGTGCAGAATGTTTAAACTCTGCATAAGTGTTTCTGTGGTGGTGAACAAACAAAAGGGGAATTCGTTCGACTAGATAGGTTTGATTTATGAATTCTGCTGCTTGCTGTACTTGTTATTGTTTTACAAGTCACTTTGAAATATTTACACCTTCATGCACAATCACAGACCAAAAGGTCATTGGTTGACTAAAGTGGTTTGACTTTTGTTTGTTGCTGCCTGCTGTACTTGTTACTGTTTTGCTAGTCACTTTGAAATATTTGACACTTCAAAAAGGGAATTGTTAGTTTAAACTGGTTTGATTACTGTATGGTGCTGTAGTTGTTATTATTTACCAGATGCTTTGAAATATATGTGCTTTTATGCACACCAAACGGGGAATATTTTGACTAACCTGGCTTCATTTTTGCATATTGCTGGACTCGTTTTTATCATGCACTTTGAATGTATTTTCATTTTGATGCAAGAAAGAAAGTTAATTGTTTTACTAAACATGCTTGATTTTTGTTTATTGCTGGGCTGGTGATTGCTTTATTGTGCACTTTGAAAGTATTTGCACTGTTCTTTTGCTTTACCAACTACAGTTTGTACAGATTGTCATTAGGTACTTGCTGATATGGTTTGTTTTTATTCTACATGCAGTATTATTTATGGCGTTGCTCGCACATGTCTGTAATACGTGTGCATTAAATCTTGTGTCAATTCTAATTCAGACCCTTCATAGTTATTCTTCAGCCTTAGGCAGTTCCTGAGACAATAAGACCGCTCTTTGGCATTGTTCTGATTGCTTCAGTTGCTTAGACAATAGGATTGCTCCTTGGCATTGTTATGATTGTTGCAGTTCCTGAGAGAATAGGATCACAATAATCTCCTTTTGACATTATTGTTACAAATGGGATACCTTATATGCTAAGAGAGTTTGTCACTTTCTAATTAGAACTTTGAGAAATACTATATAGAGGCATTTCATTTAAATGTTGGAGGTTTCAAATCAAAATGACAGATTTTTAGGCGGTGGGGCAAATTGGTAGGTGGTGGGCAGGGCCGGGCCGCTGGGGGGAGCCCCTCCCTCTGTTTTGCAGGAGACCCCCCTCAAGTTTCGTTACGCCACTGGCACTACTGTCCTCAGTCAAATTATGTGTGTTTAAAGGCTGCTTGTAAATACATCCCATCTTTTTCAGCACAGCACATCAGCACATTTGCTTACTGGTTGATCCAATAATGTGATGCATTGTTTAAATACAAGAAAGTATATATTGAAAAAAGAGTTGTTGTACACAATTCATTGATTCATTTGTTGGGATGGAAGTGAGCACACATACACAATACAAGAGATTGACTCAAAAGGCACAATCTATAGATGCAGCCTTATAAATAAACCCCACGGGATAACTGTATTATTACCCCAGACCTCAAATAGTTGAGTTTATGTTATATGTACTTACTTCTGGCTTCTGATATCTTGCAATGATACCTTCATCTCAATGCATTAGGGGGACGATTTATGAGTTCTGGCGCATCTCTGCAAATCAGCAGGGATGCGCCAGAACTGATGAGTCACGCAATTCCCTCCTTGCGGCACCACAGATGCACCGCATTTACAATGCGGCGCACCATGGTGCAAGGAAGGGCAGATGTGTGACGCATCTTGTGGTGTACGGGCGGCGCATTGCTGGAGTAGCGTCGCAAGTGCGACGCAACTCCTGCAATGTACAGAGGGCACCCATACATAATGTGGTGCGTCACTCCTTACGCCTGCTTCAAGCAGGCGTAAGCATTTGACCCAGCAGCATCGTAAAACTGACTCAGTGAAATCTTGTAGATTTCACTGCGTCAGATTTACGGGGCTTTCCTACGAGGGAACGCCCACCCTGCGACAGAACGCCCACATGAAACCTGACGCAGGTTTCATGTGGCGCAGGGCTTTACAACGTGACGCATCTGCCTAGATGCGTCACGTTGTAAATAGGTTGCAGGGATGTGCCACGTTTCCGCGCCGTTGCGTGACGCAACGGCGGTCTAAAGGTGGCGCAAGTCCGACATAAATCTGCCCCTATGAACCTTTATTCGGGTTCTTGGGGCAGTGAATATTATTTCTTTGATTAGGATACATTTTTACCAGCACATGAATATTTGGAAGGAAGATTTTGACCCAATTATTTTAAGAATTTGGACATTTACTGACATAGGGACCACAAGAACAGCATTCTATTATCACTGGCCATTATGTCCTTTAAATTAGTGAAAAATATCTACTGCAGCAGGTGAAATGCAACATATAGGGGCTGATTACGACGTCGGTCAGAAAGGCTCCGAACAGCAGTCGGATTCCCCTAAACCGTGTCAGAACCTATGTTTCTGACTCGGTCAAAAACATTTCTGATCGACTAATTACGATATTCTCGGTCGGAAAGCAAAAAACTCGGTTATTCCGATTCAGTTCCGACTGGCATTCGGGAACTCCGAGTTGATTTAAGCGGAATCGTACAACTCTAAGGACTGGGTTTCCAACCGGCATATCACAATGTCGGATTCTGACAGCCTTTCCGGCTCTGTGTGTCTGACACAACAGGGCCAGTCAGAAACTGCTTTGGGGGCACCTAGCAGAATCCCCTTCATCCTGAGGCCTCCGGTTGGGGGCCTTGGGGGGTAACCAAGGAACCCCCTTGTTAAACTATGCACAGTGTGGCAGGTACCATGGGGTGACCGCCATAGGGTGCAAGGTTTTCCGCAACCACCCCTTTTTTCAATGGGACCCTGTGTAGTCAGATGAAACACAGGCTCCTATTGAAGTCAACGGGAGACTTTACAAACTGTGTTCGGAGAATTGTAATCGGTCGGTCGGCCTCACTGAACACGAGTCAGTCCGAACCGATTACGACAAGGAGTCAGTCGGTTTGGTTTACAACTGACATCGAAATGAGGCTCTTAGTTCTATTGCAGCATTTGGCTAGTATTGTCACAGAACATGTTACTACAGTTGGTGTAGTTCAGCCTTTACAGTCACATCACTGAATGCATATGTATTCAGTACAATCACACAACGAAGTTACCATATAACCACAGACTTTGTGATCATTTGCATGTTTTAGTTCTGGAGTACTAAAGGTCGATTAGTTCATTTTATTTTAATGAAAATATGGATGAAAATGTTACTTAAATTAATATGTGTACAACAAAGGAGCCATTAGGCCTTGGAAGGCCATCTTCTAAACCCTAAGCCTCTGCTCGTTTGGTTGGCCAAATCTATTTACATTTCCACACCAAAGAGACAGGGAGATCTTTTGGTAAAATTGCAGTGTCACTTGAACCACCTCTGCAAGGATTTGTTTCTGAAAAAAGAAGGTTCTAACGTGCTGCAAATTTACTCCAAATCTGGGAAATGGCAGTGTGTATTTTCCCATTGCATGTCATTCATGACAGTCAAGATACAAATGTAAAATACATTGGAAGGCCTGTGCTAACTTGAGTTGTCCTTCTGACGTTCTTCAGCTTAAGGATCTATAGCAATTGGTCTGCAGACAGGATGTTCCAATGATGTAGCTGGTTGATGCTCTTCCATTAAAGACTATACCTTTTCCCTGCATATAAATGAGGTGGAAAGAAAGAGTAGTTGGTTAGAAATTCCAACACTTTTTGGTGGATTTTCCATTACTACTAGAATCTAAATAAGGCCCTAAGTTTGAAACCATTGAGTCGCAGCATGGGGTCTTTGATTTAAATCCCAAAGCTTCAACAAAGGGGAGATTTTGTCAACTCCTATTTAGGAGTATTCTGCAATGGTGAATGTACAATTTGCATGTGTAAGTTACACATGCACATTTTTGTTTGTCTAAAGTCCAGTGGCCACTGTACTGATTTATCTATAATACCTAGAAATCAGCATTTCACACTAAAAAAGTTAAAAATAGTAAAAAAATTTACGTTGTTAAAATACAGCAATTTTTGGAATTAGACATTTTGGTGCTGGTAACAGGCACCTTAGATTTGACAAAAAGTCGAGTTAGCACTACAAAGTTCTGATGGTCCATCAGCCTACCTTTATTGATGGCATATGAGGAATTGTTGTTGGAGTGTTTATTATTACAAAACAGGCGCACTTTGAGAAACTTTCAATGTGTTCACAAAATACTGTATATCAATTAGGAGGAAAAGTCTTCTGCATTGCAAGAAACTAGCATCCCTGAACTGAGTGCCCAACTGTACTGTTGTCTGAATCCCTTATGCTGTTTTTCTGTCATAGCAGGACAAGGATCATGCGTATGCACTATGATGTAGGCCTGCCTCATGAATTCTGGTCGTGTCGGACCAGGTGGGGCACACAAAGCACCGAACTTATAGCGGTGGAAGGCAACCACCTTTGCCAAGAGTTAAGCAGCACACGTGTAGTAGTGGCAGCATATTGTGAAATGATAAGAAGTAGTGAACAGGTCCTTTTTGGGCTATGTCACTGGAGTGAGACCTACAGGCTCACTCACCTTTTTAAAAAGTGTATCTACTGTGTGATTAACTTACCTTTGGCCTACATTATGTAGTGTGGAGTGCTGGGCAGTGCATCGCAAGAGTAGTGGCTCTGTGGTTGATGTCCATGTGCCTGGGAAGGGTACAGTACAGGGATGGAGCAAGACATGTGAGTATATGTGTCGTTAGTGAATGTACTGAGTGCCTGTACATACATTACATGAGAGATATAGTAGTGTACAGTACGTGCGCAATGCAAGCATGTGCTGATTGTATGGGTGAATGTGTGAGGTGCAATACATGAAAGGTGACAGATTGTGCAGAGCACACAGGTACAATGTAAAAAAGCTAAAGAACTCACTACTGTGCGTAGACTGAATTTATGGGCTGAATGTATGTTTATCTCTAATGGCAGGTAAGAGTGCTGGACAATAAATGTGATGTGAATATACACTGGATGCAAGTGTGTCTGCAATGGTGCACTGCATGGAGGACCCTAAGTTGTTCATTTTGGTAAGCCCACACCTGCCTGGTGAAGGCATGAAGATCAGAAGAATCCCCTACTACAGATGTATGTATTGCTGCAATCCTGTGAGCTGGATAGGATACACACTGGGGAAAGGAGGAAGATACTCCTGCTTTATATTTCCATAGGGTGCTCTTTGCTTCAGTGATAGATCACAAGGAAGGGGCCTGCACACATCTTAGAAAGGGGATGAAGCTGAAAAGGTAATCATAAAGAGTAGGGCTAGGAGCCCAGGGTTAACCTTCTACTGCACATATCACTGTGGCTGACATCCAGATGTGAACCCTGGACACTCACAGGGACTAAGTGTAACAATCAGCTTCAGAGTCTTGCCTGCTGTGGCAGGAATGAAGAAAAAGAAAAATGTATGCTTCAAAAGAACCAGAACCCCACCATAAAACTTGAAAGACTCAGACCCTGAATCACATTTGGCGTCTGGAAAAGAACTATAAGAAGGTGAGGCCGAGACCCCAAAAATGTGTCATCTGCCATAAGCCAGACCAGCTGTATGAGAAGGGGAAGCTCTTTAAGACTTCTGCCTGTGACCAGTACTGGGGGAAAAGTCCTGCTAGTCTCTCTGTCGGGTGAAGAGACATCACCCAGGGAATCCCAAGATCACTTCTCCTGGATCCTGGAGCACCAGTACCTGCCTGCTTGCCAAGACCAGCATGTTCTGTGGGAAAGAGGAGAGCGTTGGAGGGAGCAAGGTCCAGTGTGGAACCCTACCAAGAGGGCTACCAGAGAGATGTAAGGGAACAGCTGTGCCCGATCGGGTCATTACCCATGTGCAGTATTGGCTCAGCACCCCCCATATGCCAGGAGCGGGCCTCCGTGGACTGATCCATGTGCTACACATCGTACAGGACTTGCCAAACCCAAACCACCATGTTGAAGTGACCCTGTATGCTTGAGGAGGCCACCACTGAAGACACTGCGGCTAAAGTGTTAAGACACATAACCACCAAAGTGGAGACGATTGCACCAAAACAGTCGGTGCTTGAGGTGTAAACAATCTCTGCAACCCCATATGCTAGGAGGGGCTGCCAGTCCTCACCATAGTGCTGAATGTTTCCATTCTGCAGAAGCATGTAAGGCTTGAACTGGGCCTGTTGGGTGCTGGGGGACTTGCTGCTGACAGTGCTGCTGCACCATAGATGCTTTTGACTAAATTCATAAGAAGTCAAACAGGAGCGAACTCTTGAGTATGGCCTAGTAGTAAACATTTCCCGGATGTGGCCACTAGTAAATGGGGAATAACCCCGGCTATGTTACAAGGAAGAGAGTGGAATTGGGATTTCCCTGATAAAAGCCAGAGCCTCAACCTCAGGGTATTTGTGCTGTTTCTAATTAATGTTGTTATTCCTTTAAATTTGTAGATTAATAAATAAAGTACTTTTTTCTTATAAAAGCAAGTTTTTGACTGGGCCTTGATTTATTGACAACACTGTGTGCACTTAGAGTTAAGAGAAGTGTATGAGTGTATCTACATTTTCCCTGAGGGAGCCTGGCACGAGCAGGTAGGCACCCGAAAGCTCAGGTGTTAAGTGGCTACACAGCACACGCATCCACTGAGACAATAGGTGCACGCAAGGACTTAGACCACACCAGTTACGTTTGATTCAAATTACTAAGCTTTTATATACGATTAGAATCAGGGCAAGCAAAAATTCACAGTAGCAATAACTTAGTAGTTTCCCTTAAAAAAACACATGTATTTCATCACTTGGCAATAAATACTTAAATGAATAAATATTAAATATTAGATCACCGTAGGCCTGACAACCACCTTGCTCCAAGTCAGCAGCTGCAGGAAAAATCATTAACAGTATATCCAATCAACAATTTATGAGGTCAGCAGTTCCTTATGCATGAATAAACATTTCACCAGGCTCAACTGTAGGTTTTCATTAGCCACAACACTAGACTGGAGTAACTCCTTAAGCCCGGATAAACCATGCATCAGGCTTAAATGAACATTACATTAATCTAGACTTAGCCATACCTAAGGCCAAAATGAGCATTCCATTATGGCAATGTTAAGCCAGGCCTCAGGCAACAAGAAGTATAGCATTAATCAGGGCCTGGCGTTGAAATGAGCCTTCAGGGGTTAACTCTACTAACAGGGTAGTCACTGAATCCTCTTCGAGGGTTCCTCAGTCAACACAGTGCTCCTCTCAGTTTCAGAAGCCCTGCGGCACAACGGGGGCCAACGGGGCCCAACAACAGTCTCCGAACGGAGAGGGCGATCTCAGGGCCTCCCTCGGGGATTTACCTTTCTCTTCGGCCCCCTCGGGGCCCTTGCGGAGGTTTGAGCCTGCCAGTCGAAGGAGGGGGGCTCATGCTGACTCCGGAGCCCCCTCGTCGGTTTCAGGCCCTCACTGGCCTTCTCTGGCAGGTGGGGGCTCCCGGGCTCCTTTTGAACCCCGGCGCAGGTTTCTCCTCGGGTCCCAGGCCTCCGTGACCCAGCAGCGCATGGGGGACCAATGAGGTGAGAGGGCGCTCCCGCAGCCGCCTATGGCAGCGCGGCCTGCAGGGGCGCGATGTCGGCGGCCTATTAGAGCGCGGTGGGCGCGGAGTCTCTTCCGACGCCCCTTCACATGATGCCGGGATGTTGGCCTCTTCGGGCCTAGCGGGGCCCTCTTCGGACTCCGGCGGCCCTCTCTTCACACTGGGGGCCGCTGCACTATGTCTCGAAGCGGGGGGGATCCTGAGGCCTCAATACTGGGGACAGCAGCCGCGCTTCACAGGGCAATGACGTCAGCGTTCAAGGCGCTCAGGCCGTGTCAGATGTCAGAGGCCCCACGCTTGAGGAGAGAGCACACCGCTTGCAAGGTACAATGCTTCATAGGGCAATGACAGCCTCGGGCGCCACAGCGCTTCAGGCGCGGGGGGGGGTAAGCAATTCAGTGGCAGTCTAGCGTCTGGGGAGGGAGAGATAGCGCTTGCAAGGGTGCTGCTTCTCGGGGAAGGCCAGCGGTTCTCTGGTGGCACCCAGGGGAGCTCTTGAGGAGCAATTAGACCGGTCTGGGCCACTGCGCTAGGGAAGATTGCTTCTCAGGCAGTTAAACAAGGCAGTTCAATCAGGACAGCGCAGGGGAGAGACACCGTCCAGGTAGGGCAGATGACAGGAGTTGGCTACCTGGTTGTTCCCCAGAAGTCCTGGTTAGTACAGGTAGGTAGGTTCTTTCGGCGCCTGGTGGTTCCTGCGCCCTTGATAGGTTACAGATTCTTAGTTTCTGAATGTGGTGGGGGGTGAGTTGAAGGCTTGTCAGCAGGTCACTGCAGATGGTCCCTGGGTACCCCTCCCGCCGGGCCAGATCAGTGGGCTAGTTCAGGGTTCCTCACTCTACTTGGAAGGCAGCACCTAAGCCCTGTCACTCCCAGTGGCGTAGGTCCCTGACTAGGCCCTACCGCCTAAATCTTCTGCAAGGGTCCCCCAGGTCAGTGATGCCCCAACTGACTGGAAAGTTTCCCTCCCTTTCCTTATATAGTGGCAGTTGGCAGTTGGCAGTGGCAGTTGGTGTCACCTCCCCTGTTCTAGAAGGTTCCAGGAGCTTCCCTCATTCCCGCTATGGGCAGGCTGGCAGGCTGGCATCGCAACATTGTTTAAGGGTTCCAGCCAGCTCCTGGCTACTAGAGTGAGTCTAGAAAGACCACGCTGCAGTAGCAGGGGTCAGTGGCCGCCATGTTAGGGGAAGACAGCACCTGCACCTTAACATTAGGAAAAATTGGGAAGATGCCCAGAGACCTAAGGCCAACAAAAAGAAGGTGGGAAAAATGTGGCAAGGGCGAATAAAATAGGGAAAGACCACCCTAGGGCTGACAGGTCTAACAGAGCCTTTGACTGCTTGTCCATATCTACCACTGAGAGCTAAGTACTAAGGGGGAATCTGTGCCCAGTTGCTCAGAATCCATAGTGGGTTGTGTCCCACCACTTCATGAGTAAAAGTCCTCAACCACCACAGTTTGGCACAGTATCTTAGCATGCCTTGTGGCTCTCTGAACGAGGTTTTGAGAATATCAACACATATGAATAGGTATTTTCTCAAGTAAGGCCTGTCTGTTGCCCCCGCAAGTCCAGACAATGGTGAGTGTCGTTAAGATGAATGACTCGTGGTTTTCACAGGGTGTTAATGTCTCACATTTTGCAATGAATTTGGCTAACAGTGTTCTGCATTTTCCCAGAGATTAGATAAAATGCTAATTGCCCAAAAACTCCAGCAATAATGTGTGTTTCTTTGGGAAAAGACATCAAAGCTCTCTTTGTGAGGGTTCCATTCGGGCAATGCTCATACTGCTGTGCTTTAACATTGCACTGGACATGCTCTACAAAGCACCATACTCCTTACTCCACAAAACATGTGTTCCCTCCTGTAATCATGAACAGGGCATTATTCCTGGTTTTGGCCAACTGTTTGGACTTAGGTGTCCACTGCACGAAGTACAACAGACACCTGTCTGTTTTGTCTCAAAAATCAATTGCACACCTAGGACCTGTTTCACAAAGGGCCTCCTCGGCTATGAGTATGGATGTTCTTTGTGGTTCGGGCCCCAAGAGTTGTAACTGGTTCCTGCATTTTTTTATCTCACATTTCATGTCAACGGATATTAGGAAAATTAGCCGTGAATGGTTCATAAGAGCACACTCCCTTGCCACGTTCTTCCACCGAAAGATCGCAGATATACACGACAGCTTCGGACCCCAGACTCCGCCTCCAGTCACCGAACGAACGACCCCCACCACCACCCTCAGCACCTGGACCCCCATCAGCACTGAAGACACCACTAACGACATGAACTCCATCCACTCCGGCTCCCCCTCCGACCCATGCCCCCATCACATCTTCAACAAAGCCGACACCATCATCGTACCCCATCTCCGGAATGTCATAAACAACTCCTTCACGTCAGCCACCTTCCCTGAGAGCTGGAAGCACACAGAAATCAGCGCCCTTCTGAAGAAACCAACAGCGGACCTCAAAGACCTCAAGAACTTCCGCCACATCTCTCTTCTTCCCTTTCCAGCTAAAGTCATCCAGAAGACCGTCAATAAACAGCTGACCGATGTCCTCGAGGCAAACAAATCGCTCGACCCATCCCAGTCCGGAGTTCGAGCCAACCACAGCACTGAGACCTCCCTCATCGCAGCCACCGACATCATCAGGACCCTGATGGACAATGGAGAAACAACCGCTCTCATCCTCCTAGACCTCTCGGCAGCCTTTGATACCGTTTGCCATCGCACCTTGATAACCCGTCTCTCCCACGCCAGGATCCAAGGAAAGGCTCTGGACTGGATCACCTCGTTCCTCTCCGACAGAACCCAGAGAGTCCGCCTCCCACCCTTCCACTCAGCGGCCACCGAGATCATCTGCGGCGTACCCCAAGGATCCTCGCTCAGCCCAACCCTCTTCAATATCTACATGAGCTCCCTCACCGCCATTGCACGCAAACACAACATCAGCATCATCTCCAACTGATACTCTCCCTCACCAAAGACCCAGTTACAGCCCAAACCAACCTCCAGGAAGTAATGAAAGACGTTGCAGAATGGATGCAGCTAAGTCGCCTGAAGTTGAACTCAGACAAGACGGAGGTCCTCATCCTCGGACAATTCCCATCAGCCTGGGACGACTCCTGGTGTGCCACGCACTGGGCTCCGCACCTACACCCACGGACCACGCAAGAAACCTAGGATTCATTCTGGACTCCTCCCTCACGATAACCAAACAAGTCAACGCCGTCTCATCTTCTTGCTTCAACACCCTGCGCATGCTCCGAAAAATCTTCTGGTGGATCCCCACCGATACCAGAAAAACCGTCACCCAGGCCCTCGTCACCAGCGGACAGGACTACGAAAACGCCCTATATGCGGGAACCACAGCTAAACTTCAGAAACGACTTCAGCGCATACAGAATGCCTCCGCACGACTCTTCCTGGGCATCCACAGCCACATATCCGCCCACCTGAGAAACCTACACTGGCTCCACATCAGCAAGAGGATCACGTTCAGGTTCCTCACCCACGCACACAAAGCGCTCCATGACAAGGGTCCCGAATACCTCAACAGCCGCCTCTTGTTCTACACCCCCACCCGCCAGCTCCGCTCCGCCAGCCTTGCCCTCGCCACTGTCCCACGGATCGGCAGAACCACCACGGGAGGAAGATCATTCTCCTACCTGGCAGCCAAAACATGGAACTCCCTCCCCGCACACCTACGACTGACCCAGGACCATCTCACCTTCAGGAGACACCTCAAGACCTGGCTATTTGAGCAATAGCGACACACCCCTCCCTCCAGCGCCTTGAGACCCTCACGGGTGCTTAGCGCGCTCTATAAATGTACTGATTGATAGATTGATTGATATCGCTCTTAGGCTTTCTTCTTGAGACTTTTTGGGGGTTATTCAAGTGAATGCTTGAGCAGCTCTCCGCCATGCCCACAGTGAGACTGAGCAGGCAAACTCCAGCATGTCATATGGAGAATTCAACCAAATTCTCATTGACAGTGCTCTGCCAAAACTACTGGACTACTGGGTGCGCCTTGAATTATTCTACTTTTAATAACTATTGAACTGGAGCGTTCTTGGACCCTACCCCACTGCATTCTTCCACTTTTATACACTGTCATACGCCTAGATTAATAAAAATCTTGATTTTATGAATAGAGCTAGTGTCTTTGCTCATTCAAAAAATCTAAGTCACCATTTCACGAAACAACGTAGGCAAACCTATGGGGAGTTCATTTGGAACCTGGATGTCTGCAGCTAATGTGAGAATCACTGTTGAAATGTGTATCTATGAAATGGTAACGTGTATTTTAAACTGAATCAGATCAGATCTAGGTGTGTTTTTGACGGAACGCTTACATGTGTGTTCGCAGTACATTCTTCGAGAATATGATTGGAAACAAGTCTTCGTTGTATAGTTCACGTGTTTAACTATGAGGTTGTGCACAGGTTAAGAGGCACTGTGAGATTAGAATATACCTTATTTCAGAAAATCTGTTAGGCCGATGTGAGAACACTGCCTCTTTTAGTACACACACATTGCAGATGGACAACACAACCTCCGTGACACAGTAACCCAAAATAATTGTCAGTCAAACAGGGGTAAATGCTCTGCGAGATTCCAAACCCCCATAACACTAGACCAGCATCACGGAGAAAGTGCCTTTGAGCTTTAATTTCAGTTTCTGTGCCACATTGGTCTGGCATCAGATCTTTCTGGGCGAGAGACCAGGTTGTGCATTCTGTTTATTTTTTAACTTCCTGTTTCTATGCAGTGCTTGTGATACAAAATAGCTGGTATATAACATTTAACATTCAACAATCTTAAAACACTGATCGAAAATGCCCCAAAAACATTTTCTTACAGAGAAATATCACAACAGCAACAGTCAATAAGCAACCTCTGCCTGAACGAGAGAGACATGTCGAATGTATGTCATTGTGGTCATAGGATACCCTAGTCTAGCCTATTTAAGACCCCAAAATCCCTCTGATGGTGCCAACAGCGAACACTGGTCTATGATAATCTAATAAGCATAAACCTATGTTTAAACCCTTTTCCATTCCTTTGCACTAAACCCTCATTATTGCACTGTGAACAAACAAATCTGCATCCTCTTAGATGCTGCAGCCTTCACCAGACACTTACCATCTGGGTTAGATCCAGAGAGGACACCTTGCTGCTGTAAAACTCCTGCGGCAAGGGAGTTGGGCCAAAACCTCTGAGTTGGCCTGTGCTGAGATTTGATCTTTTTAGCTTTTGGGGCAGGGTCTGGGTTGCTGGCATCTAGCATTGGCTGCAGGATGCGTCGTCTGGCATTGATAAACCTTTCCAGAAAAGAAAACATAAATAGAGAAAAAACACAGTAAGTAAAGTCTCCAAATCCAACCTTTCCACAGAGTCTCTAATAGTCATCTCTTTGACGTTGGCCTAGGGATCACAATATTACTGCAGCATGTAGTGGCCAATTCTTAACACTATCTTTGGACGGGTAAGTTACAGCTTTGTGCCTGCAACTTGGCAACATTGTTATGTGCTATTGTGTAGTAATGTTGCTTATGATAGAGAAACATTTCTGGCTGTTACATTCGCCCATGATATGGCTCAAGAATACTTCACAAATATAAAGAAGGCTAAGGGTCAAAACTTGCAAAGAGCAAGCCCCATTGAGCCTCATGTGAAAACCAGTGAATTCAAAGAAAAAAGCCTCAATGGAAGTAGACGTGGCCAAAAAAGCATGAGACTTAGATAACTGTATATATCCTCACATACTGCAGTGTCTGTCCCTTCAGACTGATGCCCTAGAAAACCTGGTAAAATAAGTTCAGCACAATATGGCTTGCAAGGGACAAAAAAGCATAACATTTAGTTAGAACGGACATTCTTAGTATGGTTTCTCCTGTCTTTTTGTCTCTACCTCCTGTATTTTTGACTATGCTGGACTTCGTTTTTGCTGGTTTGTGTACTCTGGGCACATTGCCACTGCTAATCTGTGCTAAAGTGCAAGTGCTCCCTGTATAAATTGTGATTGCAATTGGTAATCCATGATTGGCATACCTGAATTACTGGTACATCCCTAGTAAAGTGCACCTTGTGCCCAGGACTGTAAATCAAATGCTACTAGTGGGCTTGCAGCACTGATTGCGCCACTCACATGAATAGCCCTGCAAACATGTCTCAGGCCTGCCACTGCAGTATCCGCGAGTGCAGTTATAAACTGCCATGCCAAACTGGCAAGTTCACTTACTTGCTGGGTCCAAACCTTCCCTTTCTTTTCTTGCACATAAGACACCCATAAGGATGACCCAAGGTAGCCCCATGGGCAGAGTGCAATGTATGTGAAGGGTAGAACATTGCTGATGTTTTTTACAGGTCCTGATAGAGAAATACTGCCAATTTCATTTTTCACTACTTTAAGTACTATCTCTCCCATAGGTTATCATTGGAGCTGCCTTGTAACATCTTACAAGTGTAACATTCAATTGGGAAGAGGTAGACCTTTGGAATTTGGACTCCATGAACTCAGGATTTAAAAATACATATTTTAGTGAAGGTGGCTTTTAAATTGTATGCTTGAAAATGTCACTTTTAGAAAGTGTGTATTGTATTGCTTTATCATCCTGTGCCTCTGCCTGCCTGTGGAATCAACGTCTGGTTTAGATTGACAGCTGGGTTGTTTGTGCATTCACTCTAGGTAGTCACACAAAGGAAGCTGAGGTGTGCCCTGCATATCATGATGGCCTATCACCAGGCTGATGGGCCTTCCTGATTTAGAGAGGTGGGAGAAGTTGTCACTCGCACCTGAACAGGGCTGTGCCTGTCCTAACACAAAGCTGTCTCCACCCCTGCAATGTGTTTGGAGGCATGTCAATGCAAGGCAGGATCTGTGCACTACAAAGACTATCCTTTGAAGTATGCCTAATTCAAAGGCAGAAGGTGGTATAAGTATTGGACCTTTAACCCCATAATTTTAGAATACTGGACTAAGGACTGTCAAGAAGAAGAGTTGGAGAGCTATCAGAGTAAATACTGCCCCCTTTGATGTGTATTGCTTTGCTGGGTGACCTGCAGTTGCTGCTTCTGTCTGAGGGCAGAGAAAGAACTAGACTTTGCTTTCTTGTATCCTGCTTTTCCAAGATTCTCCAAGGACTTGTGTATGCTTGATTCCTGTTAGAAGTCTCAGGACCATCAAAGACTTCATCTGCAGCATCACTGATTTTCTAAACTGGTGTGGTGTCCTTTTGTTCAGTTTTCACTGTGTTATTCTGTGTTTTATGTACAAATACGTTACGCATTGCCTCTGAGATAGGCCTGACTGCTCATGACAAACTACCAAGGAGGTGAGCAGTGTTATCTTGGGTGTGTAACTCCCTTACTCTGACTAGAAGGAAGGCTCCCTACTTGGACAAGGTGCATATCACTGCCAACTAGAGACCTCCATTTCTAACACATTGAGGTTTACTCACTGTACTAGGGGTGAGACCGCGAGGACCCTCCACACAGCAATACAATAGTCTTTCCTAAGTTAAGTGACACCAGTGCAGTGTTTGTGATGAGGTAATTGGGGGAGTCCAATTTGTTTAAAAAAGAATGGTCTTTCTCTATTACTCCAAAAGTGAGCATTTTCCACCAAAATGTCTTCTTTGGTTGTCATGAACATATTAATAAATGCCAGTCAGAAAATCAACAAATTCTGTGAGAATAGGCATAGTTAATACATAATTCAGCACCAGTGATCATGCTTTTGTCTTGTGGTGCCTGATTGGAAGGGTGGCATGATTGTGCTGTAATTAGCGAACTTTTGTGTTTTATTTGATAGTGTCAATGAGGGGATTCTGCTAAACAAGACTCAGTGTTTGCCTTTCACATGTCTGCATCAAAATATTATGATGCAAGTTTAATTGGCTGAATATAAATAATCAAAACAGGGAGTGAAGAGGTAATCCTATGAGAACAAAAGAGGTGGATACGTCCTCCTCCTGTCAATATATGAGAAACAAAAGGGATCCATCCTAGAATTGATATATAACAGTGTTCTACCAGACCAAGTGTGTATCCTACAATGGTGGAAAGCACACAGCCTTGTTTAAATACCTCTCACACACCAAAAGGGCCCGTGGTGTCATGCTTTATCATGGGAGTCTTGCCGCAGCAGGACGAGCGTGCTGCAACTTACAAGTGCACGGGAGTACTAATTTTGGAAGAAAAAAAATATATGTAGTGTAGGAATGTGAGTGGAAGGTTCAGGAGTGAGTGAAGGAGTGTACCATGTCAACATTTTTCGAAGCCCTCCCCTGGCTTCTTCATCAGGACCGAAAGGATCCCTTCTGCACTCAAATTTGTAATACAAAGAAAAGAACAAAAAGTGTATATACATTAGGCCTGGGCGGTAAATTCTGTTCCACTTGTGGAATTTGCGGAATTTGGGTATATGGGTTACCACCCAGGCCTAATGAATATACACTTTTTGTACTTTTCTTTGCATTACAAATTTGAGTGTAGAAGGGATCCGTTCAGTCCTGATGAAGAAGCCAAGGGAGGGCTTTGAAACATGATACATAGGAGAAACAGCTCATTATAGCATTTTATCTCCAACTCATTCCACACTTTTAATAATATCAGCTCAATGGAAAATTAAAGTTTTTTTCCAAAGAGCCAGGCATTTTTTAACTAATATTCGCTCCTTCACTCACTCCTGACCCTTCCACCCACATTCCTAGACTACACATAGTTTTGTTTTTTTCCCAAAATTAGTCTCCTGCTCAGTTGTAGATTGCAGCACGCTCCGTCCCGCACCTATGATGAAGCATGACACCAAGGGCCCTTTTGATGTGTGGGGGGTATTTAAACAAAGCTCTGTGCTTTCCACCATTGTATGAGACACACTTAGTCTGGGAGAACACGGTTATATACCAATTCTAGGTTGGATCCATTTTGTTTCTTAGAATTGGCTGAATGGACCATCTCACGAATCTTGCTGAAATAAAAAAAATAGCATAAAGCAGTGTGTGCTTCAGCTTATTTTTGACTGTTCACCCAGCACCCTTACTATAGCAAAATGTTTTCAACCTAAGTTTGGAATCCACTATATTGGCCACTACGATGAAACGCTGCTTTTTTTATAATGACTTTGCAATTTTAGGTCACTCATTCACTTGTTTTCCAAAGCGAAATAAACTTCTTAATTTGGTTATGTTATGTGCATTTGTAAAGCACACTATTACGAAGGAAGGTATCCTGGCACTACCTTGCCCTAGGGCTGGCAAGTGGGTCTATTCAAAGAACCAGGTCTTCATCTTCTTGTGGAACTCAAGAATTGAAGAAGCTGCTCTGATGTGTAATAGCAGGACAGTCCAGGCTTTAGGGGTCATGTAAGAGCAGGCTCGACCACAGGTTCAGGTTCTATATATGTTTATGTATGCATGGGATGTGTGTGAGTAGGCATACAGACAAGCAGAGCTGTCTGGTTGAGTTGCAAAATGAGATTTGGCTCTTGAGGTGGGCAGGACACTTGTTGGGGAGGGATTTGAAAGTGTATGTGAGGCGTATGAAATGAGCTCCTTTGTGAAAAAAAGCCAGTGGGCTGTTCTCAAGAATGCGTGATGTACATGCAGGGTAGTAGGTTTAGTGTGATTCTGCAACCTGCTTTCTGGATGGTTTAAAGATGTGTGCTGAGTTGCTTGCTGATCCCAGCATAGAGGTGTTCTCGTAGTTAGTCCAGCTCGCTTGTGTCGAGGGAGTCTGTGATGGTTTTGCTAGTGGAGTTTGGGAGCCATTTGAAAAGTTTTCTCAACATATTCAGGGTGTGGAAGCAGAAAGCTGTGACAGCATTACCTTAAGTGTTCATGTTGAGTTGGCTGTCAATAACAAGCCAGAGGTTCGTGGTGTGAGTGGTGAAGGCTACTTAGCACGGAGTTCAGCCAGTCACCAAGTGGTATCCCACAGAGATGGGTTCTTCCCTAAGATCACAACTTCTGTCTTGTCAGTGTTGCTTTTGAGGCAGTTGGTCTTTATCCAGTCATGCAGGGGGCAACACCCAGATGTGTTGGGAGTCTTGTCCAGGAAGGATAGTATCAGCTGGGTGTCATAGGCATAGGACAGAATGTCAATGTTGTGGGAGTGGATAATACTTGCTAATGGGATCATGTAAGATTTGAAGAGGGTCGGGATCAGTGAGGATCCTTGTGGCACTCCACAGATGAGGTTGTGGGAGTTCAAACAGAAGGGTGCCAGGCTAACTGTCTTTGTCCTCCTTGCCAGGAAGTAGAATATCCAGTAGAGAGTGGGGCTTCAGATGATGATGGAGTGTGGCACTGTGTCTGATGCTACAGAAAGGTCCAGGAGGATGATTGCTGCTGTGTCTCCTCTATGCAGGATCATATAGATGTTTGTAGCAGCAATGAAGGCTATTTCTAAGCTGGGGTTGCGTCTGAAGTCAAATTGTGTGACATCGAGGAGTAGGGGTTGTTGAGATGGTTGGTGAGGTGTATGTTGATACACTTCTCCAGGACTTTGGTCAACAACAGTAGCAGGGAGATCAGTGTTTAGTTGGTGAGCATTGCTGAAATTGCAAAAGTCTTTTTAAGCAGGAGGAGTACTGTGGCATGCATCCTTGGGTCTAGGAAGGTGGCAGAAGACATGTAGTAGTTTAGTATCAGGTTAAGCTCTGTTCTGAGGAGCTGAGGAGTTGTAGTTCTTTGGCAGAGGTGTGATGGGGGCACAGGTTACATAGGGCCCCAGAATGGAAGCATTAAATTGTGGATTCGATTTTGTCCATGGAGATGGTGGGCCATATGGTTGTAGTGGTTTCTTTGGACGAGATGGAGAGTCATTTAATGACTGTCAGATCTGGGTGAGGGTCGGTTTTGTTGTGTATGGAGATTATCTTGCTGCAGAAGAAATGTGGGAGTATTTGCAGAGGTCATGTGAAGGGATGAAGCTGTTGGAGGTGGCCTTTGAGGAGGTGAAATCTTTCGCTATGGCAGAGATTTCTTTCCTTTTGTGGGTGCTTGTGTCAATGCGGTCTGCAAGCGTGGAGCCTTTGGTGTTCCTGTTCTTCTAATGGCAGCATCTAAGGACAGATTGAAGATTTTCATGTCTGTGTGGTCTTCGCTTATTCTCAATCTTTGCTCAAGTTGTTTTAGTCACTCTTTGTCATCCTGAGGTCCTCCATACATCAACTGGCTTATGGTCTGTATCTTGTGAATGTGTTGGGTTTAAGGTAAAGCCAGGGCATTGTAGCAGAAGGTGATCCAGTTGCTGACGTTTGTGTTGGATTTGGGTAGTCTGCTGCTGTCCTCGGGCTGGTGTTCAGTGAATACTGTTGTTCAGTGTTCCTTTGGGAGGTTGTCCCAGGCTTGGGCGGCTGACCTGGTGGTACTTTTTCTGTGGTGGTGTGAGATAGAAATGGTGAGCTTTATGAGAGCGTAGGCATTCAAGGTGATTGTTGTGGGTTTATCACCAGAGATGTTGTTGAAGGTGGTGAAATCAGGTCCGGAAGGTCTTTGGAGCTTTGGATTGTTGGAGTCCCAGCAGCACACTCATTGTGCCTTTGCTCTGTGGCTGCCATTAATTAGGTCCTGGGAAGGAGGAGGAGAGCAGAGGGAAGTGAGTATGGTTGGGATGAGGCACTGGAGGTGGGAAGAGGGAGACTGTGGGAGGGAAAAACCGGTACGGTGTGTGCAGGGAGGCAGAGGGAGCCAAAAGAGTGGGAAAAGGGCAATGAAGAGGGGTGAAAAAACATGAGTAAGAAAGGAGCAAAACTGGCAACAAACAGAAAAAACAGTAAAGAGAAAAACTAAAGAGAAGAGAAGGAGAAATGAGCGAGAGTGGGAAAGAGAAAACTAGCAGAAACAAGCAAGAGTAATAAGCAGAAAATGAGCGAGAGTGGCATGCAGAAATTAATGAAAGTGACAAAGAGAAAGTAGCAGAAATGAGCGAAAGCAGCAAGCAGAATCGGCGAGCGTGAAAAAGAAAAATTCCCTGAAATGAGTGAGAGTGGCAAAAATAAAACAAAGCAGAGAAGAGCAAGCTGAAATTGGAGAGCAATTGCAATAAAACAAGAAAAGCTGTAAGAAAAAGAAGAAATAAACCTGAAATAGAGAAGGAACAAGGTGAGAAAGAGAGGGCGTAGGTACAAGTCAGAGACGAAGCAGAAGGGGCGAGGCAGGAGCCTTGGACACACCTGCGGGAGGTACCTGCTTAATACGTAAATTCTAAATTGATACTAACATGGAGAATATATTTCTACAGATATTTGGGGATGATTCTTCCCAGACCATTTCCTATGAATTCATGGTTTGTATAAGAAATGGCTTACTGACATACAGCTGATAATCCGCATGTACAAAGATATGTTGAACAAGTTCATTACTTTCAAAAATGTGGTTTACCTCCCTAACTCGAAATGGAACGTTCAAGTATTGAAACATTTTTGCTAGATTATATCATGGATGGAAGTGAAAGGGGTTAATAATAGCAGTTAAGGGGACTGGTGGTAAATGCATGTTTTAGCTGATCGCTCAATTTAATGGGGGGAATATGGTATTAACTTGTTTGTTTCATGACCAAAGAATTACATTTTTGTGGCCAAGGTTACTCTTTTAAATTTGCACCAGGCAAGATGTTTTAAATCTGCTGTTAAAGGTGGCAAACCATGTGGTTGTTGTTGCTTTGCAACACTTTCCAATTGCTTATAATTCTGCAGTGTGTCTATTAGTTACAGTGCATATTTTTTATTTACGATTTTTACTGTGTTGATAATAACATCAAAATTGGCAATTTTTCATGGGCTTTTCATCTAACAAACATCATTATGAACCTAAAAGGGCAATTGAATTATTCAATTACTTACCATTACTCTCTCCAACCTCTACCCAGGCTTAAGTGGTCAAGCTAATCCAATAGGGAGTATAGAAAAGCAACAACCCTCCTCCACCTCCTTGCCCCTCCACTCAATATGGTAATGAAGGAGGCCGGAACCCCCCCACACTTCCTGTATATCCCCAAGCTTTAAAGAAAATGGGAACTCAGGATCTGCAATAGGGGATCGGAGGAGAGGGTCGTAAGTAATGGTATAAGAAACAGGGTATTTGGAATAATGATGATTACCATTAGGTAATTGAATCATTATTTACTAATGCCTTTTTCTTGGGCCACTACTTACCATATGAGCATATACAAGAGTATATTCATTGAAACCTTATTACCCCCAAAAAGATACAACCTTACAAATAATGCAAAGAAAGTCTTTATTGCAAACTTAGGAAAGCAAGTATTCAGGGTATAGCAGCCGCTAACACAGTGGAACCACACCTCATAGTATGACCAGTGTCTACATCCAATCTGTAATGATAAAGAAAGGGAGATGGAGTAGCCAGAGTTGCAAATTTACAAATGTCCAAATCTGAACCACCACAGGCCTCTGCCCAGGAGGCAGCTATTTTTTTTAGAAGATCTACCGTGTATTCCACCAGGGAGAACAGAATCCTGGGAATAATAAGCAATTGAAAGAAGTATTTTGAGCCATCTACATAAAGTCTAGGCAGACGTCTTTTGACCATGATGAAATCTGGGCCCAACTTAAGGACCAATCTGTCTGAAAACATTAGATTCAGGAATCTGTATTTCTTCATCATCATACTCTGAAGAAGGCCATGAGGAAAAGGATGAGGGAGATGAAACGTGAAAAGGCGACAGAGAAGAAGTAGAGGAAGAAGGAGAATAACAGACACTGGTCTTCTTCAGAGATCTGTGAAAAGCATCTGAAAGCAAGGTAATCAAATATGCATCTGTTCCTCGGATAACTGCAACCCTCAAGCAGAGAAACCAGGGAGAGACGAATCACAGCTGCTCCTTTTCTTATCTGCATTGTGGATTCCAGAACAACGATGCCACTTGGAGGAGTGTTTTTTATGCACCATGATAAGGTCTGCACAGGAACTCACAAAGAGACTTTATATACACTTGTAATGAAGACCCAAACCATCTATCACAATGCCTGCACAAGGGAGAAAAACTTCCCCCTACTATTAGCGTACTTTTTTTTTACTTCCATATATTATTTTTCAAAGTTAAAGCAAAAAATAAAAACATAGGGGGTCATTAGGAAAACCACCCCGACCGCCATGGAGGCGGAAACCAACCGCCCGCCTGCACCGCGGATACACCGGCGGCCACATTAGGATCAACCGCCACTAAAGACCGACCGCGGCGGTAGCGGGCCAAGCAAAGCCGTCCGACGCAGGTGGTGACGGCCAAAAATCCACTACGGCGGTTGGAAAAGCTGCGGAAAAGCTACACTACTCGCCGCAAGGACAGCGGACACACCTTATGGGAAATTATGATAACCCCGAGGGTGTCGCGGTCGGAACCGCTGTTACTGACCGCCGAGGTTGCACACAGGAGTGAATGGGAAAAATAGCGGAAGAGCTGCAGCATAGACACCGCAGCGGACTGGACATGAAAAACATGGCGGATGATGCCAAAACACCTCAGTAATGCCAAACAGTGCACAAATAAAATCAGCCATGACCCCCAAATACATAACACACATACAAATAAAACAAATAAAGCAAAAATTAAAATAAAAACCCTGGACAACTCCCACAACACACCTGACACTCAAAATCCACTTGGACACACCCACACAGCTGAGTATAAAGCCACCCCCTTCACAAACCACAATCCTTTGCAACACTCCAGATTAGAAGGCCAAACCTCACATCTAACAGGAGAGGCAAAAGAGCACAGCACACACACACATCTACCATCACCACCACCTTTACACCAGCACAAAGAATCCCACAGCACACAACACACCTCACACCTCAACACCATACCCCTGCACCCACAAACACCTCAACCACCACACACCATGACAACACAAAAAATGCCCAAATTCACAGAGAGTGAGTTGACAGTCATGGTCAATGAGATTGTAGGAGTAGAGCCACAACTGTTTGGTAGCCTGGTCCAACAGACACCATTAGCCATGAGGACACAAATGTGGGAAAGGATAGTCCAAAGGGTGAATGCAGTAGGGACCAACCCAAGATCCAAGAAGGAGATCGTGAAGCGGTGGCATGATCTCAAGAGGGTTGTCAAGGAGAGGAGGAGTAAGAACTGGACGTTGGCGAACGTGACTGGCAGTGGCCCTTCCCTCCCACAGAAAACATTCACACCATGGGAGGAGAAGGTGCTTGCCATACTGCTTCCTGAGAGTCTCACAGGAGTAGCCGGGGGAGCGGAGGCTGGTAAGTACAAACAAATGCCAACCAACACACTGAGAACCACTTCCTTGCAATACCAAAACACCATTACAGTGTCCACCCTCATACAACAGGTAGCTAGCCATCTTGCTTTGGAGGCCTGTATGGGGGAGGGAGGCCTGCACTACCACTCCCACCATGCCCCCTGGCCCACAGCTGAGCAGGATACAGGCCTCCCCACCCAGAAGCATGTGTCAGCCATTGCACTGTCCACCCTCACCTAACAGGTAGGCAGCCATCCTCACTGGGAGACATGTTTGGGGGTGGGAGGCCCGCACTACCACTGCCAGCATGCCCCTGTCCCACACCCCAGCAGCATGGAGGCCTCCCCCACCCAGGAGCAAGTGTCAGCCATTGCACAGTTAAACAAACAGACTTACAGGTCGGTATCCTTCTTGTATTGGAGCACAGTTTAGGGGGTGGGAGGCCCTGAATCACCACTCCCAGCATGCCCCCTGTCCCACACTCCAGCAGCATGGAGGCCTCCCCCACCCAGGAGCAAGTGTCAGCCATTTCACAGTTCAACAAACAGACTTACAGGTCAGTATCCATCTTGTATTGGAGCACAGTTTGGGGGTGGGAGGCCCTGAATCAGCACTCCCACCACTCCCCCTGTCCCAAACTCCAGCAGCATGGAGGCCTCCCCCACCCAGGAGCAAGTGTCAGCCATTGCACTGTTCAACAAACAGACTTACAGGTCGGTATCCATCTTGTATTGGAGCACAGTTTGGGGGTGGGAGGCCCTGAATCACCACTCCCAGAATGCCCCCTGTCCCCCACTTCAGCAGCATGGAGGCCTCCCCCACCCAGGAGCAAGTGTCAGCCATTGCACTGTTCAACAAACAGACTTACAGGTCGTTATCCATCTTGAATTTGAGCCTAGTTTGGGGGTGGGAGGCCCTGAATCACCACTCCCAGCATGCCCCCTGTCCCACACTCCAGCAGCATGGGGGCCTCCCCCACCCAGGAGCAAGTGTCAGCAATTGCACTGTTCAACAAACATACTTACAGGTTGGTATCCAACTTGTATTGGAGCACAGTTTGGGGGTGGGAGGCCCTGAATCACCACTCCCAGCATGCCCCCTGTCCCACACTCCAGCAGCATGGAGGCCTTCCCCACCCAGGAGCAAGTGTCAGCCATTGCACTGTTCTCCCTCACTTAACCAGTAGGTAGTTATCTTAACTCTTCCTGATGTGTGTGTGGTAGACCTGCATCCCGAAACTCAGCAACAATTGCATGCAATGCATTGACATCCAACATGTATGAGTAAATGATGTTCCTCTGCACCATGAAATTACACACAGTGTTGCCATGAATTGTACTACTGGTTACTTCATATTGTGTAGTGTACAGACTGTCGTTTATACCGAGCTGACACAATACTTGTAGAGTGCCCAACACTGATCATTCCCCATCTACTCCACAGGTGATGAAGAACTCACTGCTGAGGACCACACCAACGATCAGCAGAGCCAGTCTCCATCCCCAGCACATGGACTCTCAGATGTGGTCTCCCAGGACAGTTTGTACGATGAGCTCCAGCCCGGCCCATCTGGTGTGTCACAGACCCAGAGGTC
The DNA here is from genome assembly GCF_964263255.1 of Lissotriton vulgaris. Lineage (NCBI taxonomy): Eukaryota > Metazoa > Chordata > Amphibia > Caudata > Salamandridae > Lissotriton > Lissotriton vulgaris. Next base: position 1,459,675,794 of record NC_141687.1, read on the forward strand.
CCAGGCCCCCATCCTCCCTCCCCCACCACATCTGCTGCAACAACAGCGCAGCAGACCCCTGCTTTCACGGCCTCTGCCTCCACCGCAGCCACCACCATCACCACCACCACCACCACTACCACTAGTACCACCAGTACCACCTGCTGCACCCTCCCTGGCCCAGGGGATGACCAGCAACTACTGTGGAGGGCAGGGAGAGAGTGCGTGGACCGACAGTGGTGAAGCAAGAGGTCCATGGCAGAAGATCAGGTGGGAGGGCCAGGGTCACCACCGGACCTCGGGAGGAGTAGGGACCATCCCTGGACCACTTCACCAGAGTAGTGGAGGCATACCAAGAGGTCCAGGGACAAAGTGGCCGGTCGGATGAACTTTTAAGGGAGCTCATCCTGCTGATGAGGTCCATCGACAACCCCCTTGGACAGATGGTGGACCTCATGGGCCAGCAAGTGGCGTTGCAGAGGGACAGGCCTGTGTCCCAACCACCACCTCCGTCCTCTCCTGTTGTGCCTCTGGATGACAGTGCACCATCCTCCCCTGCACCAACAGAGAGGGACGAGTCTCCTGATGCCGCTGGCCATTCAGCAGGCCCCGCACCATCAAAAAGACCTAGGGGGGCGTCCAAAGAAGAGCCTGGGAGTCTCTGGAGGCAAAGCACCTGACACACGCCAGTCACGGAGCCAGCCGTGATGACAACCCTCTTCCCTACTGCATTGACTGTTTGGACTGTCTCTACCCACATTTCCTAGGCAATGTCACCTGTCTGTTGGACTGGGTCACCACATCCATGTGGACTCTACTCTTGCATCTCTGTGAACAGGACTGTCAACTCACTACTTATTCCCCACTGTCTTGTAAATATTCCCGCACAAATCACATGTCCACTATCAAAATAAAATACCTGATGCACCAGATTTTGTGCTGTATCATTTTTAGTGCAATATTTACAATGTAGACAATGTCCATGATGTGTCTAAATGATGTACAGTGTGTAGTGCAGGATTCGTCTGTAGCACCTAGGGAGACACAACAGAACAACAGTCACTGGTCTCATTGTGCCATCACAGGCAGAACACTACACAAAACATACACAAGACACTACAGGCCTACTAGACAATGGGCTGCAGGTGTGAACAAATAGGGTCCAGCATACGTTCACATATGGAACGTCAATGTCACTTTTACCACACACAGGTGACTGAACGTGTGCCTGTCTGTTACATCCGCGCCTAGCCCTTCACAACAACAGCAACCACACCACACAATGTACACGTTGTACCTTGTCACCCACCTTCAAGTGAAGTAGCGTTCGATGAGCTGCTGGCGCAGGTCTACTCATTCATCCTCTCCACTGTCCTCATCACTAGACTCAGATCCTTGAGCAGGAGGTGGCCTTGGTTCCTCACCATCATCCAGGAGCAGGGGGATCCCCTTGTGGATGGCCAGGTTGTGCAGCATACAGCATGCCAAAACTATCTTGCATACCTTCCCAGGCGAGTATGCCAGTGCACCTCCTGTCCTGTCAAGGCAGCGGAATCTAGACTTCAGCAGGCCAAAAGTCCGTTCGATCACCCGTCGGGTCGTGCCATGGGCGTCATTGTAGCGGATGTCAGCCGGGGTCCTGGGATTCCTGAGGGGGCTCAACAGCCATGGCCGACTGGGATATGCAGAGTCACCTGTGAATGAAAAACACCCATTGCAATGTTGCACAGCCAGAGTGCAGCAGGTAACACACAGCACACCATATCAGTAGGCATACTCACCCACAATCCAAGCATGCTCGGGTTGCAGATTCTCCATCATCCGGGGCACCATGCTGTCCCTCATGATGCATGAATCATGCGCCGAGTCAGGATACTTTGCACACACATGAGAAATGGTCATGTCCACAAGGCACACCACCTGTACATTGATGGAATGATAATGTTTGCGGTTCCTATATATGTGCTCCGTCGCCTGTGGTGCCACCAGACCTACATGGGTGCAATCGGTGGCACCAACATGTGGGATGCGCCCAAGGGGATAGAAGTCCCCCTTCACGGCAGACAATTCTCCTTCCCGAGGGAAATGGATGTAGCGATTTCGATACAGCATCATCGCAGCAAGAACATCCCTCAGCACCATGCTGAACATGGGCTGTGACATCCCTCCAGCGCTAGCCACGGTCTCCTGGAAGGAACCTGTCGCAAAAAAGTGGAGTGCTGCCATAACCTTGTATGTGGGTGTGAATGCCGTAGGATAGTGACGGCGAGGCTGCAGGTGGGGCTCCAATAGATCACACAGGATCTTCAGTGTTGGTCTGTCCAAGCGGAATTTCCTAATTAATGCAATATTCTCCAGCACTGTCAGGTGACATAGGAGATTTGGCCTCCTCCTAGTTGAGAAGTAAAAATGAGATGGCACCAGCACATACCATCAATGATGTAATGGAAAAACATCGACTGCCTGAGAGATGCATGGCACACCAGGTTACATGGCTGGCCTTTTGATACACACAGAGGGCACACCTCTCCACTGTCAATATACAAGTGCCACAAACACATCGGAGAATGTGAAAGCGCACATACTGGATATCACAATTCACATGTGCAGGCAAGGTGCAGCAACATCAGCCAATGTTTTGGAAATTACCATGTCTGTATCACACCCATCTGCTGTACCTGTCACACCGCAAAGCATCATCTAAACTCTGCACACATCCATCAACACAATGATCACAGTATCAGGAAAATGTTCACTTGTGTGCATGACCTGTTGTGAATGCACCAGTCTGATACAATACAATGCAGTGACACAAGCCTTGTCAAGGTCATCACTGACCCACAACAAATGGATTTGTACCACATCATGAACACCACCTCTAGAGTGTCAAGCATCATCAGCCATGAAATGCATAAGTAACATGGCAGGGACCACAGACCAAAGTGTGTCACACTGAACGTGCGTCCACCTATGGATGACATGGAAGTATGGCATTGTGTGTACAATGATTTGCCCTTCACCATGTTGCTGCTGTGTACTGATACAGTATTCAGGATTGACATAGCCATTAGTGGTCATGAAAATCGCGGTACCTACCGTCTGTCCCCGGCTTTGTGACACCAGCACCACCCCCTTCACAAGTGCGGAAGCCATTGGCATATGGACATGTGTACATGGCGGTGCATTAGATGATTTGGGATTTTTTTGAATGATGCACCATCGCGGTAGCGCACCCCGGAAACCCGCGGTGCATCACCACCATGGAGCATTGCCCACAGCCAATGGGAGCGATGATCGCTGTGGCATGATGCACATTTGAAAAACGTGGAAGGTGTGCTCCGCCAGCGCGTAGGCGGTCATTGGAGGATTTTGAATGATGCACCATTGCGGTAGCGTACCCCGGGCACCCGCGGTGCATCACCGCCATGGAGCATTGCCCACAGTCAATGGGAGCGATGATCGCGGTGGCATGATGCACATTTGAAAAACGCAGAAGGTGTGCTCCGCCAGCGCGTAGGCGGTCATTGGATGATTTTGAAAGAGGCAGACCTGGACAACCAATTGGTGCTGCTTTGCAGCTTACAGACGACCCCAGGGGGCTATGAGTGTGTGTGAGTGAGCCTCACATTTCCACTGCTCACAGAGCCTGCTGTCTGGGACCCTCTCCTGCTGCATCCTCCTGAGCCTGCTGCCTGGGACCCTCTCCTGCTGCTGCCTCCTGAGCCTGCTGCCTGGGACCCTCTCCTGCTGCTGCCTCCTGAGCCTGCTGCCTGTGACCCTCTCCTGCTGCTGCCTCCAGAGCCTGCTGCCTGGGACCCCTCACCACTCACTTCCGCCACAGGTGTTCCATGTCCACAGGGATGGCAAGGACAGAGAAGATCCGTGCCAGTCCATTCACCAGCGAGGAGCTGGAGGTTCTTGTGGACGAGGTGCTGGCACAGTACCCAAGGCTGTTTGGTGGTCCCAATGTCGTGGTAAGTCACCATGAATGTAGCTGTCGGGCAGGGGGGTGTCAGACGTGTAGTTGTGCTGCTGCAGTATATGCCTGAGGGTGTGGGGTTGTGTCAAACACTGACAGAAAAGCTGTCTCCTGGGCGAGGGAGTGTGTGTGTCACAATGTCACTCTTTGCCATGCCTGCTCCTGTATGTGTGAGTGGGGAGTGTCACATTGTCAGCTATACAGAGCCACTGGATGTTTGCCATGTAGGTGCCAGGACAGAAATTTCTTGTGTGAGTATTTCTGTATGCCCCTGTTGTCTGACTCAGTGTGACCCAGAGAGTCAGAGCAGTGGCTGCCCACACATAAGAAAAACACCACCAGACTTGCATGTTCCTTGCACCAGTTCCTTCCCACTGAATATTACATATGCCACATATGTGCCCTGTATAATAGCAGACTTACACACTTCTGTCGATGCATATCATGTTAATGCATCTTGCATTTGTGAGATTATCCTGGACACTCTACACCCCAATGTGTGCATGCAATCACATCTGTGTGGGCCATGCTAAGTGCCCTTGTGAGGGGTCACCCAGTTTGGGAGGGAGGGAGGTTACAATAGGTCCTGAGTCTGGGTCTTTATTGATTGATGTTGGTACCTGACATTGCGGAACTGGTCATTAACACTTCTTTTCTCTCATACATGCAGCTCAAGGTAAACCAGCATATGGCCGTGTGGAGGACCATTGCGGCAAAGGTGCGAGCCCTGGGGGTATCCAACCGCTGATGCACACACTGCCACAAGAGGTGAGATGACATCAGTTGGTTTGCAAAAACCGTGGCTAAGATGACATTGGGGATGCTACCACGCATAGGGCGTTTGGCACGGCGCAGCATGACTCCAGTGATGGCAAGCATCTTGGCAGTGACTCATTCAGACCTGGATGCACGTCTGAAGGAGCATGGCAAGCAAGGCAGGGCTGGTGAGTATCTGGGGAACGTGACTTTTGCTTGGAGTGGATGCATGTGTACAGGGCCTGTGGCAGCGTTGAGCCATGCGATGTGCGTGTGTTTATGTGCTGTGCTGTGTCACGTGAGTGGCTGCTGTGATGTGTGCTTGTATCAGGTACTGTGCCACCCTGGCCTTACTGAGCAGATCCTCCCTTTTGTACTTTCCCATTGCTAGATGTGTTGGGATCCACATGGTCATTCAGCGTTGGGATGGTGTGGGTGATCTATTATGGGGTGAACAGCAGTGTCCACTTGCTGAGTGTGAATTTATATATGCCGACTTTGCCTGCACCTTGATCGTTGGTGCCCCAACATCTGAAAATCATGTGCCCCAGATTACCACATGGTGCTTGCTATGGCCTACATGGCATTGGGGACTGTGATGTCCTAATAGGTGTGTCTGTTGTCCCCTCCTGTTCCCTGCAGGTCCGTTAGTGGTAACAAGTGTTATACCCTCATCATGTCCCAAGGTGTGGGCAGGCCAAGTTGTGTGTGTGGTACACTTCATCTACAGGCAGGGTGTAGTGCTGTGTGGCATCAACATGGCTCACTCATGGCAGATATTCAGCGTTGCAGGCACTGTTGTGGTCTATGTTGTGTGTTGCTGCACAGTGATTTCAGGGGGTGGTGGTTACCATGTAGATTTGGGCCTCTACTGTAGTGCATTGTCTTGAATTCGTGTGACCAGATGATGACACTTACACAACCCTGTATCTCTCTCTCATGCAGATTCGCAAGAGACCACAGAGGAGCATAAGCCCGAACCCAGTGGTGCCGAGAATAGCACTACAGCTGCAGCGGAGGCCAGTGATACAGAGCCCAACAGCGCATCTGAGGGAGACAGAAGTTTCCAGGAGGAATCCATAGCTGAGACACAGAGTAGCACTTCATCTGATGCCAGCGGGGATGCATCCATGCTGGCAGGCATAGGGGATGGGGAGTCTGCATCATCATCTACCACCCAGCGGCCAGTGTCCAGCCTCCCATCCACTTCTTCTGGTGCTGCCCGTATCCGTGTCAATAAGAGGGGACGGGTCACATTCACACCTGGTACCGCTGCCCCTGAACCTGTCCCCCCTGCTGCCCTAACTGCAGAGTGTGTAGAGCTTCTGCGCCAACTCTGTGTGGGCCAGACCGCCCTGCTCAATGCCTTCAGTGACCATAACAAGAAATTAGGCCAGGTGGTTGCATACATGAAGGACATACACTCTGACGTGGGTGGGCTACACCGTACAGTCCAGGCATTCTCATCTAGAGTGACATCAGCCCTTCAACAGACACATGCACCTATTGCAGCTCAGGTGTCTTTGTCCACCCCCCAGTCAGTGGCCACATTAGGTAACAGTGACCACGGTTCACCTGCGTCACCAAAAAGATACAGCACAAGGAGCACACAACAGACACAACCCAGGCACTCCCGCCCACAGACACCATCCCCACTGAGGAGCAGGGCCACCCCACAATGCACAGACAAGAGCCAGTCAGAGAAGATCAAGGCCAGGCGATCAATGAGGCAGGCATCAGGCTCACATGCCGCAGAGGTATCACCGGCAAAAGACTCTCCTGTCACTGAAACTTCACACAGACCTCTGCATGCAGTGTCTGTGTCCATTGAGGAGGTGTTGCATATCAGGGGTACACCTAGGAAGAGCACAGGGGCACGTCCACCCACCACATCTACCCCAATTCTGAGTCCATTGAAGCAGGTGGAGGAGGGCACTGTAGAGACCACCCCTGGCAAAAAGGCAAAGCAGAGCACTGTAGAGACCATCCCTGGCAAAAAGGCAAAGCAGGGCACTGTAGACACCACCCCTGGCACAAAGTCAAAGCAGGACACTGTAGAGACCACCCCTAGCACAAAGTCAAAGCAGGGCACTGTAGAGACCACCCCTGGCCCAAAGTCAAAGCAGGACACTGTAGACACCACCCCTGGCAAAAAGGCAAAGCAGAGCACTGTAGACACCACCCCTGGCAAAAAGGCAAAGCAGGGCACTGTAGACACCACCCCTGGCACTAGGGCAAAGCAGGGCACTGTCGACACCACCCCTGGCACAAAGGCAAAGCAGGCCACTGTTGACACCAACCCTGGCACAAAGGCAAAGCAGGGCACTGTAGGGGTACACCAGGCAAAGAGGGGAAGGAGGTCCTGAGGCGTAGCCAGACCAATCGTTCTGCAGGATACAGCACATCACCAGAGGTAGTGCCAGTGTCTGCACCTGATGTGGGACAATTGGTGTGTGTGCCTGTTGGGTCATCAACACTTCCCATCAACCCCAAGACAGGGAAGCCAATTCATATTCCCAAAAAGTGGAAGGGCACCCCTCCAACCTCTCCCACCCACACTGTGTCAGAAGTCTGCATGACTCCACCTCCACGTGCCACTATGCCACCTGGTCCACACAGCCCTCCAGCTTGCCAATCCACTGTTAGCCCCACATCACCTGGGGCTCTGTCACCCCAGTTAAGTGGGCCTGCTGTCACCGAACCACAGCTAGGTCCACGTCTGCATGACTTCCAGGAGTGAGTTGACATCCCCCTCATGCGCCTGTACCTCATACATGTGTGCTAGTCCTGACCATTGTTTACTAGCATGGACCCTGGCCATGTTGCTCTGCTGTGTCGTGCTCTCACCTGTGCCATGGACACTGGCCCTGTTGCTCTGCTGTGTTGGCCTCTCCCCTGCCATGGACACTGGCCATGTTGCTCTACTGTGTTGGCCTCTCCCCTGCCTTGGACACTGGCCATGTTGCTCTGCTGTGACGTGCTATCACCTGTGCCTTGGTCCCTGGCCCTGTTGCTCTGCTGTGTTGGCCTCTCCCCTGCCATGGACACTGGCCCTGTTGCTCTGCTGTGTCGTGCTCTCACCTGTGCCATGGACACTAGCCCTGTTGCTCTGCTTATTTGTGATTGCCTTATTTCCTTTGCCCAAGTCTGTCCAAAAGTGCAGGCCGATCGTTATTGTTGCTTGAAACACATTTCTTACTCTATTTTTTCCACATGTAGCCAGCTCCTGCCGTTTCACCCAATGTTATTGCCCTCCTGACTTCTTCCTCTTTTTTACCTGACTCGTAGCGGCCCCTGACACTTTAAACAATGTCCAGGGCTGCCCCTTTAACACCTTGGCTGCTAGGGGTTTTCCCGCTGGGTGCTGAATCCTTTGTAATCCCATTGTTTGTGACAAAGCCAGCTCGTCATAAGCACAGGGCAGGTAAAGCCCATGATGAGCTGGCTTTGTCATCAGCACTGAAGGGGTTAAACCCTCTGAAGACGTCCTCGCTCCCTCGTGTTCTTCGCAAGCGCGAGATCAGCATTTTTTTGTTTCCCAACAAGGACGCGAAACCCCGCCCGCTCCGAAACGCCGCTCCCACTGCTTCTACTCACAGCCCTGGGCTCGGCCCTCATTAACCAGCGTACCTCGCTCGCTGGTCCTGTCTGCTGCGATCTTGGCCGGGCAGGATGCCTCGCGCTGCTGCTCCTCGATGCTGGTGGGGGTGGAGGCTCTGCAACTACGCTGCTCCCACCAGCTGGCTCGTCTTTGTTCCGGGCCACCTGATGAGGGCTCGCCTTGGTGGGCTGCCACCCATTGCTCACTTGCTTTCCGCTGCTGGCAGGGGTGGAGGCTGTGAACACTTGCTGCTTCTGCCGGCTGTTTCCTCAAAATTCTCCCGGGCTTGTGCTGCAGACCACGGCAGGGGTGGAGGCTCTTCTCGCACTGCTCCCGCCGGATTCTGACCTTCCCGGACCTGCGCTGCTTCTGCCCTGGGACCGTACCCCGGTGTCCACAGCATAGGTGGAGGATCTGCCCGTGCTGCTACCCCCGGATTCCCGCTGCTGGATTTCCGGCGAATCAAACGGCAGCCTTTTGTCGCCCACAACCATTGGTGAGTCTTCTCAGCAGCTCTTCCTTCTGTTCTTCTTCACTCATAAGGAGAGGGGTTAAATTGTACCTTTCTGGGCCGTGGCTCCCCTTTCAATCCCCTCCTTGCCTTAGTTGCTCGCCCCGATTGGTGGGGGGGACTTTTTTTGTTTGTGGGCCAATCCTGCCCCCCCGGCCTAGCTGGGATTTTAATTAGGGGTCAGGACGGATTTCCGCCACCGGGTGGCGTTCATCCCAGGCACCCATTGGGTCCGGTCCGCCTCCCCCAGCCCGGGTCCAAACTGGAGGGGGTTTATAAGCCTGGTCATTTATGCAACAGGGGTGGTTGAACCGGCATCAAACTGCATTTAAACTGCAATGCATAGGTTCTAAAGTTTACCCTCAACCTTTCATTATTCTAAGGGTATTAAATATGTTTCCCATGGGGGTGTAAAGTTTTATTAAATCAGAGAGCCCCAGCCACTGGTTTACGTTTTAAATCCGGATTTTGTTTTCCGAGGCCAAGCATTCTCATCTTTATGATGATGTAGCTCCTAAACCTTGTAACTCGTAACATGCAATGTACACTGAATTAATTATATGGTTTATTGTCTCATGTGTGAGATGGAAAACGCTGTGACACCCTATATAGGAATGAGTAGTGATATAAAAGGAATTAAATTAAGAGTAAAGGCTTTTTTAATCGTTATTTTTTGTGTTGTAATGTTTTATTAACATTTTGTTAAATTTCAGCACAAGAACAATAATAGTAATAACATCTAATATTTCATAATGGATAAATGGGTACATTAAAATGAGAAGGAGAAATACATGCAGCAAATACTATTTGTTAAAAAACAAAATATATAAAAAAATAAATAGTTGGATAGGTAAATAATTAAATTGTTGAAAAAATATAAAAGAAAAAAAAAAAGGGAGGAACTAGTGCATAGAAGTGAGAAGCAAATCACAACACGATTTATTAAATACATAAGTTGAACCATTACAACTAAAATTAAACAATAATATGATATTATGAATCGCTTTAATATTCTTCGATAAATACACTGTAGCAATGAAATAAAGAATCATAGGTATAGAATGAATGAGTTAGAATAAAATATTTGATTTACGTAGTGCAATAAAGTAAGATAAAATAGAATAGAAAAGGAGTGAAATATTATGAGATATAATAGGATGGAATGAAATAGAGTTAAAGGACAAGGGGAGCCAGGGGATGTGAAGGATGAAAAAAATAATAATATTAAAGAAGACAATGTTAGATTGAGGGATAGGAGTATTTGTTGTGGAAATATGAATATCAATATCAGAATCACTCTTCATGTTCAAGAAAGGTGACCAGATCTGATGAAACATGTCAATCTGATTTTAAAGATTATTAATTACTCTATCATGTGATGCTGGGTATATCATCGTTGTCAACCATTGTTCTTGTGAAGGGGGGGATGAAGATTTCCAATGTCTTAATATGCATATTTTTAATGTGGCTAGTGTTGTATGGAAAAGACAGCGTTGTGGTTTAGAGTTCTTTGGAGAAAGTCGTAAGTCATGGAGAAGAATATTAGTAGAGGTTAATGGTAGACTTATAGGCATTGTTGAGATTAAAACTTTACCTGCATATATCCAGAAAGGTTGTATCATTGGACATTCACACATAATATGAGTTGTATCACAACTGTTGCTAGAGCATCTCCAGCAATTAGCATGGGAAAGTTGCCCGGCTTTCTGCAGTTTTACCGGAGACCAATGTGAGTCATGTAGGATTTTGAAGAGGCAGAATTTTAATCTAGCTTCACAAGCTCTCTTGTCCAATTCTTCCATCAGCTGCTCCCATTCCCTTGTAGTGTAGGACATTGAGAGCCGAGCCTGCCATTTGAATTGTAGTGTCTGGGAAAGAGGTTGAGAGTAAATGTGCAGTGTAAGAGTTTTATAAAGACCAGATATCACTCATTTATGTTTGCCACACAAGATTAAATATGATACTATTTGCAAGGTTTGAAGTACCACTGGGGTCAGACCTAGTTGCTTTTACAAGCATTGTTGAAGCTGAGAATATTTCAAGGATTGATGCATTGGAAGATCAAATTCTTCTCTTAATTGTGTAAACGGTTTAAAATCACTGTTATGAAAAATGTGATCTACGGTTTGAATGTCTGCTGACTTCCATAAGGGCCATGATAATGTTTTTCTATTTATGCGAACACTGATGGCATCCCATATAGGCGTTTTTCATGAATATTTGGACTTAAGCTTAATAATTGATGTGCCCTTTGCCAGGATTTGTGCATAGCTGATAAAATTGTATTATTAGGATTCTGGCGGCTAATTTCTGTACCACATAAGGCAGAAACACCTGCATCCTAGGATAAGAGGTGTTGTTCTATATGAACCCATTGTGGAACATCAGAAATTCCCGGCAGCAAATATGATAATTGAGAGATTTGCAATGATAAAGTGTAGTATTCAATTGATGGGAGACTCATTCCCCCATAAGCGTGATGAGCTCTTAATTTTGCCACTGCTAAGCAGGGTTTTGCGGAACCCCATATAAAGGTTTTTATCTTAGGAGTCTATAAGTTGCAATGTGGACAAGGGAATGTGTAGAGGGAGCATACCTAGAGTGTATAGAAAGCGTGGGAGAGTGACCATTTTAACAGCTTGAACTCTACCCCACATGGAGAGATTGAAAAGTGTCAACTTTTCAAAGTCACGCTGCATTTGTGCAAACAGAGGATTCAGGTTATCTGTAACCATACCTTACATACCTTTGTTTACCAGGATCCCTAGATACTCAAGGCCTGAAGACTGCCAATTAAAGTGGAATCCATGTATAGTTGCTTTAGTGGTTCCATCAGAGATAGGTAATGCTGAACTTTTGTCCCAATTTATTTTATAACCTGAGAAAGAGGAAAAGTTGTCTATGATTTGAAATAAAGAAGGCAGAGAGCAAGTGAGAATAGTAAGAGTAAGTAGTATGTTGTCCGCATACAAGTAGAATTTGGATTTACCTGTAGAGAGATGTATACCCCTGACTTCATCTGATTGGCGAATTGTGGCTGTTAGAGGTTCCATGGCTAAAAGGAATAGAAGTTGGGATAAAGGGCATCCCTGGCGAGTTCCTCTTCAGATTGGAAATGGGTCAGATACAAAGTCTCCACAGTTTACTTGGGAGGGAATGTTGTCATACAAGAGTCGTTCTTTAGGTATAAACTGATCTGCTAATCCAAAATGTTCCAGTACTTTGAAAAGGTATTTCCACGCAATACGATCAAACACGTTTTTTGGCATCTAATGTTAAGGCTAATGCATCTTACAAAAGGTTTTTAGCAGACCATAGTGTATGGGCCAAAGTACATAAATGATTCAAGGATGAACGTCCTGGAAACCCTGCTTGAGTTGGATCTATTAGGGAAGGTAATAATTTCTTGAGATGGAAAGGTAGAATACTGGCACATATTTTAATTTCACAATTCAAAGGTGACATCGCTTGATAACTGGCACAAATCAAGGAGTCTTTACTGGGTTTAGGGAGTATGGCAATTATTGCTTTGTAGATAGGAAACCAAGGAGTTGTCACAATCCGCCTCTTGGAATGCAGCATGTAGAGAGTCGATAACATTATCCCTGGTCCATCAACAAAATTCAGCTGGGAAACAATATTCCCCGGGGACCTTATGATAAGGTAAGTTGGATATTGCATCAGAAATCATTTCTCTATTAATCGCTCCCTCAAGAAAAGCTCTGCCCTCGTCAGAAAGACGAGGGAGATCCACCTTTGAAAGAAAGTCAGTCAACCGTTCCAAATATATTTGTGACCCTGGTGTATAGAGCGATTTGTAAAAAGAGGCAAATTAATTCACTATGTCTTGTGGCCGGGTAAGTATGCTACCTTTGATGATTTAATTGCTGGTTTGGCCATAGCTGCTTCTCTTTGTCGTAACTGTTACTCAGCAATCTGCTTGCCTTTTCTCCTTGTTCATATTGTCTCCCCTTCATTTTTTGGAGAGCAAATTCCGCTTTGGACGTAAAGAGGCTATTTAATGCCATTTGGGCTTTTTCTAATGACATACAGTTTTGTAAGGTAGGCGCTATTGTGTATACACGAGTGTAAGATTGCATTTCCTTCTCTAGATCTTTTTGTCATGCAGCATTCCATCTATTAGGTAATGCTGCCTCAAGCATTAGTTGACTTCTAATAGTAGCTTTAGCCACAGCCCATATAATTCTGTCTGAAAAAACAGATACCTGGTTTGTGGGAAGGTAAACTTGAAAGTAAGTTTTTAGTTGAGATTTACCCTCAGGAGATATATGTTGCTGAATATTCATGCACCAAGGTTTGCATCCTAGTCTAGGTATTCCAATTTCCAGGGTTAAGGAAACAGGGGAGTGATCAGACAATGCTGCCGCTAAAATACAGGACTCTTGAATCAATTGGATCGTCTTTTGAGACACTAAAAAATAATCTAGGTGAGGTAGTGTACCATGAGTAGGAGAGGAGAATGTATATTCGGTATCAGATGGATGAGAAAGACGCCAATGATCAATTAGTCCGTTATCTGCCAATATATATCATCCATTAGTGCTCTGTCAGCAGCATTATTTTTGTCTAAAGGACCCATCCATTTTATCTAAAATGGGTTCTCTCACTATATTCCAATTGCCACCTATGAGGTATTGCGAAGCGCCTATTTCTGTTAGGAAGCGATTGAGAAGAAGGAATTATTTTTTGTTCCTGTTGGAGCATAGATTGATCCTACACAAATATAAGTGTCCCCTATACGCAACTTGCCGAACAAATAGTGACCACCAGGGTCTGTCCATGTCTTTGATATCGTGACTTGGAGAGATTTGCAAATGGGGATTGCTACTCCACACTTTCGAATGGGACCTGTGTCTGTAAATTTCCCCTTCTATACACTGCTTTGTATCACCTTTCCCACCCAATCTCTACATAGTTTCTCAGATTCCAATGGATCTAGATGTATCTCCTGAATTAATGTCACATCTGCCCTTTTTGATTGGAGATAGTAGAGTACTTTTTTCCTATTTATGTAGTGTGTGAGACCATGTACATTCCATGTTAATACACATAAGGGGTGTGTGTTTGTCATACTCGACATGTCTGAGGGGGATAAATGGATTAAGGCAAACTTTAAAAGCAGTCCTGTAGATCTTTAGAAATAAGTAGGGTACACTGAAAAGATATAATAAAAGAATTAGAAAATATATGAGAGGGGAAGGGATAGGAAAAAAGGGTCCCTTACTCCTAACAAAGATATGAACAACCAGTTAGACAAAAAGTATTGAAAGTGTTAGACTAAGAAATGTACAGATGTGTTAGAGTTATGAAAGAAACTGTGAGCAGAATGTGTATAATGCAGCATAATAATTCAAGCACTAAGAATACTAAACTGTTAACCATGGGTCTAGCTCCCCTAGAGCACCACTGCAGAGAGGAGCCCTGACAAAAGGATAATAAATAGGGCAAATCAGAGAAAATATACACCCTGCTATGATGTAAAAATGAAAACTATAATAATGAATCTAACCTATTTAAAAACATGAAATATAGTTATATGTATAATATGAAAGGGGAGATTAGGTGAACTATATTGGGTTTGTATTTTTGCAATTACAATAAATATTTTATATAACAAGTGTGAAAGTAATATTTACCACGTGTAGATATATGTAGGCTAAAAACTAAAAAAACATTTGGATAACTATGATAAATATGCTAAATAGAATACATTAACGAATAAAAACATATAAAGTAGCATTATATAATATGACACAGAATAATATCCTATAATATAATATAATATAATATAATATAATATAATATAATATAATATAATATTACATTAAAGATATCATTCAATTACCCGGAACTTGAGTGCCTCCTATTGTATATCTTGAACTCAATAATCAACTCTACTCTAACGATAGTAGTGTGAGTTATTAACACAATGCTTATCTTAATTCATAAAACTGAGATGAATTGTGGTTATCAACTGTATTTCGGTAGACTACTGTTGTCATTCCGCATCTGAGGTAGATTTAAGAGGAGAACGGGATTCATCTCTATGTTGCTCTTGAGTAAAGGTAGAGACAGTATGTAGCGCTTAGGATTTGTTATCTTGTGTATGAGCGGATCTTTCTTCCTCGGTGCCTTGAAATATTTACGTTACGTTGTTTGTTATCTAGTGCTTGTTGTGAGAGACTCAGGCTTGTATGAGTTGGATCAATTGAAGTATATTGTGTGTCCATATCTTGTATTTTCATATGATCCAAGAAATGTTGCAGATCTACCAGATTATAAAATCTTTAGAGTCTATATTTTTGGTGATGCAAAAATGAGCTGGTTCAAGTGTTTCAAGTGAGCCACATTTGATGTCCAGTTGTCATAGTTGATGTCTAATTGAGAGAAATGCTTTGCATCATTCATTAGTCTCTCTGGAGAAGTCGGCAGCCAAATGTCCATCATGTAAGAATGCACCTTGCGAGCGTTCTGCAGTTAGTAGCTGTCGTGCTTGCTCTTGCCTCAAGAAACAAGCAATAAGTGGCCTCGTCGGGCTGTAGGATGCTAACGTGGAGGGCTGATACAATGTGCTAGCTGTATTTCTAACAGAGGATCAAAAGTACTGCCGTCTAATTTTGGAAGGATATCACATAAAAACATTCTAGTATTTTGACCTTCGATGTTCCCCGAAAATCCAAAGAGGTGAACGTTCTCTCTTTTACTACAGTCTTCCAAGTCAACTAACTTGCTGCGAAGGAAAAGAAGTTCTCGATCTTTGCTTTGCACTGAGTCAAGACGTCTCTCCACCGCTGTTAGTTGTACATCTAATCCTTCAGTTTTTGCATGGAATCCCACAATTTCTGTCCTGATAATTTTGGCTTCAGCTGTCAAAGATGATATATTAGCTTCCATATCTTCCAAACCCCGATTGACAGTTGAAATTTCCTGTAGGATACGATTCATTGTGTCACCTTGTGTGGAGGTAGTGGCATTCTGAGGTGACTCTTTTGTGGAGGGAGTATTCCCTTTCGCGGACATGCTGCTTGACTGCTTGAGAACTTCAGCAAAGAGGAGTGGTGTCGAGGATTTACTGCTGTGCTTATTGTTTGACATTCAACCTGGACCCTGAACCAAAAATCTGCAGCAATGTAAAAGCAGTATCTGGCGATTTGCACTGTTCTTACTCAGCTGCATTTAATATCTTATGGAGAATCTCCTTCGTAGTCCAGCTGAGATTGACAGATTTATATATAGGGGTACTTTCTGTTAAAGTTATATGAAAAACCTTGTCTCTTTCTATTCCCCCCTCTGTTATAATTTATAGTGACACCACCTCGCTTTTCACTCACACAAAGACTAGTAGGTGCCGTTTTGTGCATTTCATTTTGCCAGATCACCAAAGGTAGGAAACAAAACTATTGGGCCCATTAGGATGGCGAGCAGATTGCCGCCGCAAGGCTGGCGGTAGCCACCGCCAGCCTGGTGGGGGCAATCCGCCCGCCATCCTTACTGAAATGACCCCCCGCCACATTAGGATGGCTGGGGGTTCCGCGGCGGACGGAAAGACCGCCTGCCGCTTTTCGACTGCGGATAAAAAGGTTTACTATGGTGGCGGTGTCTGTTTGACACCGCCAGTCATATTAGTATGGGCCCAAACTGATGCCTTTCCGTGGCGGCAATGCCGCCACGGAAAGTCAGACGGTCTTCACTTCGGGGGCCCCCCGCGGGCCCCTGGAGTGAAGGCGAGGTGGGGGGTGCACACGGGGGGTACCTGTGGTACCCCCCCAGCATTTGCATACACAAAGCGACAGGCCACGCACGGTGCCTGCCGCTTTGTGTATGCAAATGCATACATGCATTTTTAGCATTGTGGCTGGCGGTGCTGAGAGCACCGCCCGCCACCATGTTAAAAATGCAGGATGTGCCTGCCACTGTGGCGGGCACATCCTAATACCCCCCACGGAACTCCCGCCCTTATGGCGGACGGTCCTAATCACCGGGAGGCTTTGTCCGCCTGCCATCCTAATGACCCCCCTATGTGCGTGAATTAACTTACCAAGCTGCTGCTTCAAAGTGAGGTCTTAGAAAGTAGTAAACCCAACAATGCCATGAAAATAAGTAGCAAGTACATAGACTATTGAGCAAACCATAAATTGTGCTTTTCATTTCTGCCCTTCCAGGTTAGCCTCGACTGATGGGTTTATTTTGTTAAGACAGTGAGCATTGGGCGATAGGGCTCAGGAAAATAGGCGTTCCCGCTGACAGCAATTGAAATGAATTATTGGTGTCAGTCACCTTATATTATTTAATATCTTCCCAAGCTATTTGCAGGCATTATATAGGCCAATTAACCTATAAAGCTTGGAATTGTAAAATAAACATTAGATTTTTCAATGTTAAATATGTTTGAGGATTACATTCCCCAGCAATGCTGCGTTCAGTTTACAGAAAATAGGGTGTAAAATTCATAAATTCACCTCACTTTATATGGTGTATTGTATCCCAGAACTGCCACATGATTATCAAGATTGCCACAGGCATATTTATATAAATAAACCTCTCAACAGTTCCTCAAACTTCGTCCGGGCTTGAAGACAAACAACGGTGACACATACAGAGGGGAAGAGGCAGCCACAGGAACCGCGGCCTCTGCCCATGCAAGGTCCGGGGATTTAGAGTTTACTGAAGGCCAGCTGATGTTGCGCTCTCCTCAGAACATGACCTCTTCGAAATTGGTTGTAATGGGCCTCGCACAGCTCCGGACCTCAGACGAAACGTGTTCACAGGCTTTAGTAATGCAGGTAACGTCAAAATTTCAGCCCCCTGGATGTCGGTGAAAGCATCGCTTCTGTCATGGACTCCTCTCCCAGTGGAGCTCCCGACTCATGCAGCGATTTTCATTGCATCCAGACTACGCCCTCCTTTTTTAATCATAACTAATGTGATTACTCAACAGACAGATACAAATACTATTCATATTATGCATGGATATCTCTTACATACAGGGATTCAATAAAGTCTAGAAACTGCTTCCAAATCATAGTTTCTCTTAAAATTTTTCCCTCCATCAAATTGACTTTTTAGTCTTAGTCTGCAGATACCTTCCAGCCAGGATGAGACTACTTCTGAAGGAGGGCTGATGTCCCTAAAGCTCAGGCCTTTCCATTAGGCCCAGCTGGAAGTTAAAATTATAAATCCGTTTCAGCCCCGATTGCAGCTCCGGACTAAGCGGCAGAGTCAGCAAATTTCACAAGGAAATAATTCACCATATTTCACTGGGACTGGCCGGGGTCATTTCCATAATAGCTGCCGGATCTCAAATCCCGCTGGACACCCCTCCTTTCCTTCTTTAACTGATTGGATCATATTTCAAGGCTGTTGTGGATGGCAGTTTATTTTTTTACATTATGCCACATATCTTGGTGTCCTTAGTATAAAGCAGGTGCCTCCCAGACTATTAAATTAGAGAGCTTTTCCTTGGTTGGAATATTATACATATTAAAAAAACCTGAATTATACAACACTAATAATATTAGTAGCTGTTAATGCGTTTCATTGGTCACAAGTAGCTCGCAGTACAGAAAATATTGGAGACGCCTGGTATAAAGGAATATGAATAAAAAGATTGAAACTGACTTTTAGAAGCAGCAGATGAGTAGCTGGAACTTGCTGCCAAGCACGATGATCTGTGGTTTCCTCATGAATGTATATACACTGCACAATACCAGAGTACTTAAAGTACACATTAAGAAGGTGAATTTCCTCCATGTTAAAGTACACTTTGCAGAATCACATACAGTGGTCAACTATCCCTTCTCTGCTTAGGTTTCACCTGTGAAATCTATTATATTTATTATGTTTTAAAAGGGGCTTCTCTTATCAGTTCACAAGGCCAAAGTACTCATCCAAATCCACTTTACTCGGTGGAAGTTTTTTGCTTACATTAAGGATGCACAGCATGCACTGCTTACAGATCTTATCTTATATTTCCCTGGCTGCACGCATTTACGATATGTATCTTCTACTAAAGCTTATCATACTGTTTAAGCCTTTTTCACTGTCCAGACTTCTGGGACTGTTAAACTATAAGATAAGATCTCTTTCCAAGGAAAAGGCAGACAGTTTCTAAGAGTATGCGGAAATGGTTACTTTTTAAAAAACTTTGTTGAATGAAGGAGATACAATATCCTTAGAACTTTTGTGGCATTTCCCTTTTCATGCATCAGTACCTTTCTTTACACTTTTTAGGCATTATCGGATTGATTTTACTATTACACAGGCAGTCACAATTGCAGGTAAAAGGGCTTGATTTAATTGGTGCAGTGGCACTAGGGCCGACAGTTGTCTTAACTCCCCTAAACAACAAATATTGCTATATTTTACTATTAAACAGGCAGTCATAAGTGCAGTTATCTAGCAAACATGAGGGCTATGAATTGAATAGTGCAGCAAGTGCAGTGACACTAGGACCAAAAGCTCTAGGCTACCCGCTAAACACCGATTATTGCTATATTTTACAACTAAACAGGCAGCCACAAGTGCAGTTATCTATCAGGCACTAGGGTCATGATTTGAATGGTGCGGAAGGTGCAGTAGCACCAGGCCCAAAATCTGTCTGAACTCCTCTAAACAACTAATATTACTATATTTGACCACCATACAGACTGTCACAAGTGCAGTTAACTTGACATTAAAAGGGGCTTTATTTGAATGGTGCAGCCAGTGCAGTGGCACTGGGGCCAAAAGCTCTAGAGACACCACTAAACACAGAATATTTCTAAATATTACTACCAAACTGGCAGTCACAAGTGCACTTACCTAGCAGGTACTAGGTTCATGATTTTAATGGTGTTGCAGGAGCAGTGGCACCAGGGCCAAACTTTGTCAGAACTCCTCTAAACAGCAAATTATGCTATATTTAACTACAAAACAGGCAGACACAAGTGCAATTCCCTTGCTGGAACAAGGGAATGAGTTCAATGGTGCAACAAGTGCAATGACACCAGCTCTAGGAACACCTCTAAACACCAAATATTGCAATATTAACTTCTAAACAGGAAGACAAAAGTTGTCATAAAATGAACAACATCACACTGGAATCTATTATCCCATGTGACTGGTCTGACCACTATAGCATCATCTCCTTTATCAACTTGGAGGTGATCCCAAAGAGATACCAACCCAAGAAAACAAAACAATGGAAGAGGAATCTACCAAAACATTGATCCTAAAGTCTTAGCAACCCGATGTAACACTGCCCTGACTCTCCAAGCAGGCAATGATAGAAGTACATGACCGCACAGAGTTCTAAAATTGCTCTATTTCAGACATCCTTGATTTTATCGCCCCCCCTTCAACAAAAAAACGTTTGCAACAGAATTTACATACCCTCGTTCAATGACAATCTAAACTCTGAACGTCTCTATCTAAGGACAGCAAAAAGAACTTAGCGCTCCATAAGCTCCACTGAATACCTTAGATCAGTAAGGAACTCATACAACAGAAACATCAAAGATGCAAACGCCGCCTTCTTTAGAACTCAACTAAACCAAGCCAAAAAATCATCCCAACCTTTTTGAAATAGCCAAGCAACAATCGCTCAACACACCAAACTGGCCAGCCATGGTGACATCATTCTCCCAACCTGTGAGTATTTTGCCTCATTCTTCAAAAACCATTGAAAACGACCTACAATCAAAGAGGGATCTTCTTCTAACTACAGGGCTCACTTTCCCGCTTGTCTCTTTGGGCTCTGACCAGTTTGGCTCCCCTGGAGATGTCTCCAAAAACAATGCCTCCTGGAACACTTTTACTCCCGTCAATGAAAGTGACATCTATAACATTCCTCTAGCAGTCAACCAATTTAACCACTTCAGTGACCCACTACCACCTCCAATCTTCAAAGAACTAAAAGCTGCAATTCTCACTTTATGTCATAGATTGTTAATGATTCACTATTGCAAGGCACTTTCCCGGACTGCCTAAAAGTAGGGCAGGTAACACCCATTCTAAAAAAACTTTCATCCAGGACACAGTACAGAATCTGCACTCACTCACATCATAGATGACAAATCAAAAATGCTACACCACAATGAATTATGCCTTCTAATTCTTGTTGACGTATCCTCAGCCTTTGTCACTGTTAAACACAACAGTTAACTGTCCATACTGGAATGAAGGATGGGCCTATTAGGCCCTATATTACAATGGTTAAGTCATTCCTCCACAACACAACCCAAAGAGTCAAGGTGAATCAATCCATCTCTAAGCCATCCACGGTCAATATGTGGTACCACAGGGGTCCGCCTTTTCACTTATTCTCTTCAACTTATTCCTGGAACCTCTTGCTAATGCACTGAACTCAGAAGACTTAATTTCCCTGAACACTACCTTGCGGAACACTAAAAACTGGCTCAGTGGTAACTATCTCAAGCTCAACAATTCCATAACCGAATTCTTCCTCATCGCTCCTCCTAACCACACTCCCAAGAACGACTTCTGGATGAAGCATCAAACAGCCTTCAACTGTTCTTCTCACATTATTGATTCCAATAAATCCCTTGGAATTACACTACACAAACACCTGAATATGCAGAGTCATATCAGCAATGCCTCCAAAGGAGCTAATTACCAGATGAGTATACTAAGGAAACTGAAACCCTTCCTCCCACAAAACGACCTTAAGCTGGCAGCCCACGCTTTTGTATTGCCTAGATTAGACTACGAAAGCTCCACTCTTTATGGGCTTCTTAAATACAATATGGTCCCACTAAGGGCCTCTCTTAATGCTGCGGCCAGACTGATAACCGGTACAAAAATAAATAATCACGTATTTCCAGACCTAAAAACTCTAATCTGGCTTCCGTGTGAAGCAAGAATACAGCTAAAGATTGTTTTCATTACTCATAAAGCCATACATTTCAAGACCCCCATATATCTGGCACAAAATCTAAATTTATCAGGTGGATGCAGATCCTTACAAAGTGCGAGTTCACTGCTACTGATTTGGAACTTTATGCCAGTGGATGTCCGACGAATCTCATCTACCTCCTCATTCAAAAAAGAAGTGAAAACACTTCTTATAAACACATTTCTTCCCTAAGATACATTATATTTTATTGTTTATTTACCTGCCTATTATCCCAATGATCTGTATGACTACTATATCGATGTGCAACCATAGATACCAGTTTTACCATGCTACTCTCATATATGTGATGAGTGTCTCTTTTTACAACTGTATCATACCTACCCTATCATGTAAAGCACTCCGATACCCTCTAGGGTCATGTACAAGCCATGCAAAACTTTATAAATAAGCAACTTCTCTAAACACTAAACATTGCTGTATTTTACTACTAAACAGGCAGTAACACATGCAGTTATTTGGCAGGCACTAGGGGCATGATTTGAATGGAGCAGCAGGTGCATTGGCTCTGATACCAAACGTTAGCAGAACTCCTCTAAACATATAATATTGCTATTACATCAATTAATTCTATTATTTCCCTCTTTCATTGAAGTTTACAAAATATTGTTATTACTTACCCGCACTATACTACTAATAACAGCACAATATATTGCCTTTGTATACATAAACAAGTCATAACACTATAACAGACTTTCATATATTGTACAGTTACACAGCAGGCTAAAACGTACAACAAAAGCAGCTTATTAATATTCATATAGGCAACGCCTAATGCATTTACGAATGCATGTTGTCATGTACACCCCAACAGTTTCCCACTGATACATACTTTTTGGGATGATGTGCACTGGAGACCTGCTAACCAGGCGCCAGTGCTCCTTTCCTAAACACAAGTTAAAATGGTCTAATTGTGCTTCCAACTGGCACACTAGCACTACTGTAAATCCCTTGTAAATTGTACCCCTGGTTCCTATGGTATCGTTACTAAAGAGGATCCCTAAGGGCTTCAGCATGCATTATGCCACCCTAGCCGATTACCATACAAACTGAATGCAGACTGCCGTTGCAGGCTGCGTGAGATGGTGAAAGCCATGTATGAAAATATAACATTGCACACTCACTAGTGTGCCATGCCAAAGTCAGCTCTACAGCAGGCCTTAAAGCCCTAAGGCAGGGTGCATTATATTATATGTGAGGACATATGTGCATGAGCAGGTATGCCCCTTTGCTGTCTGGTCCTATTACTAGATGGTGCAAGTGAACAGGTAAGCCATCTTAAAGATATGTACTGGACACTGGTCATTATGAGTTTCCCAGCTACATGATGGCTTTACTGAAACCTAAGGTGTTTGGTATCAAACGCCTTGTCTTAATAAATCTGTACTGTTGCCAGTAAAATAGTTATTATGTCATTCACCCAGAGGGAAACTTAGAGGTGACCTCCGAAAAACCTACCACCATCTAGTGTGCTGGCTAACTGGTATCTTCCAGCCTACCATCGCAGACAAGTTTCTGATCCACTGCAGGTGAAAGCCCATGCTTTCTGCAGCCAGAATCAATGCCTACTCTGGAGGTAGGTGTCCACACCTCTTCCAGCTGGATGGCTAGGGATTTAGTATACCAAGGCCAGGGGCTTTAAACCTCTGCTCCCTTTGATATGCGACCCTGCTTCACCCAGACCTGGGAGATGCCACTCCCTGCCCTGAGGCCCATTTGGCACTGGCACAGGCAGGAGGTTCGCTATGCAAGTAGGCACAGTGCACCACGAGGCTAGTTACACCCCTGAGGTGGGATACGTGATGTGTTCTACAAACAAAGGGTTGCACCATATTGTTTAGGTGGCATTAGAAGCTCTGGCAATGCCGCCACGGAAAGGCATGCGGAGTCTCCCTGCGGGGGCCGTTGCGGCCCCCAGGGACTCCGGGGGGGTGGGGGGTACCTATGGTACCCCCTTGCATTTCTGTGTACATTTTTAGCATTGCGGTGGGCGGTGCTGAGAGCACCACCCGCCTCAATGTTAAAAATGCAGGATGCACCCGCCACTGTGGGGGGCGCATCCTAATTCCCCCCACGGGACCTCCGCCCTTATGGCGGACGGTCCCCTTGTCCGATAGGATGGCGGGCGGACAAAGTCTACCCGTCATTCTAATGACCCCCAAACAATTTTTTCAACGGGCATTTAAAAAAAATACTCTGGTATTAAAATTAATAATCAAATATTAATCGAGTAACAAATCATATTTTTAAAAAACGAACTTTTCAAAAACAGCAATGAAGTTAATATTAAAATTAATACATTTAGAAATCGAAGAAAAACTAACTCAAATAAAAGAAACAAACTACCTAAAAACGATCCACCATTTTATGAGCTTGCTTAACCACAAGTCCTACAACCGTTTTCATGAAAAGAAATAGAACCTACAGTAAAGAAAATGGAGGAGTAAACACTGACGAACACATTAAACAGTCACTTTATTAAAAATAAATTACATTTTAGGTTCTCACATCAAACGAATCCAAAAAATACGAGAATAAAATGGAATATTTTTATGGAAAAAATGGTGAGACATCCAAAAAAGTATAAATAAAGCTTAGCCACCATTTTGAAATCAGTGGCCAAAAGACTACGAGAAAGAGCAGATGGATTTTAAGCTACCTCTCACGCTCCCACAGAAACTAACACAGTGGAATTGGCTTACAAAGAATCTCAACAAGAAATTAAGTATACCTCATTTTTCGAAAAATATTAACTCTATTTTAAAATCCATAAAAAAAGTTTATAATGGTTAATTATTATTTTTCAGTTTTTGCAAAATTGGCAGACAATTATTAAACAAGCCAAATATTGAAAAGCAATTAATGAAATTGAAAGTAAGTGAATTAATGAAATAAATTATAGAGTTGTATAACAGAAAAAGTGACTTTTCGTACACAAAATGAACAAAACTGATCCTTTATTTTTTTTTAATCAATAATAGTCGGGTGAGAATTAAAAAACGAGTTTACTATTTATGTACCAAAGAAGCAATCATCTCAAAAATGTCAAAAAAATAAGCCAATGTATTTAATGTTCTGAAGCAATTTTGAATGAATTTATTTTACATTTCTACCAAAGTGTGTTATTTAAATGCAGTTTACACTGCAAAAATAAAAACATTTTTCTGAAAAAGGAATAAATGTTTTTAGTTACATACACATGTAAAACTAATTTCAAAATGAAAAGTTTGGTATTAAATGAAATTTAATATTATGAAAGAAATAATATTTTAAATGTTAAATACCTCTTAATAATTTTTTAAAAATGCTAATTCATATCTCTTTTACTTAATGACAGCATACAGAAATTATTTCTGATCAAATCAATATCAAATCTAGTGACAAAAGAACACCAATAACCAAGAACGACATCTCTGTCCAAGGTAAACAAAGTAATAAAAACACAATACCTGATAGCAATTATCTAGCAATTTGTAAAAATATTTGAAAAAAAATCATGAACTTTTCTGCAACTGGTTCTGAACTATAATATATATTTTGTTAACAAAAAAAAGTTTGTGAACATTTTGCTGTCAAAATGGCATTTTTTTTTAAAACTGTGATGCGTTAACCATGCAATAATGCAATATTTTATGTCCTATAAATAGAGATTTAATCATTTGAAAATTAACAGTCTGTATATCTTATATCCTAATGCAGATATCAACAAATACATCTGAGCTCAAGCAACGAAGAAAAACAACCAGCTGTAGAACACCTTCTAAAGAAAATACCACCATCTTAAATATATTCCAAAAAAAATACTAAAGGTAAATATATTTTCATGAAAGAAAAGAAGAATAAATTAACCCCTTTTTCTCCAGTTAGAGTAACATCGCAAAAGAACACCATAAATTAAACCAATATTTTTTAAATTTTCTTACTGCACAAATAAATTGAAAGGTCGACCAACCAACAAGAAATTCAACCAAATCCATCATAATGAACAAGGAACCAACCAAAAAGGCAAAAAATACTATTTCATATTTTACAAGATATATTCTTTCTAACTACAAAAATGTAACATTGAGAAAAAAAACAATGCAAACTGATATCAAAAATCATATATTAATAATTCTAACATACTATTCATTTATTTATTAGCATTTCAGATAATGTCAAGGAATAAGAGAGCCCATTATATTACCTCAAGCAAAGGAAACCGACTTCTGAAACATGCAGAGTACATTTATAGCAAGGAGAGAATAAAAGAACCAAGGAAACATTGGAGATGCGTGCAATACTATGCAACCCATTGCACAGGCAGAGCAGTTACTCTGGGTGGCAAAGTTGTTAAAACATCGAAGCATAACCACTCTGCCTCTGCAATGGAGATTGAGGTAAGAGAAACAATTAATGAAATAAAAGATATTGCAAGCACCTCCAATGACTCCTCTGGTTCCATTTTGAGGGAGGTTGCCCATCATGTCCCTAGTCATGTTGCTAGCTGTATGCCCATCAGACCCAATCTGGGACAAATTATTCAACGTAAAAAACAGGCAAGTAACCCAGAAAGAGTTACACCTCAAACATTTTCTGATATTCTTATTCCTCCTGAACTCTCTGTTTCTAAATCTAACAAACCTTTCGTCCTGCTTGACAACAAAAACACTCAAAAATGAATAATTATCTTTAGCACACCCAGTAATCTAGCCAAGTTAGAGAATAGTGATGTTTGGATGATGGATGGGACGTTTAAAAGCATGCCCCATCCATTCATCACAATATACACCATTCATGCAAAAATTAACAATACAGTAGTCCCATTAGTATACAGTTTGCTACCTGATAAACAATCCACAATGCACACTGAACTTTTAACAGTGATAAAATCTAAAACATCAAACAAAAGTCCTAGGAAAATAATTATTGATTTTGAATTCGCAACGATAAATGTTATTACTAAAACGTACACGGATACCCAAATTCAAGGATGTTTTTTCCATTTTTACCAGGCATTTTGGCGTAAAATACAAAAAACATCCTTAGTTGTGGATTACGTATCAGATAGCAAACTGTTAATTAAAAAAACTAACTGCACTTTGCTTTGTTCCTCCTGATAGTGTAGACGAGTACTACACTGTAATTACAGAATCAGACTTTTACACATCAAATGAAGAAAAATTGGCACCCTTGCTAAATTATTTTGAGGCCACATGGATTGGGCATCTAAGCAGGTCGGGTCACAGGAGGAAGCCACGTTTCCATGTGGAGTGGTGGAACTGCTACACGAGCGGCTTAGAAGGAGGAGCAAAGACAAACAATGCCATAGAGGGATGGCACAACTCCTTCAACCACACAATTGGAAAACCTCACCCGAACTTTTATCATTTTTTAGGAAACTTTGAGGAAGGAGCAAAGTTTCCAAGAAATGAGAATCTCACAAGCATTGACAGGTAGTCTAAAGCCACGTATTTCTAAAAGATCAAAAGAAATGTCTGAAAGACTATTAGGTGCATTACAACAATTTTTGTTGTGTGTGGTTTCAGACTACATGGATAATGTTGCACACATTCTACATTACTAACTCAACCTACACTATTGCTTTTCTGTTTTGCCCTAAATTATATAAACACACATTTAAATTGGCATTTTTTAAAACATTTTTAAAAACCTTAAAGTCCGGTCACCTTACCTTAGATGTCTTCTTTTTTTTCTTTTCTTTAATAATCCAATCCATAAACATGCTTGGTTTTTTTCCAAATTTAAAACCCGAAATAAAAACTCATTCGCAAAATCTTCTTTTTTTAAACCATGTTCCCAAAAAAAACTCATTCCAAAAAATTGGTACTACATTCCAAAAATGAATCTTTCGAAAAAGATCAATTTACAAAAAGCATTCCTAAAAAATAAATGTTCTCCAAATCGAAAATATCTTGAAGTCCGAAAAAAACGATATAACAATCCATCTTCTTTCTTTGGAAAAAAAATCCAATCCATCGAAATCCTCTTTCTTTTAAAAATGTTCCATGGAAAAAACAAACCCAATAACAAAGATGTCTTCCTCGATTCCAAAATTCAAAAAAAAACTATCCTCTTTCCCAAGAATAAATCCATTCTTCATAAATCGATCTTCTTCTTTCTCCGGTCTTTATAAAACAAATTATTTTTCCATTTTTTCAAATAAAATCCAGTATTTACAGTGTAATAAACTTAGTAAATACTAACATACCAACACTTTTTTTACCCCTTGGGCGCGGCCGCGATTCTGCACCTGTGCGGCACATTCCAATCGTGGGTGCGGTCATGATGGCGGGGAGCCGTCATCAGCACATGAGCAGCACATGAGCTCCTGGCCGTCATCAGCATGGAAGGGGTTAAACATCAAATAGCACGTGACCTGACGTGGGCATACACTAACAATAAGTTTGGGGACATGCTAAAAAGATACCAACTAAACATATAATTAACTAATCTAAACCTCCCTCTGCTCTCCTTGAAATAAATGTCACTCACACCATCATTCACAATAGAATATACATTTTTAAAGTTTCCTACTTGAGCGCAGGTCTCCTTGCTTCTGCTCTGTCCAGCGACACTCCTCAATATGGCTGCCTTCGTGATTCATGTTTACGCGTATACATCATCTGGAGCTATGAAAAAAGAAAACGGAAAATGTATATACTATTTATTTTTAATATTAATATATGTTCAAAACCTATTTTTTATTTAAATAAAGTTTACAGATATGTTATACAAATATTTTCTGAAATAATAAAATTTTCTAAATTGAAAATAAAGTATTTTAAATAATCTAAAATTTACAGTCTCCCATTGTAACTATTTTTTTAATTATATAATTTAAAATGTACTAATTTAAAAAAAATTTATTATTCATTTAAATAACATTCTTACCTTTAGGATGCACCCTTTTGCTTCTTTTCCATCCCGCATTACTCTTCAAATAACTTCCAATATGATAGACGCGGTATTCACCTAGACATCTATAGAAATAAATGAAGGACATAACTTTGCATTGTAATCAATGTAAAAGCATGGGAACTTCAAAAAAAAATGTTTTAAATATTTATTTATTAAATAACATTTTTTTAAACATATATTAAAAGATATCTTTTTTCAAAAAATAGATAATTTTTAATTTTTTTAATCAATATATATATATATATTTTTTTTTAAATTAATTAACTATATTACTCTTTGAAGTATTAATTACTATTCTAACTCCATGGGAGTTGTAATAGTAATGTAAAAGGGTTGGATAGTGTAGGGGTATAAATTACTATTCATACTCCATGGGGGTGTAATAGTAGGGTAAGTGTTTGATAGTGTAGGAGTATAAATTACTATTCATACTCCAGGGGGTGTATAAATTGGGTAAGTGTTGGATAGTGTAGGGGTTTAAAATTACTATTCGTACATCAAGGGGGTGTAAAAGTAGGTTAAGTGTTGGATAGTGTAGGGGTTTAAAATTACTATTCTTACTCCGGGGGGGGTGTGTAAAAGTAGAGTAAGTGATGGATATTGTAGGGGTATAAAATTACTATTCTTACACCAGGGGGATGTAATAGTAGGGTAAGTGTAGGATAGTGTAGAGGGTTAAAATTACTATTCTTACTCCAGGGTAGTGTAATAGTGGGGTGAGTGATGGATAGTGTAGGGGTATAAATTACTATTCATACTCCATGGGGATGTAATAGTAAGGTAAGTGTTGGATAGTGTAGGGGTATAAAAGACTATTCTTACTCCAGGGGGGTGTAAAAGTAGGGTAAGTGTTGGATAGTGTAGGGGTATAAATTACTATTCTTACTCCAGGGGTTGTAAAATGATGGTAAGTGTTGGATAGTGTAGGGGGTTAAAATTACTAATCTTACTCCAGGGAGGTGTAAAAGTAGTGTAAGTGTTGGATAGTGTAGGGGTTTAAAATTACTATTCGTACATCAGGGGAGTGTAAAAGTAGGGTAAGTGTTGGATAGTGTAGGGGTTTAAAATTACTATTCCTACTCCAGGGGGGTGTAAAAGTAGAGTAAGTAATGGATAGTGTGGGGGAATAAAATTACTATTCTTATACCAGGGGGATGTAATAGTAGAGTAATGTTGGATAGTGTAGGTGTTTAAAATTAGTATTCTTACTCCAGGGGGGTGTAAAAGTAGGGTAAGTGTTGGATAGTGTAGGGGGTTAAAATTACTAATCTTACTCCATGGGGGTTTAAAAGTTGTTTAAGTGTTGGATAGTGTAGGGGTTTAAAATTACTATTCTTACTCCAGAGGGGTGTAAAAGTAGGGTAAGTGTTGGATAGTGTAGGGGTTTAAAATGACTATTCTTACTCCAGGGGGGTGTAAAAGTAGAGTAAGTGATGGATAGTGTAGGGGTATAAAATTACTATTCTTACACCAGGGGGATGTAATAGTAGGGTAAGTGTTGGACGGTGTAGGGGTTTAAAATTACTATTCTTACTCAGGGGGGTGTAAAAGTAGGGTAAGTGTTGGATAGTGTAGGGGTTTAAAATTACTATTCGTATTCCCTGGGGGAGTAAAACTAGGTTAAGTGTTGGATAGTGTAGGGGTTTTAAAATTACTATTCTTACTCCAGGGGGATGTAATAGTAGAGTAAGTGTAGGATAGTGTAGGGGGTAAAATTACTATTCTTACTCCAGGGGGTTGTAATAGTAGGGTAAGTGCTGGATAGAGTAGGGGTTAAAATTACTATTCTAACTCCAGGGGGTTTAATTTCAATAAAAATAATTAAAATAAATAAATTAAATAATTTAATTAAAATTAAATTTATATTATTTATTTTAACCCCTTCGATGCTCATGACGGAACGGTTCCGTCATGAGCGTCGGTTGGCCTGTGCACATGACGGAACCGTTCCGTTATGGTTCCATAAGCCCAATGGAACGTTCAGCACAGCGCACAAATTTGCGCTGCGCTGATGAGGCTAAATACTTACCCATACTTATGTTGTAACGGCATGCGTTGTAATAGCATCTGCGTTGTAATGGCATGCATTGTAATAGCATACATTGTAATGGATCTTGCATTGTAAAAGTTTTGTTGTAATGGTAGTGTGTTGTGAAAGTTGCGTTGTGATGGTTGTTTCCCCCCATTGGCTACTAGCCTTCATTCACCTTAAAGCCCCTAAAGTTAGTATTTAGGTGCCCCCCTGACACCAGGAACTTAGATTAATCTTGCTGAAGAAGAAGAAGAACAAAGAAGAGCCAAAGACGTGAATATTGTGGACTAGCATCTACTTTGGCGCAAAACCCTGCTGCTCTCCCTACTATCACAGACATTGACGTGTCCAGAAGCGGAACAGACTTCCCAAACCCCTGGGGGTCGGCCCAACACTTCGTCAACCCCGCGGTATCTCACTTGAAATGGAGGGGCCACTTCCCTGTACCAGTAGGCACCAACTGCAGCTGCCCACTACAGTGTTCTGTTGTCCCTCTGGCGCACCGAGGGAGCAGCATCCCAGCTAAAGGTCTTTGTGCTCCAGGAGGTGAGATCAAACGCCCTGCTAAGCTTGGGGATGCCTACAGCAATACCTGAGGCAACTTGCTCACCTTCGCCACCCCCAAACACAGTGCTGCCCAGGGCTGACCGAACAACCCCCCCCCCCCCCAACTACACCACTGAACAATGGCCTGTTTTCATGCGACTAGGCCTAATAAAATTCTTAACATCAAAGTTTGATTCCTAATCACAAAAGAAGCAGTGACCACTCTTAGACTTCAGGTCTAAGTTTACCTTTGTGAATCAGGGATCTTAACATTGATATCCAATCTTTACAGGGCATCATTATGCATAACATGTCAGAGAAAGCCCTAACCTAGCAGGCCTTCTGCTGAGCAATTTGTATATCTCTCCAAGATCTCTCTATAATAATCTCCCTACTCCAAGAAATTAGGGATGTCCCCTTGCAAAAAACTCTCACTGACATGTATGGTGGGTGATCTAAATGCTAAGATAGAAAGCTGTAGCAATTTAAAGTGATAGAGAGCAAGAAAATACTTGGAGTTTTGATTTCTAGTAAAAGAGCAGATGCTCACGGAAAACAACATGTAATCGCACTACTGAAATAAGGATGTATTATACTAAAGAGGGGGCAAATGAAAGGAGATATCTGGGGGGTAATGCAGGTCACGGATTGCACATTTCTTCAACAGGTACGAAATGGGCGTATTGTATCCAACAGTTCAGCCTTACTCCACATGTTAATCTATTCACATTGAAATTAACTTCAACACAGAAGGTACACACATATTTCAAAAGAGCCTGATATCTGCTGCCTGTTCCCTAGGCATTCAAACCTGTGAATACTACAATCTTCCAATGTGCACAAGCAAAGAAACAGTTCAAAGAGAAAGTAAATTAGTTTCGTTGTCTTCAAGATAAAAACAATTGTGCCTCCATTAAAACATTTCTATACATTGAAAATGCTGCTTTAACAACCAATTCTTTTCAACAAAACAAGGGAACCCAATAGGTACCTAGGGACCATGGGTAAACGATTATTAAGGAGAACAAAGGTCCTTAGGGTTAGAAATTCAAACAATTCAATGGAATATAGACTCGAATCAGTACTATATCTGAAAGTTTTTCAGTACCCAGCCGGGCCTGAATCTTTTTAATCACAATATAAATCGAGATAAGAGAGACCACCAGGAGGGTCTGATTCAGAAACTGATAGGGTACAAGCCTGTACCTATCCAGAACACACTCGAACACAGTTCAGAGGTGAGAGAAATAGGAAAGAGAATAGAATTAAAGAATATCAGGCAAAAAGAGCGTGGGAGCCAACTGTCCCTTGCATCATTAACACAATTGTAAAGCAAGTTCAGACAGACAATTACTGTAACAATATTGACACAATCGAAAAGGATTACAGAATTGTAAAAATGTCGATGACGTTTCGATCCCTGGCTCCTAGTGAACTGGGATCATCATCAGGACTTTATAATTGATTGCCTGTTTGTACTTTTGAAAAAACCTGTTCATAGTGGGAGAAATGAGAGGAAAGAGAGAAAAGATTCTTGTTTAGATACCACACTTGTGTCAGGTAATAAAAACCAAAACACAACTATATACACTAAGGGGTCCATTAGGATGGCGGGCGGATCCCTAACGGAGATCGGGACAGCCCGCCATATTGGAGGGGGTCCCGTTGTGGGTATTAGGATGTGTCCACCACAGTGGCGGGCAAATCCCATATGTTTTACATTGTGGCGGCGGTGCTCTCTGCACCGCCCGCCACAAAGCAAAACATAAGTTGCAGCATTCAGACATGCGAAGCGGCAGGCACCGCACGGTGCCTGCCGCTTAGCATATGTACATGTGGGGGCCCCATGTGCCCCCTGACAGTGGCGCCAACCTGGGGGGCCCTGCAGGGGGCCTCTGCAGCAATCACCGCACGCCTTTCCGTGGCGGCATTGCCGCCGCGGAAAGGCCCACACATTTTGCCATTGTAATATGGCTGGCGGTGTCCATTGGACACCGTCACCATATACATCTATTATCGCGGCGGTAAAGTGGCGGACGGTTTTTCCGTCCGCCCCTGTCCCCTCCGCCATCCTAATCTGGCAGAGGGGTAAACGAGAGTGGTTGTCGGGCGGATTGCCTCCGCCAGGGTGGCGGTGGCCACCGCCACCCTGGCGGAGGTAATCCGCCTGATATCCTAATGGACCCCTAAATATTTTTTTTAATGTGTTTTATTAATTTTCATAGGCATGATATAGTATAAGTGGCAGGTATAATTGTAAGCATAACATTTTTTTCCCAGCGAGACATGTATAGGATATCAGCTCAATATGTCATTACAGTCATCGTCACATACAATAGTGCTCTGAGTCAACGTGATAAACACAAACAATTATTCAAAATCTAATAGAACTGTGGAATCTGCTTAGAGTAGGAATGTGACGGAGTGTGTAGCATGAGCTGGGTCTTGTCCCACAATGACCCCAGCACATAGACTAAGACGGATCTGCACCCACCTCTCCCCAGCGCCTTGAGACCCTAACAGGTGAGTGGTTGCGCTTTACCAACCAATAATTGATCGATTGGGTGTGCTGGAGAACTGTGCAGTCGCACTGCACAGGCCGGGAGGCCCGCAAATTCTGATGGTGATGTGAGTTCGAACATGTAATAGGGTAGTGTGGCTCATTGGGGGTGTGCATCTTTTTTGGCATCAACATGAAGCAAGAAGGTTTTCCAGTATTGCCCATAAGTTCTTGTGTAGACACACATGCAGAAGAGTTGCAGGGTGTTGGCATTTGCCTGCACCCACGTCATTAGTGTGGGCAGCCATCACTTGAAGAGCTGGTGCTTTCCATGCCATGGCTATCTGCCTTTTAAATAGGACAAAGTCAAAGTCTATGAATTTTTGGAGGTGTCTGGCACCTTTTGCATGGGTGCATAGCTCCAATAAGCAGGATTCAGGCATGGGCTCATTCGCCGTAGCAGTGATCATTTGCCATACTGGTTGTAGTGTTGGGCAATCCCAAACCATGTAGTAGAATCCAGCGTCCAAATGTATGCAGCTGGGTCATTAATGGGACAGGGATGGATACATGCGTGTGATACACTGGGGAGGGGTAGACGTGGTGTACAGAATTGAATTGTGTGAAGTGAAATCTAGGGGTTCAGAATACATCCTTCAACAATTGGAGGACTCAGTACCATGATTTATTAGTTAGGGGTTGATGTAGTACAGCATCCTATTCGGGCGCATGCTCCCGCCGCACAGTATGGCAGGGTTGAATTGAGGAAACTGTAGAGAGTGGTAATTGCTTAGCATTTGCCCCGAGTCTGGCCTGCATTTATGTGGGCCAGTTTGAGGCGAATGTGGTCCGCCATCATAATAACCCCTTCAGGGAACATATATCCCTGTGGCGTCGAT
The DNA here is from genome assembly GCF_964263255.1 of Lissotriton vulgaris. NCBI lineage: Eukaryota > Metazoa > Chordata > Amphibia > Caudata > Salamandridae > Lissotriton > Lissotriton vulgaris. Next base: position 1,459,710,449 of record NC_141687.1, read on the forward strand.
ACATCGACGACGTCCTCTGTATCTGGACAGGTACAGAGGACCATCTTCTGAGTTTTCTTGCATGGCTTAACCAGGCAGATGACTGCCTCAAGTTTACAGGGTCAATTAGTAAAACGTCAGCAGTATATCTTGACGTTGATATTACAGCAATGGACCATAGACTGTTTACGACAGTTCATCATAAAATAACAGATAAGAATTAGCTTCTTCATTACCAGTCTTTTCACCCCCGTGCCCTAAGGGATAATCTCCCTGTGGGGCAGTTTTTGCGCTACCGTCGCAATTGTTCCACCACAGAAGCATTTGTGGAACAATCAGAGGACCTGGTTAGCAAACTCATAGCCAGGGCATATCCCTGGAAAGTTGTGAAACAAGCCCGTGAACGAGCTTTAAACACCCCCCGGGAGGCACTTCTTGAGAGGAACACTAAAGTCAAACAGGAATGTATACCTATGGTCACCACGTTTGATCCCATGTCAACTAAATTGAGGCAGATCGTGAGGAAGCATTGGACCATTCTGGATACCGGTGTGGGCAAGATGCCTCCTCCACGGTTTGCTTTTAAAAGAGCAACCAATCTGACGGACAAACTAGTCCACACCAGGACTCTCAGTGTCCCACATGTGGACTCTCTGCCAACCGGACACCATCCGTGCACTAATTGCTCAGTATGAAGTTTGACAAAAACGACTAAGACCGTTGTTTTGAGGAATGAAAGAGTCTGGCATCTTAGGAGGTTTACTAACTGTAACACAGTTAATGTGATTTACAGACTAACCTGTAGATGCGGACTACATTATATTGGACTGACATCCAGATAGGTGAAGGTACGCATCCAAGAACATTTAAGCACCCTGAAAGCGAAAAAACTAACTACACCCTTGGTACAACATTTTAGTGAGGCAGGACATGATCCTAAAGATCTAAGCTGGGTGGTCCTGGAAAGAGTGGTTTGCAACAGCATTAATGCCGAGAGAATTCTGGCCCGTAAGGAGGCCAGGTGGATCTATCAGGAACAAGTTGATCAGGTGGGACTAAATGACTCTATTGATTGGAATAAGATTAGCCGGCGGTGACCCCTATATATACACACTAGGCCCTCCAATTTACACTATGGAGCACCGTCGGTCCTGGCACCCGCGCTGTGGAATTGGTTTTATGTCCAATTGGTTTTAACTACGATGGGGAGAATCGCTGATTGAGTCAGAGTTCGTAGTAAGATCCATAATCTACCCACTACATTAGTTGTTGGGATGGTTGACTATTGGGGATTTATTGTAAAACAAACCCAGTTCATCACTGTAAAACATCTGTACCCTGGGGGCGACTGGCATTGCTTACTGATTTGAGTGGCACGAGTTACAGGTTTCTAAAGACGCTGCGCACTATTTTCCGCGTCTAAATACATTGCGCACTATTCTCCATGCCTAACAGACAGGAGCGCACGTTAACTGGTCTATAATGTGGTAACAGTGCATCGGTGACACTGAACGATGTGTTATTATAACAAATTTAAAGTGAATGTGGCTTTAAAGTGATGTCGCTTAGTGGAAGAGGGTCCACTCTAAGATGGCTGCCGTAGATATCATCCTGGCACTGGTAATCTAACATACCATGTGATTAGGGGCAACACGGGACACCAGAGGCGGAGCAGCGTCTAAATAAACCGGCCCAGCGTCATACGCGGATAGCCGTGGCTGAGTGACTGAGCGTTTGGTTACAGGCAAGGGTAAGACGGACGAGCCCAAGGGTGAAGGATCCCTATGCATCTGATTGTGTTAAATTACAACAAAGGGAGAGGTAGGGAGATTCAAGGACACTCTCTCAGTCCCCGGTTAAATGCACTTAAACAAAAAAAGGAGAGGTCAGGTCAGTCTTACAACTGCCACAAAACTGGAGCAAAGTTGAGAAGAGTCACACACTCACTCAAGTTGAGTAGGAAGGCCCTTACACACCGACCTAGTCAGTGTCATGCTTCATCACTGGGCCCCACCAAAGAGGCCGAGTGCCTCTTTGGTGTGCTGCGACGCCAGAAAGACTGCGGAGCTGGTTGTGAAAAGGGCGTGACGTGAGAGTTACTACAATTAAAAGTGCCTAAGAGGGTATCAAGAAAAAATTATTTTAATGAGTGATCCCTAAGACACAGGTGAAGAGTATTTATGTGTCTGAATTTACATGCCAAGGTTTTAGGATTGGTTAAATTCAGCTAAATACGATAAGTCAGTCAACATGTTTCTGCCATACGGGTGGTTTCAGTTTACCAAGGCATTCATCAGGACTATACCCCGGCGGTATGGACTCTCTAATCGTCCACCCTAACCTGGGGGCGGGAAAGTGAAAATAAAAAGGTGAAAAAAGTGCTTAAAAAATTAGAAGAGCAAGTCGCTCATTCTAAGGAAAAGAATTCCAAAATCAGGAGTGTCTCAGCACTTTAAAACAAGGCGCTACTTGCACCATGGGTCTCGGGAGGAGGGTTGGAGCGCACCTGGCACATCGCCCTAAGCGCTCGCAGCCCGCTCTGAACCTTCGTTTCGCCTCAAAACCGGACCTCTGATTGTGTTAAGACAGACACCGGCATTTTTGAGATAAGCTTGTCAGGATGTGGACTGAGAATACGCCGGGAGGTTCGATTATGCACATTGCGGGTGTGGCTAGTGTGTTAACGGGGTATAAATCTGCATTGGTGTAATAAGGCAGTGCCGTAGGGATCGCCTGAGTCCTGGAAGTTTTTGAAAGGAAATGTAAAAAGAGGGCGATATGGAGCATTTTTAAGTAGGTGTGAGAAGCAACATGTATGTTGGGAGAGATAGTGTAAGGAACAGCTGAGCAGCCTCCGGGGGCATATCGCGAGGTGGGGTGCAGGGGATATTTCCTTACTTGCATGTTTGTATACATGTTTTTACAGAAGCCTAGACTGAGGTGGGTTTCCACTAGGATACGTGATCTTGATGCCACGGAAGTCCACCTGAGAGAGGGAGCAGGTATGCAGTAGAGATGCAACCCCCAGGTGAATATGCTGTAAACGATCTAAGTGCCACACTTTTTGACTAGTTTAACTCATGCTCTGTACCTGACCTGGCCGGCGGGCTATTGAGGGTCAGTATTCATTGGCTTACAATTTCTTTAATTTATTTTACTTTCTTGTCATTTTAAACCATCACAGGTTACAATAAGATATGAGTGGAATTTAAACGCGGCAAACCCCCAATTGCCCTGATGAAGTTGCATAAAACGCAGCAACGAAACATGTCGGTGACTTAGACTAACACAAAATTTGGTTTAAAGTGAGTCTGTTTTAGTTTGGAGTACTCACAGCCCAGAATAAAAGCAGGAGTGGCCAGTGAGTTCTGCAATTTTAATGTGTGAGATTCACTTTTTCTTTTTCTCACTGGGGTTTATGGTGAATGTATCCACTAAACAGCGACTGGTACTTGTTACTCGCTGTGTAACGAACATTAGGCACACTGTCTGACTGTTGTGAAGTAAAAGGATTGTTACATGGTCTTTGTCCTTTTCTTCTGTGTGTCTGCGTCTTTTTCTTTCCACTTTCATGAGAGTGAGCTACCTATGATGATAAGTGGGTACACTGGTAATTGCTAGCCAGACAACCCCATTGGCGGTTCTACCGTGAGGGGCTCACTCTCTTTCTCCACAATTGTTTGTGGTATGGGTGATGGCTGTTTGGCAATTTTTACCTTTTGTGTACTTTGACAAAGAGTGCCACTCGCGCAGGTTCTAAACGCCTCGAGATAATAGAGAAGGGGTAGTGATACTATTGTGCACATACCTATATGGATCCTGCAGTTTAATTGAAAAATAAGAGTGTCTTGAGGGACAGGCCACAATTTGGTTTGGTACGGTTTGAGTGGGGGGCGGCCTGGACCCTTGTTCCCCCCAAGACCCAAGAGAGTTGATGGTGGATATTTTAGTCAGTTATTTGGATTGAGAAGGGTTGGGGAGGGGTTGAAAGGGAAAAACATTTGCATTTATATCGAGCTTGTAACCCTGATAGGGTGTTGAAGAGCTTTATTGGCGAGTGGCACTCTCCCCTGGAACCCATAAAAGATTAGTGGTGAATTTGTATAGTGGAATATGAAATTTGAGAAATGAACATGCTAGTCTGTTATTTTGATTGAAAAGGATAGTTGAGGGATAGAAGAGTTTAGGATTTAGTTTTTATGGGGGGTGGGGTCATAACAGTAGGATGGGGTGGGCCTTTGAGTCTGATAACCACGTGTAGATTCTCAGGGTGCCCATGATTCACAGATGGATACCAGTAGTATGCGTAAGTAGGCCAGCAGCCATTGTAATTGTGCCACCGCGTAATAAAGCTCAAAGTTGGTCATGCCAAGGCCACCTTCAGTCAGTGGGCACTGTAGGGTGTTGAGCACAACTCAGCAGTGTCCCTCACTCAATATCACTTTGAGCAATAATCTGTGTAGTTTGTGTAAGAAGTTCCAAGGAAGCACTATTGGGAGCACCGCAAAGAAATGAAGTAAATGGAGAAGCACCAACATTTTGGATATCTCCGCATGGCCCAGCGGGGATAGCGGGGATCCATGCCCTTTTGGATGCCACCAAAAGGGCATGGACCGACAATTCGGGCCTATCAGGTTGCCCTTACTGATGTCTTTCTCTAAGTGACACAACTGAACACCTGTGTATTTAAAAGTGCTGTACCACCACTGGAGATGGGCCCTCAGGGGATCAGTGACAAGCAAAGTGGGGCTCAGCACGATAGGGAACATGCATGATTTGGGCAAGTTCACACGAAGCCCGGATATGTTCCCAAAGTCATCCAGCAGACACATAAGACCTGAAAGAGATGCCTCTACATCACAAAGGTCTCACCTTTCTGGACCATGCAAACAAAGTTGCCACCACCGCCCATTATAAACTGAAAATGATCAGGAAGATTCGCCCCTTTCTACCTGAGGCAGCAATTAAAACACTGGTTAGTGCATTAGTCTTGTCATCATTAGACTATTGTAACGGGCTATTCCTCAATGCCCAGGCCAGAGTCACACAAAAGTTACAGTCCATTCAGAACGCGGCAGCACGACTGCTTTCAGGAATTGCTAAGTTCTGTCCCATTTCGGATACGATCAGGCAGTACCACTGGCTACCGATCCACAACAGAATAAAGTTCAAGTCCTTGTGTATAGTCTACAAAACACTCAACAACCAAGGACCGCATGCTCTCAAAAGCCAATTAACACCCTACACACCCTGCAGACAGTTACGTTCTTCTACCTTACACCAATTAGTAATACCACGAACAAAAACAGTGTCTTGGGGCGACCGCCGCTTTTCAGTGGCCGCACCCAAACTCTGGAACACCCTTCCCCAGTATATCAGGATGAGTCCATCACTCCACCAATTTCGAAAACTCTTAAAGACATGGCTCTTTAATCAGTGAGGCGGTGACCACACATAGGAGACAGATGAATTTTTAGCGCCGAGACGCCTGCGGGTATTTGCTGCGCTCTATAAATGTCAAAAATAAATAAATAAATAAAGATAGACAAGGGCGTCATACACATAAAGCAATATGAAGTGATGGACACCCACCTCTGGGATGCCCCAAGCGTATGCCTGTTAACGAAGTTCATGAGCCAGAAGTTCTGTAGCAAGGGCCAAGATGAGTGGGGAGAGTGGACACTCCTCCTTGGTGCCTCTTTGAATAACAAGGCTGTTGTAGGTCAGCTGGTCAGTCTTGACTCACGCAGGCAGACTGTCATACAGCATCCAAACCCATCCCAAGAAACCCAGACTAAACCCCATGGACTCAAGGGAGAGAAGGAGAAAGTCCCAGCTCAGTGTGTCGAACACCTTCTCGATGTCCAACAACACAGACATTTGACTGTAAACGCTCGCAGGAGTGTCATACATGAGGCATGAAAGGTGATGAAAGTGAGAAGTTAGTCTGGTATATGCTATCCACTAATTAAAGTGGGCACCTTGCAAAAGTCCAAACAACCCTTATGATGTATGAGGTCAAAGATAACCTTTAGAAAGTTATCCTAGTGGTAGCTGTGGAGACCAGCCTTCAGGCTTAATCTTGAAGGAATGTAAAGAAGCTTGTTTTACCAGAATACCACCTCCTATATTGACTAAATGAAAGGAGAACCACACAGTAGTTATATAAAAATATGCATTTTATTAATATAACACTCTATGGTATCCTCTACACGAGGATAGAACACAACGCACACAATACAAGATCGATAGAGCAGTTGTAAGTAGCACAATACACAGTGGGCTCCAGGGGGAAACCAAACCATATACTAAAATAGTGGTATAACAATCACGACTTCGGACAAGACAAAGTCTAGAGCACGCACAATCGGTGGGACCCCAAGGAACCACGCAAGGTGAGTAGATAGGGATCCCTTGGAGGACGAGTGCAGTGTGCTAACACGCCGCAGGCTCGAAACAATTCTATGGGGAAGTCGCAGATTCACTTTAAAGGTTTAAGGGCCATTCTAGGAGGACGTTGAGCAAACCCTTTGGAACTTAAGAGGTTGGAGAGCTACCTCACCGGTGGATACTGTAGTACCCGAGTAACCTTTCCCAGAGGAGCAGGGTGCATAGGTCTGGAGTGGTGTCGGAAACCGCGGTCGTTCTCAATGGAGGGCTGTGAAGAATTCCAGCTTCCGTGATGGTGATAAGGGTCCTTAGGAATCCAAGCCTAGATTCTGGAAGGAAGCAACCTGAAAGCAGAGGGAATAAAGTCTGGGTCACTTCAGAGTGTAACCAGGGGCTCAGTAGACGGCTGCCCACCGATGTCGGCTGCTTCAGGTGCGAAGATGGGATGCTTGACTCTGCAGCCACGAGGCTCAGGAGACATGGATGACAACCAGGAGCAGGAGGTGAGCTGTCTCATGAACGATGTCGAGTGCTGAGGGGATGGTGTCCAGCTGGAACACCAACAAGCCTTGGTAAAAGCAACCCAAGCAGGAAGGTCAAGCAGTTTACGGTGTGGACCAGCAAGGTCCAGGGGACTCACCAAGCAAGGGGGAGTCAGGGAACATCTGGAGCAACCAGGAAAGCCCAATAGAAATCAAGATGACCCTCAGTCAGGAGGACCCATAGGCCGAGTGACCAGGAGTAGCGAGAGGACCTCAAGCAAGACAGCAAAGTACCAGCCCACGGAGCACTCGGTGCGAGGAGGCCAAAGTTCTTTGGTGCAAGTACTGCTCAGGGTCAGAACTAAACGGAGTCTAATGCACAAGCTTGGGAATCTCCAACAAGCATATGCAACTTCAAATGGACGAGTTGCACAGGGGTTCGGGTTATGCAGTCCCCACAAGGGATAATGGCCTCAAACTTGCTGAGAGGGCAGATGAACCTCACAGACCTTCATAAACCCACCTCCTGAGTTGCTGAAATTTTTGGAGGCAGCAGGAGCTCAGGAGCAGCAGACCGGTCAGTTGCATTAAGGTGCCTGCAAACGCAGGGGAGTGACTCCTTCACTCCAAGGAAGATTCTTCGGTTGTCCTTAGTGCACCACAGGTTCTGCACGGAGCCTGTATGGAGCGACGGCACAGACAACGCTTTGGACAGAGAGGGGGACGAAGTCGGGCCCAGTAAATGTTCAGCAAAGTCCAGGCTGCCCAGACGGTTGAAGGTCAGTGGTTTCTTCTTGTAGAATCTTGTCCCCGTAGAATCTAAAGTCTTACAGCCAGGTAAGCCCTTTTGTACCCACTGGAGGGGGTTGGACAGATTTGGGGGACCCCCCCTAGGGGAGGGTCAGGACAGAGGGATGGTTACACCCATCTCCTTTGTCCAGTTTCATGCCAGAGCAGGAGCCAATGGCTCTCAGAACTGGTTTGAGCTGGACTATGCACAGGGACACCAAATGTGCCCCAAGTGCAGACTTTCAGGCACTCAAAGAGTGCACCCACCCAGTCCCAATACACTAAATCCTGTCTGGGAGGTGGTCACACCTCCCTATGATAGGATGCCTATTGTACCTCCTTCCTCTGCTCGAGCTTGGCTCAGCAGCAGGAGCGCAGAAATGTGTCTCTGGACGGCAGCATCCATTTTGCGTTAACCGGGTCGAGAAAGCTGGCACCGGATAAACCAGTGACCCCACAAAGCTTGCTTCAGAAGAGTGAAATCATAACTCCCACACGGTTACCGGTGTGTAGGAAGGATTCCAAGGTGTTTGATACCAAACACAATATGTTTCTATGCAGCTATTTTCAAGATAGCATTTACCATGAGGTTATAATGCACCTCTACCTATATAGTCTGGCTGAGTCACAGACAACCCGGGAGAATGGTCTCCAAAGACTAAAGAGAGGCTCTACTCAAGCAGGGGAACCCTCTCACTAGAAACCCAGGACCCTGCCTCAGGAATGATAAGGCCTGCTATGGGGTGACTAATAAGTGTTAAGGGTAGTCTCCTATAGATATAGTAAACCTATATCTAAAGTAAGTGATGGAAGCACCAGCTTACACAGGTTACAGTAGCAGACATGTAGTTCCATTTTGCATGGCCTCTCATGGGTGGCATAATACATGCTTCAGCCCAAGGGAGGCCCCTCGGGTACCTTTGCCCTAGGTACATGGGTACCATAAACTAGGGACTGACAAGAGTACCCCAGTATCCAATCTGAAGTGTACCAAAGTGCATGTAACATTTTAAAGGAGAAAGCAGATAGACTGGGGTCCTGATTAGCAGGATCCCAGTCAGACTAGTCAAAAATAGTGAAACAGCGAGCAAAAAGTGGGGGTAACCATAGGAAGCGGATCCTACTTTCCTACAATGAATGTTTGTGAAAGTGCTTTGTTCCGGTATGAATCCCAATTGGTCGACATAGAAACGAGTGTTAATTATTGAGAGGAGGTGGTTAGCCAGTACTCTGCCCAGGATCCTACAATCGAGATTCAGCAATGATAATAAATAGTAAGAGCAGAAATCAAGTGGTTCCCTGCTTGGTTTAGGAAGGACCACGATCAGGGCCTCGCGGTTTGAGACCAGAAGGCGTCCCACCGTTTGTTTGGCCTCTGTGAAAATGTCCAGCAAGTTTTGAGTGGTCTGAGTGGGAAAGGTTGCATAATATTTGATTGGCAGCCCGTCGGTGCCCGGTGTCTTATTGTGGACAATTTGCACTATGACAGCATGTATTTCGTCCAATTTGCAGGGGTTCATTCAGCTAGGCCCATTGCAAAGGGTTGAGCTTGGCCATTGGCAGGTTGCAGAAGAAGGTATAAGCACGCTCCTGGAGTTGGGGGCACTGTCACTGCATACATCTTCTGGTAGTATTTGTAAAAGTGAGAGTTACTGGCTGGCTGGGAGGTGACGATTATACCATCATACAGGTGGAGCACTCTAGTCGGAGCGCTTAGTTGATCCTCCTGTGCAAGCTACACCAGTAGCTTCTCCGAATGATCCTCCTCAGCATGTTGCAGGGCTGTGTGACTTTTGTACTCATGTTTGCCGAGGAGAGGTTCAGCTTCGGCGTGCTGCATGCGTAGCTGATGGAGTTGGTCAGCAGTCTCAGTGCAAGTGGCCACCCTCATCTCCAGGGATTGTTACTCTTGTTTAATGGTAGTTAACTTGCCTACCCAGCGACATGGTATCCCCAAAGTGGATGCCAAGCAGTGGCAGTGTAAGACAACTTTGTATGCATCCCACTATAGAGGCCTCAAGGCTGTGCCCTTGTTAGGCTAAAACAATTGTGTGATGCACTATGCCAACTCCTCTTGGATTGGGAAGTAGGATAGTGCCTCCATTTGCAACCTCAATATGGGTACATTGGGGCATTGTCTGCCCTACCCGAAGGTAGACAGTAATGGGCAGTGGTATGATGTGAAGCATACCAAGTACTCCACTTGAGTTATCAGTAGGCTCAGTTGGACTAAGCAAAGGACAAGGTCAATCCTGGTGTACAAGTCATTAACCTGGGAGTAAAAAGGGTATTTCCGGTGGGTGGGGTGTCCAAGCCACCATGAGTTGTATTAGCCTTGGTTTGTGGTCCATGTTCGAAAATGCTTTGTGGTATGGACCATGTAGCAACATGCAGGGGAGGGGAGAAATGGTCAAGAGCTACGTCCAGTATGCAGCTAAAGTCACCTCCCCAAGGTCCCACGTGTAGGGAATCTCAGAAGAGCGCCGAGGTAAGTGTGTCGAAGAAACCTGACTGATTAGCGTTGGGGGCATGTACTGCTACCAATGTGAGGGGAGTGCCATCAAGTTGTCCCTCCAAGATCACAAACCGACTATCTGTGTCTACTCTGTATGCGTTCACTACAAATGGGTCACCAGGTGTGATCCAAAGAAGCACCCCCTGGCATAAGCCGACAAGGATGTACCATATACTTGCCGCCTCCATTTCATGAAAACCATTTGCAGTTCCGCTGGAGTGAGAAGGGTTTCTTGTAGCATGGCGATGTGCTTATGGAGACTTTTAAGATATGCATACACATGGTAGTGTTTAGTTAGCAGGCATAGACATTCCACGCACATTCCAGAGAGTCTGAGAGTCAGTCATGGATCCCATTCTGCAAGTTATCAGTGGGGTGTATGGTGGAGTATATGGCAACCTCTGCCCTGTGAAGGTGTGCCCCAGTGCTAGAGAGGCCACCAAGGGCCAGGGAGGGTGTCCCATGGGAACATCTGTGTGCATAGCAGCCTTTTCAGCAGACTCAAATAAAACCATATTGCATACATGAACAGTAGCTAGGTGTAAGAAGTGCATTCCTTCCAGGACAGTGGTCACATATATCCCTGTCCAGAAATCCACCACTGTAAAATAGAAGCAATAACAATAATGAAAAATGGGGGCTGGGGAGCCTGAAGCAAGATGGCTGCACATTAGTGCAGTTCCCCCAGCCAGGTGTGCAATATCCACCTAAAATCCACCCATCCAGTGTCCAAACACTTAAACTGTGCCTTTGACGATGTTCTGAATTGCTGTATTGACTGTATTGCTGTGAAGTTCTGGGATCTGGGTGTTTAGTCTCATGAAATTGATCCTGTGGTGGCTGTGGAAAAGGCTGCACGACACTGGGCCTCCAACTGAGCCGTCCCTGTGGAGCCCTGGGAGTGCTGCCATGGCTGCGCACACCCCTTGAGGTGAGCAATCCGGGGGGTCCCGCCCAAGGTGCGTTCCTGGGGGAGCAGGCACTGTAGACACCTGGCCTGTGGCGAGTCCCGGCTCCGGTGTGGATTGGGCTTGTGGCACGGACCGCTGCACGGGCTTCCTGGTGCTGGCTGATGGCGGGGATCCGCGATACAGCCGTTGCTGCTGTGTGATCAAGCAGGCCCACCAACCCCCATAACACTGCCCAAAATACTATTAATTATGCGTTGCGGCAAGTACGGCGGTCTCCAACCAACACTTTAAAACTAGCTGTATTACAACAGCAGAAAACACAGGTGAAGCAAGCAATATGGGAGGCCAGGAGAGGTAATGAGGATTCTCTGTGGGCGAAACTGCATGCGGACACCAAGCGGAATGACAGTGCAAGGTTCTGGGAGACAATAAAAAGATTTACCTGCCTAACACACAAGGGTTTGTCTTCTAACATATTCGAGTAGGATTGGGCTACCTACCTTTGAAATCACTTTCACCAAGAAAAAATCTTATTGCACACAGGAACTAGTACAGAGACAACACAGTTGGCTACCACTATTAGGCATCAACCCAATGAGCAAAAAGCAACAACACAGGAATGGAACAAAGGCGAACTGCTGGGAGTTATACCCTCAAATGATCACCCTAAAATAATTAAAAGCTACATTAAGCAGTGAAGGCAAGAAGGGGCGCCGGGCCCCAATGGAATACCACCTGTGCTTTACAAACAAGATGCAGATTATTGGGCAAAAGAACTCAGCCCTCTGTTCACGGAAATAAGGCGTACAGGCCTACTACCGCCGTCCTGGCGGGCTTCGATAATTTCGCCAATTTTTAAGTCAGAAGATAAGACTCTGCCTAGGAACTATCGCTTAGTTGCCCTTTTGGACAATGAAGCAAAATTATTTGCAGGCACTCTGCTGGACGAACTGCAACTTTGGGCGGAAGACAATTCGATTATTCGCCTAAACCAAACTGGCTTCTCCAAATCTGTTGGAAATGTAACAACCATAACAACCATGGCCCTGCTAATGGATAAGGCAGACTACAAAACTGCTGTTATACTTGTGCTTTATTGATTACTGGGCTGCTTTTGATCACGTAAATCGCAACAGACTGTGGTTAAAATTGGCCAGCTGGGCATACACCAGGCTTTGCTAAATCTGCTAATCAATCTGCATACTCAGACCTGGGTTAAAAGTAAAGTTGGGGGACGGGTACACTTTATCAAGAAAGATACCAACAACGAAAGGCCTCAAGCAAGGCAGCGTGCTGGCCCGACCCTATTTAATATGTTTCTTGGAGACCTTATCCTGCTACTAAATGCCAGAAATTCACATTCTCCAAAGGTCTGAAACCTAGTATTACCATGTCTACTTTATACTGACAAACTAGTTCTGACTGGCCAAACGAAGGTTGGTTTACAGCATCTTCTTAACACTACATTTGATTACTCCAAGGCAAATAATGTGAATATTAACTTGTAGAAAAACAAAACCATGACAATCAAAAAGAATTCTGTCTCGTTTTGGGGTAAGACCGGCATAGACTCAGCAATAGAGTAGAAATACCTGGGGGTGACCATCGACAAAGGTGGGCATTTCGCAGCCCAAAGGGAGCAAGTCAAAAGAAAGGGAACAGCCCTAGCAGTCTCAATGAGAAATCTTAACCCTAAACTGAACGGCCCCTCACTTGCCCCACTGGTTGAAGTAATACGAGCACAACTCCTACCTACAATAACTTAAGGGAGTGAGGCACAGAGGGGAAGGGACTTCAAGTTTCTGGATGGTGTGGTCGCAAACTTGTATAGAATAATCTTTGGTCTACCAATAAGAGTCTCTCCAGCCCAGATTAGGCTAAAGTTTGGTGTTCAAAAACAGACCCATGCAAGACAAGGTTTGACAGTTATCTTTTGGGACAAAGTAAGAAAATCAAAATCAGGAACCCTAAATTGGCATTTGTGGTCAGAACTACAACAGAAAAAATCATCACCAACAGCAAAATACTTACTAGCACGTTTAATCACCCTGGGTCTCATTGAGCTTTGGGCAACACCTATAAGTCACTACCTTCTCAAAAAATTATTAAAGAAAACATTAAAGAGTCAATCCTGGATCGAAGACAAGGCAGCCCTGTCCAGAAGGTCGCACGGCTGGATGCTCTTGAGCTCCTATTTTTCCCTTCCTGCCCAAAAATACGTAGCCCTGGGGTTTGCCAAATCTACACAAATTTGATTCCTAAAGTGCTGACTTGCATAAAGCACTTTCTGCACTGGCTGAAAAACCAACCCGATTCCATCTGTCACCTGCGCGGTGCAGTGCATGAAAACATGCTGCACCTTCTCTGTATGTGCAAAGAACTAACAGAGGAATGGAAACAGCTTTTAAAGCCACTTTTTAATCAGAGAGGTATCTGCTTTGCACCTGAGGACATGCAGCTGAACTGCAGCCCGGTAACGTGGAGAAGAGAATGCCACAATATCGAGATGCTGGTCTCTGGCCACCAACTTCGGATAGAACATCAATGTATCTAAAAGGAAAAAAGTTGGACGCTGCCAAACAAATGTTTATTTTACAAATGTATTGGAAAGACCAATCGGCTTGAACTGATTTTAACTGATTTTTAGTAAACTGTTTTACACTATTTAAAAAATTGTAGTTTATAATTGAAACGTTATGAGATGCTCTGTGGCAATGGTTTTAAGTAACTGCTAAATAAAATACCTGGCTTCCCTACTTGACTGCTCGACACAAGCTCGGCTCCTGGCTAACTTCGCCAGGAGAAGGGATTTGGGACAGAGGTGCAGACGAGCACCTGACTGTGTTCTGCTGGGCCTGAAGTGGATTATGGCCGCGGTGCGGGCCGCTGGTCTGGGCTGTCAAGGGCCGAAAGGCTGGAGGTGCAGCGCACCGGTGGATGCTGCTGCGGAGGGTACTGGCGGGCCTGCCGCCTCCCACATCATTGCCTGTGGTAAGTGTGGCACCTGGCTTGGATCACTGACAGAATATCAAGGAGCAAAATATCGACCTGCCAAAATATTATGGAAAAAATATAGAATGGCAGAATATCGACTTCCTATCTTAAAACAGGTAAGTACAAAAACATTGACTCCAAAATATTGTTGTAAAAAAAAGTAGACAGTCAAAATATCGAATTTTTTAAATGTCTTAAAAGTAATTTAAAAGTAATATATTAATAAATATAATTAACTTAAACATACTTAAAATGAATAAATAATTAATGTAGCAAACATTTTTTTTAAATAATTTTAATACATATATATATATATATATATATATATATATATATATATTACCTACTGGCGGTCGCCAGTAGGTAGTTATAGTTAGGATTCTATTTGAAATAACTTTGGCGCCGGTTGACGAATCTGCCTGAAAATTTCCTCAAAATGGCCTCGCGGCGTTCCGGTCCTTCCCTGAAAGTTTGGGGGGGATTCGTCAAGCGGGGGCCGAGATAAAAGGGGGGTCCCAAAACGCGTTTTCCCCATGTTAATTTCCATAGGGCGGTCGATTTCACTTTTAGCCCGAACGGCTGAATGGATTTCCACCAAACTTGGCAAAATTGTAGGGACTGGTAGCCCGATGTGCCTTTGCTATGTCTCAAGATATGTGCTCCAGTGGATTTTGAGTAATTAAGGTTCAAAAAAATATATATATCTATAGCAGCGCTCCGGTACGCGCACCGGTACGCACACCGGGCGAGCCACGCGACTTGCGCGCAGAAAGCTGATTGGCTCTGGGGTGTCTGTAAACATTCTAAACAGTCCGGAGCGGCCGCCAGCTTGTGTCTCGGTAGGATCGAGACACGAGAGGTGGCCAAAACAAAGAGGGAAATGACCATAAGGGGGCAGAGTAGACCCCCCCTTGACCCCCTAGGTTTGATGTGGGGGCCATAAAAGGGCCCCGCGGGGCAAAAAAAAATAATTTTTTGGGGGGATTTTCGCGGGGGGAGCGCCCGGTACGCGCACCGGGGAGCGTCCCGGGGAGTGTACCATGGGGAAAAAGAATGACAGTTTTAAAAGTAGCTGTTTAGAAAAAAAAATGTTGTTTTTTTTATACATACACATACATATATATAAATGCATATGCACATATATATATGCATATATGTCTATATGTGTGCGTGTAGAGAGAGGTAGAGAGGTAGAGGTGTAGAGGTAGAGAGGTAGAGAGGTAGAGAGGTAGCGGTAGAGAGGTAGAGATTAGTAGAGAGAGAAGAAGAGAGAGGTAGAGAGGTAGAGAGTAGAGAGTGAGTAATAGAGAGTAGAGAGTGAGTAGTAGAGAGTAGTAGAGAGCAGTAGAGAGAGTAGCAGAGTGAGTAGTAGAGAGTAGTAGAGTGAATAGTAGAGTGAGTAGTAGAGAGTAGTAGAGAGTGAGTAGTAGAGAGTAGTAGAGAGTAAGTAGTAGAGTGAGTAGTAGAGAACAGTAGAGAGTGAGTAGTAGAGAGTAGGAGAGAGTAAGTAGTAGAGAGTAGTGGAGAATATTCCAAAGTTTGGCACAGCACCACTTTCACAATGAGTCCAATCAAATCATATCACTTAGAGTACTTATTGAAGCGCTGAATCTTGGTGTATATTCAAATGCTTTTATTTTCCTTAAGTTTATGTACCACAGCCAGCCGAAACGTTTCGTTCTGTACAACAGAACTTCTTCAGGGCGTTCTTATTTCCTTCAAGTTATGTCGATATCCCGTTGTCATATAACTAGATATTTCTTCCAAATGTTAGACGAGACATAAGTATATTCTTATTAAAAGTGACTAGGTATCAATTTTACCCACACAATTCGGGCAGACTTGAGTAATTTATAGCATCCTCAAAGTCAGTCTTTCAAAAATTCCAAAGTATAGGACATGATAATCCAAATCCAAATGTTTCTCAAGAAAAGTCATTTACAATCGTTCAGAATATCGGTGTTTGGGCAGATATGATCCAGGGACCCCCAGTATGCAAGGGGAATTAGTCCCCCCTCTGCAAACGCGCCAGTGGCCTGCATTGCAGAGAGGTGTAACAAGGGTGTGGCCTCATTACACTTCTCTGCAATGCAGCTCCCTCGCGCATACTGGAGGCTCCTGGTGGACTAGTTGACCCCAGGAACCCCCAGTATGCAAGGGGAATTAGTTCCCCCTCTGCAAACGCGGCAGTGGGCTGCGTTGCAGAGAGGTGTAACAAGGGGCATAGTCTCATTACACCTCTGCAATGCAGCCCCAGGCGCATACTGGAGGTTCCAGGTGGGCTAATTGGCCCCCAGGGGCCCCCAGTATGCAAGGGGAATTAGTTTCCCCTCTTCAAACATGCACGGGGGCTGCGTTGCAGAGAGGTGTAAAAAGGGTTGTGGCTTCATTACACCTCTCTGCAATGCAGTCCCCTGGCGCATACTGGAGATTCCTGGTGGGCTTTCAGGTCTTATATAGTTAGGAATTAGCATTAAAAAAACCTTTGAAATTCACTGAAAAAACCATAGGTTTCACACCAGTTATAGTTAGGAATTAGCATTTAAAAAACCTTTGAAATTCACTGAAAAAACCATAGGTTTCACACCAGTTATAGTTAGGAATTAGCAATTAAAAAACCTATTAAATTCACTGACAAAACCAGTTATAGTTAGCTGGAAATTTTACTGACATAAAACCATTGAAATTCCCACGTTATAGTTAGTTGGACTCACTATAACTTGCGCGCCTGCAATGCACTGCTGATGACGTCACATATTACATCACTCATGACATGGTCAGTGACATCACTCATGACATCACTGATGACACCATCCTTGTGACAGAGTGACGGACCTAATTTCAGTGTAATGTAACGCTTGAAACACATATTCAAAAATAGAAACAAACATTTTCAAAAAAATGGAGATGCCCAAACCAGTAACAACAACCAATTCAGTAATTCCACCATCTATATACTCATCCACTCATTCACCAACAGTTCTATATAGTCACTCATATATATACTCACTCATCATATGTAGTGATACACCTATACATCCTGTTACACATCAGCAGTCATCCAAAAGTTACTCACACACATACTCACACATGCACATAAACTATTGAACATCCATTTATTTGCATATACATTTATACACACACTACCACCTTATTTCTAAGGAAACTTACACATACTTACTCTCTTAAACAATCACTTATAGAAACACATACTTATTTAAACAGGAACTCCTACAATCTCTCACTATATATACTATACTCACTTATATACATCAATACTCACATATACTAGATTAAAACATATGTCGTTACTAATGAAGACACTAGTGAGACAGTCATTCACTCACTAACACACACATATACACACTCGTCCACCCATACAGTCCTGCACATATGCTGTCTTCAAAACACATACAAACAGTGAGTCAGTCACCAACCCCTGCAGCCACTTATACACAAAGAGAAACACTGATACAAACATTTAAATATTTAAACAATACTCGCTAATATATGTATTCACTAAGATACACTTAATAAGCCAGTTAACCAACCAATTTCTTTTAAAAAAAACATCCATTTACACACTTATTTAAACATTTATTCTTCCATCGACCTTTACAAATACATATATAAAACAAATTTATTTTTCAGAAAGACACACATTCACTGGATGGTGTCATCAGTGATGTCATGAGTGATGTCACTGACCATGTCATGAGTGATGTAATATGTGACGTCATCAGCAGTGCATTGCAGGCGCGCAAGTTATAGTGAGTCCAACTAACTATAACGTGGGAATTTCAATGGTTTTATGTCAGTAAAATTTCCAGCTAACTATAACTGGTTTTGTCAGTGAATTTAATAGGTTTTTTAAATGCTAATTCCTAACTATAACTGGTGTGAAACCTATGGTTTGTTCAGTGAATTTCAAAGGTTTTTTAAATGCTAATTCCTAACTATAACTGGTGTGAAACCTATGGTTTTTTCAGTGAATATATATATATATATATATATATATATATATACATATTATTAACAAAGCATATGCAATATTTTCAACGTAGGATAGCGAGGGGGTTAAATGTACTATTACCACTCCAGTGAGTGCAACAGTAGAGAAAGCATTGGATAGCGTAGGGGTAAAAATTACTATTCCCACTCCAGAGAGTGCAACAGTAGGGAAAGTAATGGATAGCGTAGAGGTAAAAATTACTATTCCCACTCCAGAGAGTGCAACAGAAGGGAAGGCATTGGATAGCGTAGGGGTAAAAATTACTATTCCCACTCCAATGAGTGCAACAGTAGGGAAAGCGTTGGATAGCGGGAGAGTAAAAATTACTATTCCCACTCCAATGAGTGCAACAGTAGGGAAAAGGTTGATAGCGTATTGGCAAAATTTACTATTCCCACTCCAGAGAGTGCAACAGAAGGGAAAGCATTGGATAGCGTAGGGGTAAAAATTACTATTCCCACTCCAGTGAGTGCAACAGTAGGGAAAGCGTTGGATAGCGTAGGGGTAAAAATTACTATTCCCACTCCACAGAGTGCAACAGTAGGGAAAGCGTTGGATAGCGTAGGGATAAAAATTTGTCTTCTCACTCCAATGAGTGCAACATTAGGGAAAGGGTTGGATAGCGTAGGGGTAAAAATTACTATTCCCACTCCAGAGAGTGCAACAGTAGGGAAAGCGTTGGATAGCATGGGGTTAAAATTACTATTCGCATTACAGTGAGTGCAACAGTAGGGAAAGCGCTGGATAGCGCAGGGGTTAAAATTACTATTCCCACTCCAGTGAGTGCAACAGTAGGGAAAGCGCTGGATAGCGTAAGGGTAAAAATTACTATTCCAACTACAGGGAGTGCAACAGTAGAGACAGTGTTGGATAGCGTAGGGGTAACAATTACTATTCCCACTCCAGTGAGTGCAACAGTAGGAAAAGCATTGGATAGCGTAGGGGTAAAAATTACTATTCCCACTCCAGAGAGTGCAACAGTCGGGAAAGCATTGGATAGCGTAGAGGTAAAAATTACTATTCCCACCCCAGAGAGTGCAACAGCAGGGAAAGCGTTGGATAGCGTAGGGGTAAAAATTACTATTCCCACTCCAGATAGTGCAACAGTAGGGAAAGTTAATACTTCATATATGAATGAAAATTAATTAAATATTATTACCAATACTTTTTTTTTGAAATAATTAATACTTTTTTATATTAAATTAATTAATCAATTAAAATACAAATAAAAAATTATTATTTAAAAAACTTACCTACTAATGCAAAGTATTTAACAATTAACAATGTATTAATTAACAATTACAAAATAATAATTAATTAATACAACAAAAAATAATAAATAAATTAAACAATGTTATTATTTATAATTAAATTACTTCCCAACCTATTCCCCTATAAACCCACAACCCACTACTGAAAAGAAATTTAAATAATTAACATAATTAACATTTAATCAATTAATTAAAATAATTACCATTTATATTTTAATTACTTACCAATTATAAATTAATTAACAATGGTTTACCAATTACATTTTAATTAATTACCAATTAATAATTAATTAGAATTAAATCAAAATAAATACCAATAAATTAATTAACATATTTCATTATTTTATTTAAATTACTTCCCACCCTATTCCCCTATAAACTCACAACCTGCAACAGAAAATAAATTAATATAATTAACATAATTATCAATTAACCAATTAATTAAAATTAATTACCAATTTAATTTTAATTATTTACCAATTAATAATTAATCAACAATTAATCAGAAATTAATACCAATAACTAAATTAACATATTTAAATAATTATAATTAAATTACTTCCCACCCTATTCCCATATAAACCCACAACCCGCTACAGAAAATAAATTAATATAATTAACATAATTATCAATTAATCAATTAATTAAAATAAATTACCAATTACTTTTTAATTATTTACCAATTAATAAATAAATAATGTAAAACATTTTTTTAAATAATTTTAATACATATATATATATATATATATAAATATATTACCTACTGGCGGTCGCCAGTAGGTAGTTATAGTTAGGATTGTTTTCCATAGGAAATCCTCAACATTCTGTTTGAATTAACTTTGGTCCTGGTTGACGAATCTTAGCGAATGTCTCAAAGAAGATGGCTCGGTCCGCTGCGCTCCTTCCCTGAAAGTTTGGGGGGGATTGGTCAAGTGGGGGCTGAGTTATAAGGGGGGTCCCAAAACGTGTTTTCTCCATGTTATTTTCCGTAGGACCTTTAGACTCGGCTACAGGTCGAACAGCTGAATGGATTTATAAGAAATTTGGCAAAACTGTAGAGTCCGGTTCGCAGATTACGCTTTTTTTTGGAATGGTGTAAATCTGTTCAGTAGTTGTTGAGAAAATTAAAGTTAAAGTCAATTATATATCTATAGGCGCGCACGCGTGCGCGCACTCAAGCGGCTGCGCGTGAGCGGAATTTTTTTTTGCTGCGTGACGTCTGTTAACGTTCGATTCGAAGGAAATCAGGAAGTTTTGTCCGCCATTTTGTCACTGCGAGTAAATATATTGTTCATTTCAAAGCGTTGAAACATGGAAAGGGGAGAAGGTAGAGAATGTCTTGCTGCGTATGTTTTCTCGGGATGTGCAGTAAGGCCCTTAAACGCGAAAAGATATAATTTTTTTCTGAAAAAAAAATTACGGGGTGCGCGCACCCGGTCGCGCACACCTATTTACAAGAGTGTGAAAATGGAGATAAATCAGAATTTTGAGTGCTTAGATATAAGGTGGCTCTGAAAAGAGCCCTTGTGTTAATTGAGTGTTTTCTGCATTTATAAGTAAGTACCGATGCAGAGCCTGATGTTGCAGAGGAAGATTCTGTTTCCCTCATTCGTGAAATGAACACCGTCTCTCCTATAGACGTCTTGCATGTGGTATCGCAAGTTGTTGTGGTAAATAGAACCCATGCTATAATCTCTGAGGAACGCAGAAACAGATTTATTTACATGTCTCCTTGCTTTTTCAAATTGTACACAATGTTGATTGGACCAATTCCATTTCTGTCTTTGGCATATATTGGAATATACCAAGGCAGATCGAGGAAAAAGTGTCATCACTTGTCGAAAGGTGTCTTTTAGAAGCATTTCCAGACCTTCCCCAGTGATTGTGCCTAGATCGTTCCCACCACAGTGCACAATTATAAGGTCTGGTTCTGGGAGATGCATAAAAGTTTTCACCAATGGAATCAATTGGTGACATATCAATCCTCTTTTGGCAATCCATGTTATGTGTACATTTGGTAAGCCGAGGTTGCAAATTCGTCTGCTTACTGCATATTTTTCACTCCAGTGAATATAACTGTGTCCTATTAGCCAGACCTTCATTTTCAAGGGATTTGTAGTCGTACTCCGATCGGTTCTGGAAGTGGAATGGTAGTTAGAAGTTGAAATTCTAAATAAAGAAAAAGGAAGAGGCTGGGTGTGGTTAAAAAAATAAAAATGATTGGTTGATTGTAATAAGTGGAGATTGAAGAGTACGTTGCATGTTAATGTTTATGTTAAACGAAAAGTACTATTGGGTGTGAAAAAAAAAGACATGTAACAGAGCTGTGGATTGGCAGGTGTTTCTGGAGGGAAAACAGTCTTCTTAGTTTGCTGTAGAACGTTGAGACATGAACTTTTGACCTGTGCCTTCAGCAAGGTGCAGAATGAGGTGTAACCATGGAAACAGCCGGAGATGGCAGTTGGTGATGGGTGACTCTCACGTGAGACTGAAAATATTGTGTAGGACAACCAATTGAAATGTTAGACGTCAAAATTAAAGTGCGGTTTCTGGTCGCCGTTTGCACTGGTGGGGTGAGGGAGGTGGTCGAGTGAAATAAAATGAAAAGTTTTGACCATGAGGTTGTACAGAGATTTGTGTAGTAAATGTGTTCGTACATTGAGGTTGGAAACGGAGTATATAAATATCTCTCTCAGTCCTGCTGTTTGACTGCATCTTCATGTCCCTTCTGTTTTCAATCTCCGTTGCCCTGTGTTATCATATTGTCTGTGTGTGTCTGCGTTCAGTCCGGGCTGAGGAAGTTTGCTGTGGAGGCACACACAGATAGTCCTATCAAAGTAATTGGAACGTTTTCAAAAAAATAATTATATAATTGCATTGGTATTTTTAAAGCGATACTGAATGTTTTCTTTCACAATTACCGCTTGGTTGTTTTCTCAGAGCAGATGGTATGTCGTATTTCACTCTTTGGTGCCTCTGCATCTGACTCTGTTCTGTGGTGGCTGGAGGAGAACTGTTTGTTATTGTAGAGATGAAAGGGTGATAAGGAGAGAAATACGACATAGCGTCTGGCCTGTAGAAGCGTGGGAGCAGTGATTAACTCTGAGTGAAGCGGAACTGTGGCGGTGCTTGGTAACAGTAAAACAATTTTTTTAACAGTGGTATAACTGTCTGTACGGTGCGCGACCTACTAAGAAAGAGTTCACGGGCCGTAATTGGCTTGCAGGTTCTAGTATCAGTAAGTGAGGTCGAGAAAAGAAAACATTCAGGACTTTATTTATGAAGGCCTTGCGCCACCGGTGCGCCACTTTTTCCCATTTTAAAAAATGAGGCACCGGCGGCGGAAGGTCTTCATAAATAAGGTCCTCTTTGACTACAGTTGAGGTTACGTGGAACCCATGAATAGTTTTTCAATATGAAATCATTTCAGTTGAGATTATGGATTAAAAGAGAAACCGTGAATATTTGAAATGTTTATTTAGAAATGTACTGTTTTAAAGGCAAATCATTATGTAATAGGAGTACAGAAATTGCAAAAAACACATTAATTGGTATTGTCAGTAGTACATGGAATACAAACGCTATAGTTGAAGAAAAATGAATATAGTCGGAAAAAAACATTGTACACTCTTATAAGGAAGTATATCATATTTTAATAAATGGAAGAAGGTCTCTGGCCTTTCAGTTAGGGAACGATATATGAAAATGCAAGTGGTTATACATCATTACTTTATCAATCAGCTGTCTACATGCGAAGCACTATCAAGTTTGTGTTATGTCAGTGTGTGAGGGGAAAAAAAAGGCACCAAAAGCGAGAAAATGGTGAGAGGTGCATGTATGTAATCTGTTGGATGCTGCGCAAATCACTATTGAGGAGAACTACTGTATTGAGATATCTTTTGAAGGTTGCAGTATTGCATTTGAAATACAGCACAAGTAATAATGGAAATATTGTTGAAAGAACATATTTTTCTGTAAAGTATTTTAAAAACATAATTTTATAGGAAATTAAAGGAGAAGAGGCGTGTGAGGCGGAAATAAGCAGTTGAGATGCGAAATGGCGTTTACAGTTATAAAAAACTCGTTTAAAATTCACACATTAATTAGGGCACATGTGGCATATATTAGCGAGTTTTGCATCGAGTACGTTTGAAATAACATAAGATAAGATATGCAACAGAATTGTTGAGATTAGACTGTAAAAAAATAAAGTTGAAAATCGAGTAGCTGAAGAAACAAATGTAGTCCACATAAAAGACCAAAATGTAACCAGCACGAAATCATAATGTCCACTGTTAGTAAAGCCAATAGGTCTGTTCTTCAAAAGAAAATATGGAAAAGAACGTGAAGAATATAGGGATGCAAAAGGAAATGAGGACGTCAATGGCTTGTATAAGAGTTATTGAAGCATTGTTTAGGCAAAATAGGTAGCTTCTGCTTCTAACAGGAAATCACTTTTATCATTTGAAAGTATGTCAGCTATCCAATGGAAAAGAGTAAAGCAATACTCATGATCTGTTAAAATCGGAGCCTCTTTTATTATCAGAGGGCAGCTCGGTGGGTTTTCGATGTAGTTCTCTGTTAGGAAAGAGTTAACTGTCCATTGTGTAGGCAAAATAGGCAGCAAGTGCTTCTAACAAGAAATCACTGTTATTATCTGAAAACATGTCAGCCATCCAACTGAGAAGAGGAAAGGAGCATTCGTGATCTGTCATTATTGGAGCGTCTTTTACCATGAGTGGGCAGCTCGGTGGGTTTTCGATGTAGCTCTCTGTTAGGAAATCTTGCGCCGCTGCGAATTTATTCCAATGACCCAGAACTCCTTGTATCGCTGCAAAGGCCATAAACCCTCCGTTGTAACAAAGCTGTTCATGATCAAGTAACGGATTCATGAGGAGATTGTAATTCGCTTCAGGAGGTACCAAATTGCAGAGACATAAATCCAGGGCCCACGTGAAATCACAGCTCAGGCAATGAAATACAGGCTGCACACAGGTGAAATACGAATATCGAAATGATAATCGATATGAAGTATTCAAAGTTGAGAGTGCTAAGGTGCCGTAGTACAGAAGCATTCTCTGTCGAAATAGTTCTAAGTGGTCCGGCTCTTTTGCGAAGGCAGGAGGGACATCCATTTAGAATTTACCAAGATGGTAAAGGAAACGGTGCAGCACTGCCGGTTGTATAGCAACTCCACAGAATTAGGTCGCCGTCTATGCAGTGGAGAGGAGCAGAATGACTTGATAAATTTTCTAGGAGTCTAGTCACTTAAATATTGCTTAGTAGTTATCAAAAAAGTAGCCTGTCTTGAAGTGGAGGATGCGTTAACAAATAAGGGAGTCATTTGAGCAAGTTGTAAAGCAAGGTCAATTTTTTTTAACATCAATGCTGTTTTCTGTGAATGTTAGCTAAGTGAAAGATATGTGTGTGAGCAGATGCTACGTTCAGTTTTAAATGTGACAATGGAGCTCTTGTTCATGTCTTCCGATTCAAGGTCGGTATTCGCTGCCAAATGCAAATATCAAGAAACGCATGCGTGGGGTAGATAGTCTGCATTCTTAAAGGAAAGCAAATAGAGGGTTATTTTTACCGCGTTAGCATTGTCGTTTAAAAAGTTACAGTGATTTTCATTATATGTTAAGAAAGTATCACTGATGAAGACTGAAAATAAATCCTTATAAATAACAGGGACTGGTGTATTTTAGAAAATGTGTGTAACATTACATGAATTGTAAATAAAAAAATAATGTAATTGAAAGTGTATGGTTTGAAAATGAAATGTAGAGGTTTATAGTTCACGTTTTGAAAGCGGTTCTAGAGGGTCAGATGCATGATAGATTTATAAAAAATAGAACATGTTTTTCAATAGTATTATGGAAAAAATATGTGTCTTTATGTACTATTTAGATTATCTGCCTGTTGCCTATTCTTTGAGTTTTAGTAATCCTGTGTCTTATAAGTTTTCCAGGGGCGGTTTGAGGTTCATGGTGGGCTTGGGCAGGGAGGGTAGGTGGGGGTTTGTAATAGGGGGTCCGGGTGGGGTGGAGTGTGAAGTTTAGTGAAGAGTGAGGGGGGTGGGGGGTTAGGGTGTTTGGTAATGGAGCAGAGTCAGAGGACGCCAAATTTCTGTTATGGGGTGCCACGGAAATATGTATCCATTCTCAGAGGCTTATTATATTAAGGATATATATTAACATGGTGGCTCTTGTGGTTTTGTGGTTCTGTGCATGTGTATAATGCTGGGCCTGTAGTTTTTGTCTATGGACCTCATTACGACACAGGGGAGCCACATTGCACAGTTGGAGATCAGAGACTTAGGAAATAAAACTTTATAATTGTAAGGGCTCTAAGCAATACAAATCGCACGTTCTCGGTGTAAAAAATATCACCGCTATTGGTGGTGTTTTCTACGGTGTTAGTGCTCGAAGGAGAATAGTAACATATATGTGAAAGAAAATTCTGTAACAGGCTCAGCATTTCACATTATCGCGTGAAAACAAAAGTTGTTCTCACATAGCAATAAGTCTCTTATAATTAAGGGACGGAGTGTATCTAGTGCTATTTACTACACTGCTATGTGAACGATGTCGAATGTTTCATAAGAGGAGGCTTTAAAAGTTTTTCGATAAACTGGTTTTCCAGGGAAGTGGGTGGAGTGGTCCGTGTAAATTGCAGAATAGAAACTAGTAAGAACCAATTGGAAGTGTTGTTCTAAAGTCACATGACTTCACATGCGTGTCTCGCTGCCTCTACGCGATATGTGGGTGCGCGCACCCGGTCGCGCACTAAAAGAAAGCGGCGAGAAAATATCAGCTAATATGCTCTTGGAGCTCGTTTTGGTACAAAGAGTTAGTTCTGAAAAGAACTTTTTTTTTTTTTTTTTTTTTTTGGAAACAAGTGTTATGATGCTTTTGATTTCTTAAAGTTGCTACGACATTTTTCAGTATGTCATACTATCCAAATAAAGTGAAGAAATTTAACTTTTCTTGGAGCATTTATGACTCTCAATTTTGTGTTTAATTAGAATAAAGCTTTGCTCTCCGTATACAAGAAGTTTTCCACAGTTCTTGCATTTCATGTGGACGTTCGCCAGATATGGTTTCAAGTCCATCTCAGCACTCGATAGAGATACACGTCGTTCTGCAGAAGATGTGCTGGTCACTTCTGATGGTAATAGCGTGGCCTCCGTTTTTCTTGTCAAAGGTGGTCGCTCATTTCCTTCAGATTCGGAAGATGAATGCGGAACGGTAGCCATTGCAGCAAAGTCTTCGGGAAGATGTTCGACGTTGTTCTCTCTTGAGAGTAGAAAAGAAAGTGATGGAAGTGGGTGGAGTGCTGCGTGTAAATTCCAGAATAGAAACTACCAACAACCAATTGCAAGTGTTGTTTTCAAGTCACATGACTTCACATGCGAGTCTCAGGTCCTGTACGCGATAGGTGGGTGCGCGCACCCGGTCGCGCACTAAAAGAAAGCGGCGAAAAAACATCTCATAATATGCTCTTGGAGCACGTTTTGGTAGAAAGAGTTAGTTCTGAAAAGAACTTTTTTTTTTGGGAAACAAGTGTTATGATGCTTTCGATTTCTTAAAGTTGCTACGTCATTTTTCAGTATGTAATACCATGGAAATGAAATGAAGAAATTTATCTTTTCTTGGGGCATTTGTGACTTTCAATTTTCAGTTTAATAAGAACGAGGCTCTTCTCTCCATACAAAAGAATTTCTCCACAATCGTTGCATTTCATATGCACCTTCGCAAGATATGGTCTCAAGTCCATCTCAGCACTCGCTGGAGATACAGGTCGTCCACCAGAAGATGTGCTGGCCACCTCTGATGGTAATAGCATGGCCAGGGCTCTTGTCGATGCTTTTGCATAATGCTCAGGGTGCCTTTGTTTAACATGCCGCTGCATGGTATGTATAGAAAAGGAATATTTTCTATTTGGATTTCCCCTTGAGAGCTCCGAATTGCATATCGTGCAGGTTACTTTTGGCGCATTCACTTTCTTTTGATCTTCAGGATAAGTGAAAAATTGCCAAATGAAAGATTCCTTTTTTCTTCTTAACGATGGTCGCTCATTTCCTTCAGATTCGGAAGATGAATGCGGAAGGGCAGCCATTTCAGCAAAGTTTTCCGGAAGATGCTCGACATTGTTGTCTCTTGAGACTAGAAAAGGTTGTGAGAAAAGTGGGTGGAGTGCTTCGTGTAAATTCCAGAACAGAAACTACTAAGAACCAATTGAAAGTCTTGTTTTCAAGTCACATGACTTTACATGCGTTTCTCAGGACGTGTAGGTGGTGACACTATCTAGTTATGAACAAGATTTGGAAATAGCGATGTTCTTTAGTGAAGTTTAAAAACGTGAAAAGAAGTGAATTCAAACACATACGGATTTCACACATTTTTAGAGCTCGATTTAAGTATACAATTAATAAATTATAAAACCTTTTATATTTTTTTAAAAAAATATTAAGGTATGTACAGCCAGTCACGCACAAACGATTAAAAAGAATTTGGCTCCATTTAATTAAAAGGTTTATATGACAAAAAAAAGCCTAGGTTCAGTGTCTTAACGTACTATAAGTTCTTTCATTGGTCTATGAAGAAATTCATTAGGTTTAAATTGGAAAGCTTTCATGAAATAAATAGGTGGGTGCGTGCACTCGGTTGTGCACGTAAGATTGGTATGTCGATATTCATTTGAGGTATATCTTTCATACTTAGGAACTAGCATTCAAAAAACCTATGAAATTCACTGAAAAAAACATAGGTTTTACACACGTTATAGTTAGGAAATAGCATTTGAAAAACCTATGAAATTCACTGAAAAAACCCTAGGTTTTACACCCGTTATAGTTAGGAAGTAGCATTTAAAAAACCTATGAAATTCACTGTAAAAACCATAGGTTTGACACATGTTATAGTTAGCTGGACATTTTACTCATATAAAACCAATGAAATTCACCGTTATAGTTACTTCAGCTAACTATAACTCGTGCGCCCGCAATGCACTGCTGATGACTTCACATGTTACATCACTCATGACATGGTCAGTGACATCACTCATGACATCACTAATGACATCTCAAATGACATCACTGATGACATCATCTTTGTGGAAGAGTGGCAGACCTTCACTCACCCTAATATAACCTTTATTACACACACTCAAAAAGTAGAAAATAATAATTTCAATACAATAGCCATACCAATGCCACTTAAAACACACCTATTTAGTAATTTGAAGATCTACATACACAACCACTTATTCATCAACAGATATATACAGTCAATCATATATTATATACAGTCACTCATATATGTATTCAGTCATTATATGTTCATATACACTGATACGTCCTGATTATCCTGTTACACACCGACACTCAACCATAGAGTTATTCACACATAAGTTATATGTACTAGTTTAAAACATATGTACTTACTCAGAAATACACTATTAAAACAGTTATTCATTCACTTAGACAGTCATATATACACTCATACAGAAAAAAAAACAAATAATAACCTATATGCCTTTTACCACACAAACTCACTCACCCATACAGTCTAGCATATATGCTGCCTACAACACATACAAACAGTAAGTCACTCATTCATGCATCTATGCACTACATAAGATCTCCCAACGAAGCATATTGACACTTAGACACTCAGACACTCCAACTAATAATCAAACAAATAATAAGCTATATAGACATTATGTATCACTCATATAGCTACTCACCAACACATGCAGCCACTTACATAGAAACTGAGAGACAGATACAGATATGTATATATTTAAACATTACTCATTAGCCCATGTACTCATCAAGATATACTTAATCAGTCAGTAATACAATCTATTTTTCACCTAAAAAGCAGCTATTTATACACTTATATGCTCAATTCTTCTTCCATTAACCTTCAGATATACATATATAAAACATATTTAATTTTCAGAACTAACCCATTCACTGGATGATGTTATCAGTGATGTCATGAGTGATGTCACTGACCATGTCATGAGTCATGTAATATGTGAAGTCATCAGCAGTGCATTGCGGGCGCGCGAGTTATAGTTAGCTGAAGTAACTATAACGGGGAATTTCATTGGTTTTATATGAGTAAAATATCCAGCTAACTATAACATGTGTCAAACCTATGGTTTTTACAGTGAATTTCATAGGTTTTTTAAATGCTACTTCCTAACTATAACGTGTGTAAAACCTAGGGTTTTTTCAGTGAATATATATATATATATATATATATATATATATATATATACATATTATTAACAAAACATATACAATATTTTCAACGTAGGATAGCGAGATGGTTAAATGTACTGTTACCACTCCAGTGAGTGCAACAGTAGAGAAAACATTGGATAGCGTAGGGGTAAAAATGACTATTCCCACTCCAGAGAGTGCAACAGTAGGGAAAGTAATGGATAGCGTAGAGGTAAAAATTACTATTCCCACTCCAGAGAGTGCAACAGAAGGGAAAGCATTGGATAGCATAGGGGTAAAAATTACTATTCCCACTCCAATGAGTGCAACAGTAGGGAAAGCGTTGGATAGCGGGAGAGTAAAAATTACTATTCCCACTCCAATGAGTGCAACAGTAGGGAAAAGGTTGATAGCGTATTGGTAAAATTTACTATTCCCACTCCAGAGAATGCAACAGTAGGGAAAGCATTGGATAGCGCAGGGGTAAAAATTACTATTCACACTCCAGTGAGTGCAACAGTGGGGAAAGCGTTGGATAGCGTAGGGGTACAAATTTCTATTCCCACTCCACAGAGTGCAACAGTAGGGAAAGCGTTGGATAGCGTAGGGATAAAATTTACTATTCCCACTCCAATGAGTGCAACAGTAGGAAAAGGGTTGGATAGCGAAGGGGTAAAAATTACTATTCCCACTCCAGAGAGTGCAACAGTAGGGAAAGCGTTGGATAGCATGGGGTTAAAATTACTATTCGCACTACAGTGAGTGCAACAGTAGGGAAAGCGCTGGATAGCGCAAAGGTTAAAATTACTATTCCCACTCCAGTGAGTGCAACAGTAGGGAAAGCGCTGGATAGCGTAAGGGTAAAAATTACTATTCCAACTCCAGGGAGTGCAACAGTAGAGAAAGTGATGGATAGCGTAGGGGTAACAATTACTATTCCCACTCCAGTGAGTGCAACAGTAGGAAAAGCGTTGGATAGCGTAGGGGTAAAAATTACTATTCCCACTCCAGAGAGTGCAACAGTAGGGAAAGCATTGGATAGCGTAGAAGTTAAAATTACTATTCCCATCCCCAGAGAGTGCAACAGTAGGGAAAGCGTTGGATAGCGTAGGGGTAAAAATTACTATTCCCACTCCAGATAGTGCAACAGTAGGGAAAGTTAATACTTCATATATAAAAAAAAAAAAATGAATGAAAATTAATTAAATATTATTACCAATACTTTAAAAAAAAATAATTAATACTTTTTTATATCAAATTAATTAATCAACTAAAAACACAAATAAAAAATTATTATTTAAAAAAATTACCTACTAATACAAAGTATTTAACAATTAACAATGTATTAATTAACAATTACAAAATAATAATGAATTTATACAACAAAAAACAATACATAAATTAAACAATGTTATTATTTATAATTAAATTACTTCCCAACCTATTCCCCTATAAACCCACAACCCACTACTGAAAAGAAATTAAAATAATTAACATATTTAACATTTAATCAATTAATTAAAATTAATTACCATTTATATTTTAATTACTTACCAATTATAATTAATTAACAATGATTTACCACTTATATTTTAATTAATTACCAAATAATCAATTAATTAAAATTAGTTACCAATTACATTTTAATTAATTACCAATTAATAATTAATTAAAAATTAAATCAAAATACCAATAAATTAATTATTTAATTATTTTTATTTAAATTACTTCCCACCCTATTCCCCTATAAACTCACAACCTGCAACAGAAAATAAATGAATATAATTAACATAATTATCAATTAACCAATTAATTAAAATTAATTACCAATTTAATTTTAATTATTTACCAATTAATAATTATTCAACAATTAATCAGAAATTAATACCAATAAATAAACATATTTAAATAATTATAATTAAATTACTTCCCACCCTATTCCCATATAAACCCACAACCCACTACAGAAAATAAATTAATATAATTAACATAATTATCAATTAATCAATTAATTAGAATTAATTACCAATTTAATTTTAATTGTTTACCAATTAATAATTATTCAACAATTAATCAGAAATTAATACCAATAAATAAATAAACATATTTAAATAATTATAATTAAATTACTTCCCACCCTATTCCCATATAAACCCACAACCCGCTACAGAAAATAAATTAATATAATTAACATAATTATCAATTAATCAATTAATTTAAATGAATTACCAATTACATTTTAATTATTTACCAATTAATAAATAATTAGCAATTAATTCAAAATAAATACCAATAAATAAATTAACATAATTGATTAATTATAATTAAATTACTTCCCACCCTATTCCCCTATAAACCCACAACCCGCTACTGATTTATATTACGCAAAAATAAAATACCATAAAATTAAATATTTAAAATAAATTATAAATTAAATATACACTTTTTACACATATAGTAACATAAAAAACACTTAAAAAAATTGATATTAACTTACTTACCTCTAATTAGATATTTTTGTTGTCTATATTCTGTACATTCGATATTTTGTCCATTCTATATTTTGGAATCGATATTTTTGCTATTCTAGTCAATATTTTTGTAGTCTATATTCTGTCCCGTCAATATTGTGTCCATTCTATACTTTTTTAATTGATATTAATATAAATCGATATAAAAAACTTGATATTTTGACTGTACACCACTGGCTTACCTCGCTGGGTGCTGCGATCCGAATGGAGGCGTGGATGGGCGCTGAACTCCTGAAAGTGCCCTGCAGGACCTGGTGACGCCTCGTGAGGTCAGGCATACCGCGGCAGCTGAGAGGTGAGGTCCCGGCTTGGAGCTGCGCATTCATTTGCGGGGCTTGCCCATTTAGCCGGCAAAAATAACTGTGAAGAACTGGTCTGAAACACCTCCCCTAAGTGGATAAATGTCCTGGCAATGTGCATGGGTCGTGCCCTTATGTGTGCCGGCCCAGGAGTGTGAACAGCCATAGTGGCCACTGGTGACGCTGTGGACTGAGTAAATGCCCACAGTGGCCTTTCCTTCGCTGTTACCCGCGGTCTTCTGAATTAAGGGGTGTGCAGCCATTACAGACAGGCATATACAAGCTTTCTGCCAACAGCACGTAATACCTTGGCCACACAATGGGCAAACCTAAGAAGGGCCAACCACGCCTCACATTCGAATCCAAGAAAGCATGGAGATCGACACAGGAGGACCAACGTGATTCCGAACCTGAGCCTGACCACAGGGGTTCCTCGCAGCTCACTGCAACGCTACAGGCCATGCAGCAGAGTCTGTGCTCCATTGACTGTAAAATAGACATCTTAAATCAGCGCATGGACACAATGGCAGCAAAATTAGAGAAGCAAGCCTCTAGAATCTCCGAAGCGGATGCAGCGGATTTCCACGGCGGGAGATGACATCCAAGCCACCTCAAGCAAATATTCTGAGATGGAAAAACTACTTAACATTATCCATACCAAGAATGAGAACTTGAGAGCACGCTCACGGTGCAGTAATGTGCGAATAATGGGCATCCCAGAAAGTACAAAAACTGGCAGGATGGAGACATATATAGAACACATGCTCGCTGACCATTTCAGCTGGGAAAATCTCTCTTCCCTTCTGGTGGTGGAGCACGCCCATTGATTGCTGTTGGCGAGGCTGCCCCCGGTCATTGCCAAAAACTGATAAATTACAGTGACCGCAACGGGATTCTTTGTATGGCCCATGAGAAACCAGAGCTCAACTACCATGGCTTTCAGCCCGCCTTTTACCCAGATTTCACGGCAATGGTGCAGGCAGCCAGGAGGGAGTACGCGATGGTGAAGAAGCAGTTAATAAAACGAACATCACCTACGCTATGCTATATCCGGCCAAACTTCCCATAGACTATGAAGGACGTAAGGAAATATATATACCACCCGAAAACAACATGGGAATTTCTTAAAAGGATCACAAAGGCAAAACGTGCACAGCGGTCCCAGGATGCAGGGCACTCGGACTAACCAGTTTTTTGGAATCCACGCCAACACGTAGGCAATGTCGATCTGCACTACACGGGAGCCAATTGAACTTCTCGACAGCATGAACCTGGAGGAATAAAGTAAATCACACGGACACTGCTGTCTAACTTGTCTGGCCACCTCCGTAAGGAGGATGTCTTGGCTCCTGAGGACCCCCTGAGGGTAGATCCCCATCTACCTTGAGGAGTACCATTTATTGTTGGGCTTGGGTTTTTTTTCGGGGTTTATAGATTCAGCATGTTTGGGATGCTGTTGTGGATGGGACAGAATGGGGGTGGGGTTGGGTACTGGGACTGTTGCACTTGGCTCGTTGTTGCTTATGTTGCTCCTTTTCTATTGTCATCCAAATCCTCCTCATGATGCGGCATAGGGTTGTTTAGCTAGCTGACATGGAGGGCATAAGAACGTGAAGCTTACATTTCTGACCTAGAATGTGCGTGAACTGAACTCCCCCAAAAAATCAGGCAGGTAATTGCTCACTTAGATAGGCACAATATTGCAGTCGCAATGCTTCAAGAAACCCAATTGACAACCCACACTGACTCCAGGGTGGGCTCCCACTGGGCAGGTTTCAGACTTCTCATATGCAAGAGGAATACTCACACTAATAAAAAGTTTGCAGCAATATAGTCCACTTTCGATGAAAATGCCAACTACGCCTTGGTCCTGGGGAAATTGCACGGTACACTTGTCACTTTAGTCAATGTTTATTGTCCTAATACGGATGTACTCAGGCTCTTTGCAGGCATACTCAAAGTTTATTTTTTTATTTTATTTTCTTTCGTTTTTTCTGTAGCGTGAACATGACCCTGCATAGGGTGTCAGAGCGCTTTACAGGTGCAATATCAACAGTCAGAAACTTACAATGCACGACCTTACTGGTTTCCGAGATTTATACTTCCGGGAAGTATATAACATATATATTAGTCGGGAGATAGGATACCATAAAGTCTTTTGAAAAATAAAACCACAATAGAAAGCATATATAAATCCAGAACTGGATAGAGAATTGCTTGCTAGAAATTTAAGCACACGTGACAGTTTAATAGACAGACGATCCACTGTAAATATTTAAGGAAGAAATGTCCTCATATAAAACGATTTTGTCTCCTTTTTGAATGTTGCTATGTCTGTAATTCTTCTGATGTTAGGGGGGGTTCCAAATTCTCGGTGCTGCCCCTGAGAACGCTCGGTCATAAGTTTTTTTCTTACAGAAACAAGCCGGTTTCAGTAGTAGATCTGCTTTGCTCCTGGAGGATCGGGTCACTCCCGAAAGCGTGAGTTTCTGAGCGAGGTAGACTGGAGATTTGTTGTGTACAGCTTTATGAGTGATGCATGCCAGCTTGAAATGAATTCTTGCTTCGAATGGTAGCCAGTTCAGGGCTTTCAAGTGCGGAGAGATATGGTTATAAGTCTTGTGGCTGCATTAAGGCATGCTTTCAATGGGGCTGT
The DNA here is from genome assembly GCF_964263255.1 of Lissotriton vulgaris. Lineage (NCBI taxonomy): Eukaryota > Metazoa > Chordata > Amphibia > Caudata > Salamandridae > Lissotriton > Lissotriton vulgaris. Next base: position 1,459,745,512 of record NC_141687.1, read on the forward strand.
TGAGATCTTGGGGAGCCCTGCCAGGGTAGTGCAACCATATTCAATCCTTGAAATGACCAGTGCCTGAACTGCTGTTTTGAGGTCTGCTTTGTCTAGGAATGGTTTCAGTTTACGCAAGTAGCTTAAGTGAAACCTGGCGTTTTTTGCCATTGTGTTGATGTGTGCTGTCATGTTCAAGTTTTTGTCCAGAATGATACCCAGTGATTTCGTTGAGTCGACATTCTTAGGAGTGCACTTTAGAGCAGTGATATGGTTGGACCATTCTGTAATCATACTTTTGCTTTTCTGGGGTGTAATCAGTAAGAATGCAGTTTTCTGAGGATTTAACTTTAAGTGGTTCTTGGTTAGCCATATTAGGGTTCTTGTTAGCGCTAAGTTCATTGTCTTTATATCATCGGAAGAAGCGACATTGATGTACAATTGAGTGTCATCAGCATACATGTGGAAAGCACTGTTAGCTTTATGTAGTATTTCCGTTAGAGGTTCTACGTATAGATTGAAAAGTGCCGGAGATAGCGAAGAGCCTTGTGGAACTCCTATAGTATTATTGGTTGCGTTTGAGAAGGTTTGGTTGATGATACATTTTTGCGATCTATTCTCAAGAAAGGAGCTAAACCAGGTTAGAACTGTACCCTCAAGTCCCATTCTGTTTTTCAATCGATCACAAATTTTGACATGGTTCACCGTGTCGAACGCTGCCGACAGGTCCAACAAGATTAATAGGCAAGTTTCATTCTGGTTGAGAGAGAGTAACGCGTCATCTACTATGTGCAGAATTGCAGTTTCAGTACTGTGGTTTGGACGGAAACCGGATTGGCAATCGTTTAACAGCTTTAAATCAGAGATGTGTAGACTAAGTTGTTGTTGGACACATTGTTCCAGAATTTTGGCCAACATGGGAATATTAGTTACAGGTCTGAAATTGTTCGGATCTGAGGGGTTCTCTCTCGATTTTTTAAGGAGAGGAATGGCTTGCCCTGTTTTTAGGCAAGCCGGTATTTGGCCTTGGGATAAAGATGCATTGATGACCTTAGTCCACGACGGGATTAGCAGATGGTTTATGGATGCCCAGCACTTTGCCGGTAAGGGATCATTGTAGTGAATATTTGGTTTGGTGGTTGACATGATCTTCGAAATGTCTAATTTACTGACCGGTATAAAATCTGACCATCGGGCATTGTTTTTAGGTTTGTCGGATTCTTGTTCTACCTGAACTTCATCCCCCATACCCTTCTCAATTTCAATGTCTTCAGCTGCTTTTTTGAGTTCCTTCTCCAATGTGATAGCTTTGTCTGTAAAGAAGACTGAGAAGTCTTCGCTATTTAAGCTTGTTTTGGACATGACTGAAGCCACTTTGGCAGATTTATTTGATTGATCTTTAAGTAGATCGAAAAATGTCCTAGGTCTATTCACTGCATTTTCCAATTCTTTCCTGAATTTTTTTTTTGTTTTAATAATGCTTTTGTTATACGCTTTCCTGGATTGTCTCAGTAGGATTAGATGAGGTGAAGATGGGTGTTGTCGCCATTTACGTTCTGATAATCTCAGTGACCTTCTTTCTTCATTAAGGGCACCATTGAACCACGGATTTTTGTCTTTGTACGAGATCCTTTTCAGTTTTAGCGGGGCTAAGTCCTCAATAATGCTTGACATTGATTTGTTATAGTGCAGCATTAGGTCGTTGATGTCAACCATGCTCTTGGGTGGCTGCAAATCTGTTACGCAGGGTGCTGCTATGCTTTCCATATTAATTCCTCTCGTGTCCCTGGTCCATTTTTTTGGGTTTGATAGCTTGTGCAGATGATTTAGTTCTTCTGAGGGGAATTTCGAATGTAATTATGTGGTGATCCGACCAATCACAGGGTGTGATTATAATGTTCTCGATTGATTTCTCTTTAGCTACGATCCAATCTAAGGTGGAACCTTTGGTGTGGGTAGAGAGATGACATCCTTGGATTAACAATTGCTCGTCCAGGAAGGTTTTAAACAGGGTGATTTGATTATCATCATGATCCTTCCAATTAATGTTGAAATCTCCTAAGAAAATATCATTCGATTGCAGATTAGAGTTAGTAGTAATGATTTCTATCATCTGGTCAATGAATTTGGTCTTAGTGCCCGGGGGGTGATAGAGTGCATGGAGTTTACAATTCTGGTTGTCTGAAGATCTGAAGGACATGCCTAGATATTCACAAGACTCTAAGGGGTCAGCCTGTATTTTTGTTATGGATATGTCAGATCTATATATACAAGCGATTCCTCCCCCCTTTCTGATATTTCTATCCTGCCTCAGAATCTGGTAGTTCGGCGGGACTAATAGGTCTAAGCAAGGCAACGAGGATTCAGAAAGCCAAGTTTCAGTTAGAATGGCTATGTCAATTTCAAGGTTAAGTATGAGATCAGCTATGTCAGCCGCGTGTTTATTTGATGATCGACAGTTTAGACGTATGCAACGAAAATGATTCTGCGCATTGATCAAAGGTGGCATGGCTTCAACAGGCATTAGTGCCACTTTCCTAAGATTGTTGGTATTAATCCTTCTATTGTTTGCCTGAGACGTTCTACCAGCACCCCTTATGACAGTTTGGATATGTTTCTCACCTAACTTAGTTTGAGAGGTGTGAGTGGGTTCATATGTAGACGCAATGGATAATATCTCACTATCAGTCAGATAGTTGAGTTGCGTGCGTGGGCGGTAAATTCTGTTAGAAAACGCCATTGGGGTGGAATGGTGTTTAATTTGAGTTTCTAGGGAGGAGGATTGAAGGCCCTCCATTTTTGCAAGACATTTTTCTGACAAGCACAGCAGGTTTTTCATATCTTTAATAGCTGCGAGCATGGCTTTGTAAGTCTTGCTAGATTGTGAGCTGATGTTTATAATATCCTTATTTATTTGTGGGGTTCTGATCCTTTCTGAGTCTTACCTGCATATAAATGGTATTTTCACCCGCACTTGGCGGGATATAGTTAGTCTAGCTGGTCCGACCGCCATCTTGGGTTGGGGCGAAGGCGAGGAGCACTCCGGGCGCCATCTTGCTGAAGGCAAGGGACGCTGGAGGCGGACTTCCGCACTCGGTAAGCTTATTAGAGATGCCAGATTGCTGTGCAGGTCAGATCTTGCACCAGCGCGCTTGTAACTGCTGTGGCTTTTTTACTGTGTTGCTTTTAAATTATATTCGCGCCGCTGGCATTATTCTAAAGAGCTACTAAAGGGCTCAATTGACTGCGCTGCTATTTCTTACCGTTTAAGGCCGGATTCTTAGGCCGGGGAATCAGCTCAGGCTTACCTGCATATAAATGGTATTTTCACCCGCACTTGGCGGGATATAGTTAGTCTAGCGGGTCCGACCGCCATCTTGGGTTGGGGCGAAGGCGAGGAGCACTCCGGGCGCCATCTTGCTGAAGGCAAGGGACGCTGGAGGTTGACTTCCGCTCGGTTGAATATCTCATAAAGATGGAAGACCAGGCGCGCAGCGGTCACGCGTAGCGGGCGCGACGTAGGCGCGCCGGAGGTGCGCCAGAGGTAAGCCCGTTTGCGCCCGTTCGCGTTACGGGCGCGCCTAGGGCCGATACCTCTGGCTATCCGCACTCTCCTCGCTTGGTCTACTCTCGGACGGATCTGTTGGAACTAAGACCGTCTCAGGCTCCCGTGACACAGAGGGCCACCGTTCTATCTCTGTCTCAATCCCTGTCTTGTGGGCTGCTCAACGTTCGGTCGCTTTGCAAGCACCACACTGAGATTGCCTTTCTGATCGACTCTTCAGGGCTGGACGTGTTGTTCCTAACCGAAACTTGGACTCGGGAGGACTGTTTAGTTGAACTGGGTTTGGCTTGCCCCCCAGGTTTTAAAATCATCCACACTCCTCGGCCGAAGAACCGTGGTGGTGGAATTGGTATTATCTATCGTGAAAGGCTGTGTCTTTTCCAGCTTAAAGTCAGCGAGGTATCGGGCTTTGAATTGATGGGGTTCTCCATTAAAGATCTGGAGAAAACACTGATTTTGGGTGTGCTGTGTTATCGGCCGCCGGGCTCTGCTTCCTCTCTATCAGAGTTCCTTGACCTAGTGTACGACTTATCTAACACCCACTCGAAGTTGTTAGTCCTGGGCGACTTCAACCTATGACAGGGGGGTCCAGCAGACGGAGCGTTCACGGCTCTTTGCCAAGCTCTTGCTGACATCCAATTGCAGCAACTGGTCCGCTCGGCGACACATAGGGGTGGTCATGTCTTGGACTTGATTTTTGCTGACGGTCAATCGGCAGTGATTAACGACATCCTAGCCCAATGCTGGACTGACCATGCGCTTGTGGCGTTTTCTCTATGCTTAGGGGATTACTCCTCTGAAGGCGCCGGGGTAGAACTCTCGAAACTGGGTAGACCCTGGTCCCGATTACTCAGCTCATCTCCTATGCCCTCCCTAATACCTGCTAACTTTCGCTTGAGTAATTCGGTGGAGGAAAGTTATTCCTCTTTGTGCCGGTCGATTACTGATACGCTTGACAAGGTGGTGCCCCTCCGTAAATCCAGAGGGAGAGTGAACAGGGCTTTTCCCTGGTACACGGAAGAGTTACGACAATTGAAGCTGAGCTGTAAATGTGCTGAGAGAGCGTGGAGGAAGCAGTACTCTGCCTCGGCAAAAATCTTGTATATGCTCGCACTGCAAGGCTACAAGGTACAGATTAAGCGGGCCAAGGCGGCCTTCTTAGAAGCTTCCTTGACTCAGGCGCCCAATAAATCCCAAGCCCTGTTCAAAATTGTCAGGGACTTGTCCCACCCTGTTTGTGCGGCTAACACGGTCCGTGCGTCGCAGGCTCTTTGTGACTCGCTGGCGATTGCTTTCGAGGAGAAGACTGCTAAGATCTTAGAGGGCCTAACGCACCCCTTACCTGCTGCCTTCGGCTCTGGAGCTCCGGTTGGCTCGCTCAGTCGACCCCAGCCAACTGCTTCTAGCACCGGCTTGGGAACTCCGACCGTGCCACCCAGTCGACCCCGGTCGACTGTTCCTGCCCTTCTTTCAGGAGCGCCTGGTATGGGAGCTCCGGTTGATCTGCCTAGTCGACCCCGGACTGATGCCTCTGGCCCGAGTCTGGGAGCTCCGGGCAGCTCACCCAGTTGACCCCAGCCGACCGGCTCTGCTCGCATATTGGGAGCCTTTGGTGCGGGAGCTCCGGTGGGCTTGCCCAGTCGACCCAGACGGGTGTCGCTGACCTGGGTCTCGGAGCTCCGGGCAGCTCATCCAGTCGACCCCAGCTGAACGCCCCTGACCTCTGTTTGGGAGCTCCGGTCACCCCCTCCAGTCGACCCCAACTAAGGTTTTTTCCTTCCCCCTCCTTCGAGGAATTCTGTAACGTGGCACATACGGTGTCCTTGGGGTCCCCGCTCGACCCATTGCCCCCCAAATTTTGGAAGGCTTTCCACGCAGATCTTTTCTTGCCTTTGTTTTCGATCTGTCTCCAATCTTTGGAGTCGGCATCGGTGCCAGAATGCTGGAAACTAGCAGTAGTGTCACCTCTGCTAAAAAAGCCAACATTGGACCCGGCCTGTCTCTCCAACTAAAGGCCTATCTCCTTGCTCCCTTTTCCGATTAAGATTCTGGAAAAATGGGTGACTCGCTCACTCTCAGGTTTCCTGGAGAACATCGGTTGGTTCGATGAGACCCAGTTTGGCTTCCGCCCCGGACACGGGACGGAGTCCGCGCTTGGACAATCTTCGTTCGCGTGTCGACAGTGGTCGGGCAGCCTTTTTAGTGCTGCTCGACATGTCGGCCGCGTTCGACACGGTCTGCCATTGGACCCTTGTCAGGAGACTGGAGGAGTGTGGGGTCACTGAGGGGGCAAGAGACTGGCTGACATCCTATCTTGGGGGCAGGCAACAGTTGGTTTCACTTCCACCATTCAGCTCTGAGCCAAGGAGTGTAGGACAGGGGGTTCCACAGGGCTCGGCCATCAGCCCTATACTTTTTAACCTGTACCTTTGCCCTCTAGTCCAGCTAATAAAATCTTTTGGTGTCTCGGCATTTAATTATGCCGATGACACCCAGCTGGTCTTTTCTCTGGAAGGGAATAATGCAGTTTCGCTGGATACTTTCCATTGCTGCATGGCAGCCACAGCGGACTGGTTACGAGCTAACTCCCTACAATTTAATAGCTCTAAGACGGAGGTGCTCCACTGTTCCATCGACCGGATTCCGCGGGCACTTCCAGAGAACTTTTGGCCTAGTACCTTCCTCGAGCCAGTACTGGCGGCGGAATCAGCCCGTAACTTGGGGGTGATCTTTGGCCCTAACCTGCAGCTTGACATACACGTCAATAAAACCACTTCTACGTATATGATGCTGTTGCGCATGTTGCGCAAAGTTCTGTCCCTTCTCCCCGCTCACGCTAGGCCGGAAGTAGTTCGTGGGACCATATTAAGTCGCCTCGACTACTGCAATGGGCTTCTTTTGGAGGCCCCAAAAAACCTGACCGGGAAGCTACAGCGGGTGCAGAACATGGCCGCCAAGTTGGCTCTCTCCCGCCCTAGGTCCAGCTCCTCCACTCTTGCTCTAAGAGACCTACACTGGCTCCCGGTACATTTGCGGGTACAGTATAAAGCTGCGTGTCTGGTGTTTAAAGCTGTACACCAACAGGGCCCTATTCCTTTGCAAAATATGTTCACATGGTACTCCGCTTTGCGGCCCCTCCGCTCTTCTTCGGCACATCTTCTTGTAGTTCCGAGGTTTCACAGAGTGAGGTTGGGTGGCCGCTCCTTTAGTGTTGCAGCGGCCAAACTTTGGAACTCCCTGCCACTCCCTTTGAGAAGTCACAAGGACTACTTTCCATTTAGAAAAGCGTTAAAAACCCACTTGTTTCCATAATTGGCCTGAACTGTTAAAGTGTATGGTTTCTTGATCAAAGCACCAGGATGCCCTTTGGGTGACAGGTTTTTTGCGCTCTACAAATACACTAAATAAATAAATAAATAAATAAATAAAATAGTCTATAGGGTATGCTAGCTGGCTGTTGTGTCGGAGTCTCTCTAGGAAGATTTGCTTTGGTTATCACAGCAGGATCTGAGCATGTTGTTATGTGTTTAGGGACAGATCCTCCACTCCCTTTGAGGATCACCGTCGTGCCTCTCTCGATACCTTTAACTACTTTTGACATTTCCACCCTGTCAGCAGTTCCCATTAGTGGGTCGAGATCAATGCTAGGGGTAGGATGGGAGTTTAAGACAAGAGGTGAAGGAACGATTGCTAGATGTATGTTGTTTTCCCTGACTTCTGCTTTGTTGGAATCATGACATGGATGTTGTTCAGCATTCGGTGAGACAGTTTTAACTGCCGAAGTAATATCAGTTTGCTGTGATACTATAGCCTTGGCAGATTCAGTTTCACTGTCCCTCGAGTAATTTACCACCTGATGTAACAATTGGGATCAGTGTTCGTGTTTAGTCCGATTACCATTATCATTGGACTGTGTGTTACTGGTTTCCTGATGTATTATATGAGGTTCGTCATTGGTGTTGGTGCAATCAATTGATATAATTTGAGTAGGTTGATGAGACTCCCTCTCCCTGCCCGTTTCAGCCATCACCGGTATGATCCCCTGCAGGACGGTGATGGCTTGGGAATTTATGTTAGGAATGCTTTTTTTTTAAATTGGAGCTGCTGAGGGCGTGATTTTTCAATATTGAGAAAAATTTGTCAAAGCGTTCCAGACCTTTATTGGCCGCTTGTATGAGAAACGTGCCGTTTTTATAGCATGGTATGTTTAATGTTGCCTTAAGTTGTCTTGAGGGTGTAATGAGCAGCTTAGTTCCATATGGAATGTTTTTAGATTCCTGTATGTATTGTTAGTAGGTTATTCATTGCACTTCTCCATGTGGCCGTTCTAGCAGTAAAGAAAATAAAGTCGTTAATAAGCGTGCCTTTTTTAAGTTAAAAGATGGGTCAAGTATGAGTATTTCTGGATTCGTTCTGGGGAGGGTATGTTTAAAGGCTTTGGAGGCATTTTTAGAGATTGTGGGAGGGTAAATTATGGAGTATGAGTTCCTTCCTTCCGGTTTTAGGTGGTGGCCTGTCATAGTTATAGGCTAAAAGACTAAAGGGAATTCAGATCTTAATATATTGTATGTGGCGACCCTCACCCTGGGTTTATTGGCGGAGATCTGTGCCTGAGATTAAAATTACTATGGTTTAAGCACGTGCCAGTAGACTCAGGATTTAATCACACTAATGCTTGCCAATTAAACAACCGTTGCGAACTGTAGTAAAGTTTTGTCCCGCTTCTTTGCTTCACTGATAAGTGAAAATAGAGATTTTCAAGTTCTAGTAGTGTTTTGCCCCTACCAAGATGGTTGCCATGTAGTCTCAACCTGGAATGAAGTCCTATGTCTCTGTTAGTGAGACCGAAATCTTGGCCACCTTAGTCCTCTGTTTATTTCTATACCACCATCCCTTTGGTGTAGTCCTCTTTTGACTTCTATCCGTGATACATACTGATGATACCTCTGCTGGTATCAAGGTACACAAGTCCTATCTTTAATTTCTTTTACTCCATTTTACCACTCGTTGTTGTTAAGTACAAACAAGCAACTAAATCACTCCCCAAAATGGAGGCTGCCTGTTCGCCTAGCCCCTCTTAGTAGAGCATGCTAAAAATCCACATTCTAGCAACAATCCTCATATACAAAACCCTATTAAAGCGGTGCTTCACTACTTTCCTGGAAGTACCTCAAGTCATGTGGGTGATTGCAATTGTTCTTTCTACTCCCCCTGGCTTCTTAAGCTTTCCACCATAACCCCGAGCCTGTCCGTCTCTTCCTGATTTTGCCAGCTTTGGGGCCAGAGGTAATCATGCTGTTGCGCCATCACGTCTCAAATCCCGCTTCAGTATACTCCACGGTATCCGCCGGTCTCCTTTCGCTCCTCTTCACGCTCTCCCTGGGCTTCTTGTGAAGCTGGGGGCTCTTAGGTCTGCCCACTGGCTCTCACCGCTGCGTTCTCCACCCCCTTCGATTTCTGACTCCGATGCAGGGGACGAGCGGTTAACTTAGAGGTGTAGAGGCGGCAGGGCGGGCGCCTAGTGCTTGTTTCCGCCTCGCGTCGCAACTGCCTTAGCTGATGCCCAACCCCGATGTAGTGCCTGAGCAGGATGTAGTGGGGCAGATATGGCACAGTTTAGGACAGGGATACACCTCCCTACAAACACCTGTACTCTTCTACGTGGCCCAACTGTTTCCGCATATTCCCAGTACTGATGAAAAGCACAAGCAGGTTGTGGTGGGGCCGATTAGGCACACCTTTCGCGATGGACACACCTCCCTTAGAGATGCCCGTACTCCGCTCCGTGCACGGCTCAGTGTGCGATGTACACACCTTCCTTGTAGATACCGACACTCTGCTGTATGCACAGTGAATATGCCTCTGGTTCTGGGTTCCTCGGAGCTTCGTGACTTCTTCTTCGATTCCGCAATCGGGAGGATTTTGTCAGCGTATTAGTTGATCCCGTTAATCCACGATCTTCTCTTCAGCATTCCAAGCATAGGTAAGCTACTTCCAGTTACTTTTTATTTCCAGTCCAATCCAGTTTCACTTCTGTATGATAATCCTTCAGACGTCAGGATGCTTAATTGGGATAAAATCTGTCTTTAGATCCCTAGATTGGCTGGACTCAGATATTATATGGGGTGGAGACCTAAACACACACCTAGACCCCTACAAAGACGAATCCAGTCAAAAAGACGGACACTCCCCTAAGGCGGTATATGTTATAAAGGGTGGGATGCTTGAATTTGACCACGTCGCATAATCTGCGCTCAATATTTGCCATGTACCATCTACTGGACCCAGACCTCCAGGCTGTTGCAGTCATGCTAGACACTGCCAAATCATTCGATTCTATTGAGTAGAGCTACATGTTTAGTATATTACAAAGAATGGGGATACCCGAGTTCTTTTGCAGATGGATTTGGCTGCTGTATAGAGACCCAACGGCAAGGCTGCATCTGGGCGGCTTGACAGTCGAGCCCATACGTATCTTCACAGTGATAAGGCAGAGCTGCCAATCTCTCCCCCTTATTATTTTCCCTGGTACTCGAGCCACTGGCTTGCATCATTAGGCAGCGACATAGAGAGTCAGCACTGCACTTCACATTGCAACCCATAGGCATTTCTCTGTATGCCGATGATATGGTGCTATTCATCAGAGAACCTCAGTGCCACCAGGCACCGCTACTCCGTGAATACACCAGGTTCAGGCGTTTCTCCGGGCTCACAATAAATTGGGGTAAATCTCTCATAATATCTTTAACTGAGCGCACGGCCCGCATGACCTCGAATTCCCACTCACCTGGTCCACGGACCCAGTAAAATATATGGGTGTGTGGGTCTACTGGGATCCAGAGCTGGTAATGAGGGAAAACTACGGTAAAACTTATACAAAACTGGAACAATTAGTATCCAGCTGTATAAAACTGCCACTGTCCCTTGCTAATCGAATCTCACTGATCAAAATGATTATACTGATGCGTTTTTTATACTTGTTCTGCAATATTCCCATAACTCCGTCCAAAGAGTTTTAAAAAGGTATCCGTTCTCAATTGGTAAGACTTGTGTTGGGTGGCAGGCAACCCAGAGTAGCATGGGACACACTCACTCTGGACTAAAAGAGGGGAGGTTTCAGTGTGCCAGATCTGAATCTATATTATCTATGTACCCAGGAGCAATATGCACACTACTGGTATGACCATCACAAATGTATCCCGCATATAGCGGTAGAAGATGGGGTCACACACCAAAACCCACTACACAGCATCCTGACTCATTCCAGACACGGAACGCCCAGAGCTGAAATAAATACAATTGACTGCACGATTGCCGCTTGGCAGACCCTAGGCTGCAAAGCAGCTAAGATTCCTCTATACGCTCTGATGCTCATACTAGCGCATTATGCAGCCTTATCTGTTACGCAAGAAACAGGTGCTCTGTCCACAATAAAGCATGCTGGGATCACAAAAATGCAAGATTTATACCCAAATGGTAAATTTATAACCACAGAGTATGTACAGTGTTTAAAAAACAAAACCCCACTGTTCATGTTTACATATCACAGTCTACGGATGGCTATCCAGGCCTGGTATTGCACCTTCACTGATGAAACACTGACACTGCACACACTCCAGTTGCTCCTAACAAACCCCACTCGTCATATTCTAATTACTAAACGATATAGTGCGGCTCGGGATTAAATCTCTTTGGACACTAATAAAAGTCTGATCGCTGGAACAACACGATTGACCCTCCACTTACGGTAGCCGACTGGGAATGTTGCTGCCGATTATCAGAAGCCCTCACCTCAAACGGCAATCTACGCATTATCCATTTTAAATACATACACCAGGTCTATCACACACCTCCTCAGTTATATTTATGTAGTATCGACATCTTTTTTATGTTGCATCTGCAATAATACTGATGGGGAGATTATGCCATCTTTTTAGCTTTTAAGTGACTTCATGTAGGACAGATTCATAATTCAGATTAAGTATGTATCGTAGTTACGAAGTGATACACACACCGAGATAAGTTGCCGCATGGCAAACACATCCTATAGTGCTAGCAGGTTTAAAGTTATTAATCACTAGTGTTAAGTTTATAACCAGAAAGTGACCCAAAGGTTTGTGTCTTGAATAGTTCTAAAGAAGCAGCTGGATCAGTTGTGGAAATCGCAATATTGTCAGCGTAATCTGTAACCTTAAGATCCCATGTTCCAGAATGTAAAGATGTAATTCTATCGTTAATCATCAGTGTCCGTATTAAGGGCTCAATGTAAAGGGCAAATAAGAGTGGGAACAGGGGACACCCCTGCCGTGTCCCTCTATGTATATGAAAAGGTATGGATTGAATACCAAGATAACTCAATTTAGCCTACGGTATACTGTATAAGGCTTGGATCCACCTAAGAAATTCTGAAGCCGTGAGAGTAAGCCCCAAGCAACGTGGTCAAGGGCCTTTTCTGCATTTAAAAGTATAATTCCTTAGTTTCTCCCAGTCTGGTTAGCATGATCAAAGGCCATAATCGCAGTGTTGGTATGTACTGTGGTGCCTCGACCCACTATGAAGCTGTGCTGCTGTCCGGAAACGAGGCCTGGCATCATAGGGGCCAGACGATTAGCCAGCACTTTGGCATAGAGCTTGGCATCCTCATTAATAAGGGAACTAGGCCAATACTAGCTGCATTCATTAGGATGCCTACCCTTTTTCAAGAAAAAGACGATATTGGAGATGTCTCAGGTTAAAGGACTGGTTGCGGAAGTGCCAATCTCTTGTATAACCTTGGCAGGCACGGGTATCAGGATATTCTTAAACCGTTTATAAAATTCCACGGTAATTGAGGTATATCCAGCTGCCTTACCTGATGGTAGCGCCGACAGAGCAATAAGTAGTTCCTTCTGAGAGACTTAAGTAAGCTGCAAAGTAGCCTCCTCCTGCTGGTAGGGAAGAGCTGCACTTACTAGATACTTAGAAAGCTCGTCAGGAATTATCGGATCAGATTCAGCGTATAAGGTTTCATAGTATGTTATGAACTGAAGAAGACTCACACTAGTATGTAGTGTATTATCCGTACCCCTATAATTGTCTTTAATGAGAGTTGGCTTTTTTGTCTGCCAATTGATATACCAGTATCTTCCCCACCTGTTCACCATATTCCCACTGCGAAGACCAGGGTTTGCTATAATTCGCAGTAACCTTCTACTTTAAACACCGACCAGCTAAAGCTCGAGCACAAATCAGATCAGATAAGATCTGGGTTTGCCTGGGTTCAATATTTTTAACAGCAGTGGCCTGAGATTTTTCCGGACTAACCAATGCCACACGAGCATCTTTAGCTGCACCCTCTCTGGCTTTACTCGCTCGCCAAATACACTGCTGAGTGATACCTCTAATGTAAGCTTACATTGAGTCCTAGAGAGTTCAAAAGTTAGTAGAATTAACGTTGTTATGAAGGAATTCTACCAAAAGCCCTTCCATATGTGTGATATACAGATCATCTGTTAATAAATATTGAGGAAAAGAAAAGAGCGTCTAGATTTACTAGGAGTTGGAAACTATGGATGAAAGGATTATGGTCCAATGTGATTTTAGGGCACAGCTCCATCCCCGCAGTCTGGAGAATTTGATTGTGGGCCCACACCATCTCTATCCTGGAGTACTGTCTGTGTGGGCATGAATAATAAGTGAATCCTGGAAAGATCTGACTATAACGTTCTCCATATGTCACTAAGGTTATATAGGCATGTAAGTTCTGGAATCGCTGCCCTAACTTTGGCCAGTTTAACAGTATAACTAGGGCTGGTGGAATCTATGGCATAGTTCATCACACAGTTAAAGTCCTCCATAATTATCAACACACCCTGTACTTCCAATAAGGTTAGAGTTAGCGCTTTGAAAATCTCTGGGTTGTCGACATTGGAGCCTAACAAATTAACCAAAACATATTTCACATCAGATATAGCCATATGAGCGATTACCCACCTCCATCTTGGGTCTGCTAAAAATCTGAGAATTGTGTATGTGAGTGTTTTGCTTGCAAGGACTGCAGGTCCTCTAATTGATAGACTTTGTGAAGTACAGACAATAGCATGATATTTCAAGTCATTGAGAAGTCTTCTATCTTTATGGGCTAGATAAGCTTCTGATAAGATACCAAGTGTGGTTTATATATGTTTAACTCTTCCCGAACAAGCCGTTTGCTAGCAGCATTGAGACCGGAGATATTCTAACATAAGCATTTAAGTAACAGTATTAAAGATCAAAGATTGATCACAATGTAAAGATTCTCGCTGTGAAAAGTTTTCTTTTTAGTGTGATACATACATTTACAGACTTGATATCTTTCCGCCATCAGCCGTTGCATGACATAGGACGCCGTTCGCCTCTGGTTTTCCTTGGCCAAGCATTATCACAGCTTTGTGCCTTTAAAATTATTGGCATACCAGAAGGCTAAGGTCTGCGATCTTTATACATTAGATTCGCAGCCTCTTGTCCTGAAAGTTACTTATGTATCAGAAGGCCATGACTGCCGTCTAAATATACTAGAAGATCTGCAGTAGGCGTTTTTTGCGTGACAAGCTTCATCAAGCATAAGACGGCATCCTAATTCTTCTGTTAGTGCCTTGGCTGTTTTTAACCAACGTTCTGAATGTTAACAGCTCGTCCAAATTTAGATATAGAATTCTAGGAAGAACATAAACCAATCGGACACCTACCTGTTGGAGGGTGGATTGGCCACTCGTTCAGCACCATTCGTCTGGGGCCCTGACGCTGTCGGTCTTCCCTGCCGCCACCGCAAACTCCATTGTGGGGCTGCAGCGGGGGAAGACTACAGCTCCCAGACTCCTTTGCGGACACGCCCACTTCCGGGAATCACCGCGCACGGAGGTGCACAAAGCCTAGCAGCTCCCACTGAGGAGCGGGGGAGATTGCCGCGGACACCTACCTGTCGGAGGGTGAATTGGCCACTCGTTCAGCACCATTCGTCTGGGCCCCTGACGCTGTCGGTCTTCCCTGCCGCCACAGCAAACTCCATTGCGGGGCCGCAGCGGGGGAAGACTACAGCTCCCAGACTCCTTTGCGGACACGCCCACCTCCGGGAGTCACCCGCACGGAGGCGCACAAAGCCGAGCAGCTTCCTCCGCGTCGTGGGCGGCGCCAGGCTAAGCCCGGGCCCTCAGAGGCCGGAGGAGGACAGGACGGGCCACCCCCCTTGACTCTACTGCATCACTGAGATAACGAGTTCTTCACCCCTCCTTACACACTGGCAAGGGATTTCCCTACTGGACACTAGTCGAAAATTCCCAAATATCCCCAGATTGTCTTTTTGTCCTGCTATACTCTAACATTAGCACACCCCATCATGACTCACAAGGGGGCTACCAAGAAACCTATCAGCCAGAGAGGCTGACGTCCTGGGTCATAAGACCATGGTAGGCCCTCTCCGCCACCGCTAACACGAATGAATCTTGCAAGATTACAGATAGCATATCCACCAACCAATCTCCCGAACTAACGAATGGTACAGTGCAAAACCTCTCGCTGTTGGACGAGTTAAATTCCCTTTGCAAAACTAGGTATGCCACTGTGGAAGTCAGAAATGAAATCAAAAGTCCCCCACCTTGCCCCGCCAAAATAACCACTATATCAACTCCAATCGCCAACCCACCGGAACACTCCCCATTATCCAAAAACGCAAATACGCAAAACATAGTATTTCCCCAGCACTCATCCAGTAAAAGGAAGTGGGATGGAGTCAATCCCACAGGGAACCAACCCAAACTACAAAAACTGTGCTCTAGCCCCTCATCGACAGTAACTAACCTCCCTAAATTCGGTAGAAAAATTAGACCAACGGGTAACTTCTTTCAATTTGAATTTTCTGTCTCAAATCGAACAATTGGTTAGATCAATCATTTCTCCGCTGATTGAAAAAATTACTACTCTAGAGGATAGGCTGCTGGGAATAGAGAAAAGTATCAAGGCCAACTTACCTCCCATTGAAAAATCTGTAACACCTAACTGTCCCAACCCACCTGGTACAACCGAAGTGCCAATGCCACCTGCAAAAAACAGTAATAATCAAACTCATCCTCTAGTCTCTAACTTACCATCCCCTACTGCCCCTAAAGTCCACTCCAAACCTGGTCTATCACAATTTACTGCTACAAGAGTAGAGCCTTATAAAACAACTCATATACAGCTACCTCCGGAGGCTGCACCTTTCGTGTGTGTCCTCGCGGGAGTCATAGCACTCAAACATGGAAAAACCGAACGGGAACAAGACCTACTAAATAAAGTCACGTATTGGCTAACTAAAAATAGGCCCTTGCCTCTAGATCTTGATGGTACAATCATGTCTGTTAGAAGGGTGGGCTGGTTAGGTCCCCTACAAAAAGACATTGATGGCGACCTAGTTCTAATAAGATTTAAAAGTAGTCTAATTGTTCCCTACCTGCAAACTTTGCATCCCCGAGAAGGCGACGGCCCTATATCCATCTGGGACCTACACGATTTTTATCCAAGCATGGCATACATCCCTCGACTATGACCAAAGGCAGAGACAATTTACTCGAGGGATTAGAAGCATCTGTGCATTGAGTGGCTGTGGCCTTTCCGCTTTCAATCACCCCGTAACAATGCATATTGGCCATAAGTACGGAAAACTATGAATTGTCATATGGAACTAAGGAACTTACTCCTGCACTCTGGACCAATGTTTTTATCTTTTAGACATCTTGTGTTTTTGTATGTAACTTTTTATGATTGTTTTTAATTGTACGCTTTTATGATTTTAAACTAAAATCGAATAAAGCTATGAATTGAAAAAAAATGGATTTACAGACTTTATTTGAGATACTGCCCCAGTATAAAAGCAGCATAATAACTACTTCTTGCAATTCTGTTCATATACCCCTTTTGCTTTTAACCAACCCCTTTTGCTTTTAACCAACCCCTTTAACCTAAACCCTCCCACCATCCCGGAACTAGCCCACCTGATTCCCACCCTGTATGCTCAGAAAAGGTTCGCCCCCCCTCACTGCTTTTGCTGCCAAGACAGCTATTGAGAGCACCAGCACCCTGAAAACTGCCCCACCGCTCCAATACACTGTGAGACTCACTGCTGAGAAGGGGTTTTTTTTAGCAACCACAAAAAAAGTATAGATGGTCATGAAAAAAGTAAAAGTGAAGGAAGGGAATAGCAGAATTGTGTCAATGATAAATTACTGGGGGAATCCCTGTGAAGACAAAAGAGAGGACGAGCCCAGTAGTCAACAGTATCTGTAAAATCAAGCCATGAATTACTATTGGCATGACCCCCGAGTATTAATTTGTTCCCTTCATTGACCATGCTTTAGAGTATCATTTGGATAGAGAAAGGGCAAACTAGAAGGACAGTATAATTTAGTTTCTAGTTGCAACTTTGCCAAAGTCTGTCTAGCGTCATGCTCCATTTATACCAGTTGAACTTGGTCATTTTTGATCATTTTCAAGAGAGCCGGTTCTTGTAGAAAGACCTGTGCTCCTACAGATTTTAAAGGATCTATAAACTGGTGCAGTTTCCATCATCTATCATCGTGTTCTTGCATAGATCAGACCTACAAAAGATAGAATACGGGCCTAATCTGATAGGGGCAGTAGGACAGGCTTTGATGGAGACTGCTTTTCCTAGGAAATGATTGCCCAAAAAGATAAGAAAAGGCCAAGGGAAATGGCTGGCAGGGTTTTTGACAGCAGATGGTACTCTATGTGCTTGTTGTACTTGACTGCCCCAGTCCTAGTCGTCCAGATCTGGAAATGCACTCTTAAGTAGTTGTAAAATGAATGCTCTGTAGCAGCATCAGGGAGTTGCAGATCCAAAGAGCAGGGCTTTCCCATATTCAGGAGAAGTGTCCCTAGAGAAGTATCCCAGTGTCGCTGTTTCCATAGGACCCTGAAGGAGGCTACGCCTGATCAGTTTATTCCACAATAGCAAGCTCCGTAGCTTGTAGCAGTATTGCAGGAGGGGAGGGCAGTATTTCTCAACAGTCAGCAGCAGCATGTGAGAGGTGTCTAATGAGCCAGGTGAGCCCAAATAAGGCTTGACTCATGGCGGCGACAGGGCTCTCAGCCTGCTGCATTCCACTCTCCCTTTACAATAAGCAGCTTCTCTTTAAACAAGTGATACAGTGGCAGCAGAGCTCTCGGCTTACCGCTGACCACGTTCAGCCTTCCGTTTCAGCAGCGAAGTCCCGTTGAGCGTATGCCAGCAACAAGGCTCCCAACTTGCCGCGTTGAACTATCCACTCTGTGAAATGGCAGTGTTCTTCTAAGTGGAGACCGGGGACGCATCCGCCCAGTGGACCCCGTGAAAGGTGTGGAGTTCACAGGACAGCCCTCCCGCTAGAGTAACCAACCGTACGTAAATTTCACAGACCGTCCGTAATTGGGATCCCACAAACCCGTTGTCCGTGAGGAACCCTCTTACGGACGCCTTTGGTCTGTAATTTTGACCATCCCAGGGAGCAGCACTGCTCCCCTGTGAGAAGCCTTAGCCCCTTGATGCTGACACCTCGCACTCCTCCCCGAGCTCAAGAACAGCCCCACCCTGCCCATTGTCACTCTGTATGCCGGCTAATTGCCACAGACAGATTGACAATGGGGCAGTCTGGGCTCCTCTAAGGATTTCCCGAAAATTCCGAAATATATGCATTCAAATTGGTGGGGGATTTATTCCAATGGACGAATTTTCGCCTGTTTTGCTCTATAAGTAGATGAAATGTCCGCATGGCCTGGACACGGACGTATTTTGTTGTACAAAGTTAGAATTGCTGAATTCATTGAAATGGTCCCTATTCTGTACAGAATGTTACCAGTATAGTGTGGCGACCCGTGGGAGGGGGTGGGTGGTTGGATGGACGGGGTGAAAGGGTGAAAGGGTGGAAGGATGAATAATGGATGGATAAGTAAAAGGGTGGATGGAGGGATGGATGAGTGAAATGATGGATGGACGGATACATGGTGGATAGGTTTGCAAATGGTTGAATATGTTTGGATATAGATGGGCACACAGATGGAAGGACAGAATGGAAGGTGATTGAATGATAGATAAAAGAACGATTACACCTTGTAGCACCCTTTATCCTAAGTAACATTTCCTATACATTGACTTTCACGTTTATATGAGTCATTGTCTCTATATGATGTGTGTGTGATGCAACGTACTCTGACACCCTGCCCCACATACTTTGGATGAGTAGCACTATAAAGCAAATTAAATACACATGAGAGACGGCCTATGTGAAGATGAGGGGCACCATTGGAGAGTGGTAGCAAGGCTGGACTGGTTGGACCGGGCATCTAGTGTTTCCCTGAGAGGCTGGAAAGGGGGAGGACTGCAAAGTTCCAGTAGTTTTCAATCAACAATAAAAGCGGCCCCACTTGTATTAAGGTGTGGTTCACCATTGTCTGGTGTCTAATACCTGCTGGAGCAAGATGCAAGTTTTCAATCGTCTAAATTAGCAAGCTGCAGCCATACTGAAAAACTGTGAAGTGCACAATTGTCTCAACCTAATATAAACGTATTTTGACTTGTACTTAAATGGTTGTCTATTTACTTACTTTTATACTATTGCGAGACCTCCTCTGGCATGTCTGTAAAACGTACCTTTTGGCCAAAAGTTTTGTCCTGAATTTTGACCTCCGGTCTTGAATTTTTGTCCTGAATTTTGACCCTTTGTCCTGAATTTTAACACTCACCGTCCTGAATTTTCACTTATGCCAATTGGTCACCCCACCTCCCGCAGGCAAGCGGACCCATACGGGTGCGTGCAGCGGAGTGGCCGGGCAGCGAGCACTCAGGGTGCAGCTCTCGGCAGTGGCATCATTCCTCCATCTTCATTTCCTTCCCATTTAAAAAGACTTAAGCAAATCAAAGGAGGAAAATGTGTTCTTCAGGTGTATTAACAAACTCACAAATATAATTGCCCATTCCTAGTGGGGTAATATGAGTGAGAGTTGAAGGAAAAAATGATAACTATAAAGATACAGAAAAAGGTTACTGAAAAACACTTTCATAAGAAGCAGCTGCACCATTTACAGAGTAAATAATACAACTGAAACCAGAGAGCAATCTAAAGGGCATAAGGATGTTGGCTCAAATGTAATACATTTAAAGATATTGAGGACGCGGACAAACAATCACCTACAATTAACTAGAACCATAACAGTGCTCCTCTTTTTGTACTGGAGTCCTTAAAAAGAATATCAAAAGCTCCAGCCCTAAAAAAGTAGGGCATTTTAACAGAAAACTGTTAGTATGAAGGTAGACAGAACTCACCAGTTTATGCATATTTTGGGTTTTACCCTTGAAGGAACAGACAGGGTTGTGTTCCTTGGTCTCCTGAGCACCATCACCATAACCTTTGAGCCACAGTGGAAGCAGGTGCTGTTTTTGCTTTACCTCAACCCTTCTGTTTTGAAAAAAAGAACTCACCAGTTGTTGACCTGCAGCAAGGTAAGGTTGGTCTGCCCAGCTATCTGTCGCTTTTCATCCTCTGTTGGGTAAGGGTGCTGAAAAAAACATATAACATGATAAAGTCGCATCAGTTACAGGGTCTTGATCAGTCAAGTGTCTGTATTGAGGTTCAAATATTCAGAGGTTTAAAGGTTGCGGAGGCACTGACCACTTGCCATTTTAATGGAGAACCTCTGAAATATATGATTGGTCTGACGTTCGGACAGTTCCATAGTTATAGAAATAGCATTTTGTGATAGAAAGAGGTACTCTAAAGAAGAAGATTGTGGTGTACAATGTGCCAATGATTATTTTGGTTGTTTCTATGTTTTCGTCACTAAACGCTTTCCATCGTTCCAAGCACATTCCCTCTACTCCCATTTCCCTTTTCCTTCTGTTTGACTCATTTCTTCTGTTATAAGTTGGCGTTCACTCATGCATATATTACAGCACTTAAAGGTGGTTCCTAGATTCACTGAGTGCAATATGATTATTCAATAACCAGTCACATGGCCAGGTCTCTTTCTTTACCCTGTTTACATTTTGTCAGTACATTTTTAGACAATCTACGTAACTGAAAGACTGAAAGTTGTTATATTTTCAATAATTGACAATTTAATTTGTAATCATATTAATGTAGCTCTGTAAACCTTTCGACATCTCAGTGATAAGACTGGTACCATGAGGTAGAGCTTTGTTCCCCCACAATGGACAGAAAACTGAGTGCTCTCCTGAACAGGGCAACAGGGTTGTGTTCCCCGTAATGTACCTGTACATGGACCTTTCAAATGAAGTGTGTAAATGTGGAAGCACACATTCATTTCCAAGCCTGGTGCCAAAAAACAAACCCCGTTAGTGCCTCCATGCTGTCATTTGACACTCAAGGAACTCCATCACTCAAAACTTCTCTGACTTGCTAGGTACTTTAGGTTGCTGGTGGATCATGCTTAACTGAACTCTTGTGGCATAGCCACATGTCTCACTCTGGCATACACATGCAAGGGATCACGGATGCAGACATTCATGCATACGCTCAGGGGTGCAACTAGACCCGACTTGGGGGGGGGGGTAACTCTTCAGACAGTGAGGTGGGACAAGCATTTAAAGCAATGTTGGCAGAGATATCTTTACAGCCAAAATGAGGGGAGAAGTGCCAAACTTCAGTTTAAACGTATTAGACAAACACAATCTTTTTATGAGTGACAGACTGAAGTTTGTATTTATCCCCAGATTCCTAATTTAGGCTCAGTTGTTTGGTGGTGCGCCTACTACTTGCTGAGGCCATATTGTTGATGGGTGTTGTTTGATCCATTTACTGCATATGGATATTTTGATTTGTGACGTATGTTTTTGCTGTAGTTAGATATCATCCATTATTTGACTTTTAGGTATTGTCTAACTGAGTATGAGTCTAAGTCAGATGAGTTTACATGATTAAGTATGATTTATTTATTTATTATCTGCTTAACAGTTCGACTTGAAATTAAAGGAGCAGATTGGGTGCAATATAGAGCTAAGGTAAAATGTTAAACGGGGTAAGGATGTTTGGTACATTAGTTGTGAATTAATAGAGCTGACATGAAGGGCGAAGTGAAATGATGATCTGTCTAACAGTAAAGATACAATCGGCTTCAGTTATGCGCCCTGCACTCTGATGATGTCAAGTCTCTGTAGAAGCTTGAGATGGGGAACAGTATCACAGGCAGGGGAGAGTTCAAATAATAGGCATGTCCGTTCTCCACTTTCAATCCACTGTTGTTTGAAAATCATCTCATATGGATATCACTGCTGCTTCTGTGCCTCTGTTATACTAGAATCTGTTTTGGTAATCTTAAAGCAGTTTCTTTTTTTTTTAATGTAGCTATATGTTTTGAGGCAGATCTTTCAATTTTTCTATCTTTTTGTAATAAAAAAAGTCTGCTATTCGCCAGCTGTTTGAAGGATCTTGTTGCTCAAAGCCTGTTTGATTTATGGAGGATTTTATGTTCATTTTGGAAAATAGCTATATTTAATGAGTTGTAGACTGTTCTTATTGGAATGGCTGCAAAGCTAATCCTTGATATGGGTCTGCAGGCCATTATGCTGGCCGACAGGCATTTGCAACGTTGATGAAGTATTGACAAGATTAAAGTGACTGTAGGTGTTTTCTGTTTTGTTATCTGGTAAACTATTGTGCTTCTGCAATTATGGTGGAGCAGGAAGAATGGATGCAAGAATAGGGAATTTGTTGACTGAGATGAAATTCATGTTTGCCGTCCAAACAGCAAGGGACAATGCTGAGGAGGCCTCCAGCTGTACTGCCAAGGAATCAGGTTGTTCTAAGGTACTACCACATCAGGTATTATAGCTGGTAGACCCCTTTCCCTCTGAAATCTTCTAGCAGAGCTGTTGTTTGTAACGTTGAGGCCTCTCATCAAGCCTGAAAGCCCCTAACCAGCTCACTCCGTTCAAATCTTCTGCCTCGTGTTAAGGGTTTGTGGCTACTCTCAGCTCTACAGCTTTGTAGCTAAGCTCTCCAGGAAATAGGCAGATCTCCCTTTAGAAAGGCAGCTACTAGGTCACAGGGAGTGTTACATTTACTGGCTCCACTCAGCTTTCCTTGCTACCAAATCATCTTTCTTGTGAAAAAAAGAAACCAAAACATCCAAGCTAATCACCATTTAGAGAGTGAGGAGCAGCTATTCCTGCATGTGTTCACTGTGTAGAGATGGGCATGGATCGGAAAAAATATATATTGTTATCAATGTTTACACATTTAGACACAAATATGTACTTGTTTAGTATCCACAAATTATCATATTTATAGGAGTCAAGTAAATATATATGTAGTGAAAAGACCGTAAGATAAGCCATATTAATTTAGGGTAAACATTGGCTGAACATGCTGTTGGACGACTGAGAATGTTCCCTGCAGGGTGTAAAGTCATGTTGTCAAGTTCTGAGAGCTTGACTGTGACTCACTTATATCCCAGTTTTTGATTTCAGCTCTAGGTTCACGCTAATGTAACATGTACATAGGCCTACCCCTATCCCTCACACAAATTAAGTCCTGGAACTGTCCTGTGACCTTATAGGGTGCACCAATCGTGCTCTAATTTTTCTGACAGTGGACTACCACCTCTGTCATGGGTTTAGCATGTACAGCGGTGGTGGCAGCATCCCATCTTTGTGAATTCACAGTCGTAATCAGACCTATTTATGTAGCCAGCCCCACTTGCCAGTGCCAGACTAGGTTCTGAAACTCACCCTGGCAAACTGCTCTGCCGCCCCCTCCCCACCCCCCTGGTGAATGAGGGAGGTGCGGCTAAGCTCTTTGCTAGGGCTGGCTTCGACCGATTGTGTTACAGGGGGCCGATATTGCTGATCCCGGTACCAAAAACGGGCCCCCAGAGGCCCAAAACTGGCCCCCACCCTGGCGGCCCACTGAAGAATATCCTGGGGCCCGCTACGGTCAGTCCGGCCCTGACACTTGTGTAAACCTCTGAGTCAATGTGTAACCTAAATCCTAGTACTAACATACAAGTGGAGCGTGTGGGTTCGTGGCTTGTGTAGTACATGCAGTATGTGCATTTGAGAGCCAGAGTAATGGAAGCCTGCAGGTCCCATTTTGGGAGTCCCTAACCTGCTCCTGTGCACAAAATGTAGGTGAGATTGTTTGCACGGACAGTGAAAGAGTATTGCTTTCAAATTTGAAAATGGAGGGAGGCGACACAGCTCCTTTAAATTTCACTTAAGCAGTTCCTGCTAAGTGGAACTGCTGATTAGTTTTCCTGTGGTACTGCCATTTAGTAGATGTTCAGGGTGGGACGCTCATCTTTTTTGTTCAGGGGAGAGAGATCTTTCAGGTGAAGGCAGCCTTTTGTCTACAGCCTGATTACTGTTCAATGTGGCTGGTGAAAGCCAGTTGCAGAAACGTCATGCCTCTTTGGGCCCTATTGTGAGTACTTCAGGCTGAAGACTACCCTGCTGTAAAGATCATCTCTCCACACAAAGGCTCTGACTGGAGAATATCCTAGAGAGAACACTAGACAGAAGAACCACTGCAAACCTTTGAGATTGCAGAAAGGGGGTAATATGTACAACAAAATGGTGGAGTGCGGTGTTATGTTACAATTCGTAATGCTGCGCTCTGACATTCTGGAAATGCAGGGATACACCATATTTACAACATCATGGCAAACCCCTGCATTTCCTCTGGTGCTTGCATTAAATTTAGCTGCCTAGCAGCAACGCAGGAACCCTTGCACCATAGTGCAACGTTGCATGAGTTGCAGGGTAAGATTGTTCATGTGCAGGTAGGTGTTCCTTCCTGCACAAATACACTCAATAATGGTGATTTGTAACTTCTATGTGTGCTGCAGAATGCAGCACAGGTAGAAGTTGCAAGTCGTCATTTTCTAATGATTGTTTATGTGCAGGAACTGCCACATTCCTGCATATGAACAATCACTAATGGCGATTTTCTCTTTCTATGTGTGCTGCAGAACTCAGTTTCATCTATCTCATGTCGTCCTCAGCCTGAAAGGTTTCAAAACCGACGTGCACTAGACGGACAACGATGTATTGGTCAATGTGGACCCATTCCCTCTGCACCAATATCGAAGTGCACCGACGTAAACAAGATTGTTCCGATCTTTAAAAAGGGCTGCCCGCTTGTCCCATCTAACTACAGACCAATTAGTTTACTTGACACCACTCAGAAACTGATGGGCCGAATCCTACTGGAGAGATTACTGGGCTGGATGGAGGAGAACAAAACTTTGACTACCCTCCAAGCTGGATTTAGATCAGGGGTCTCGACTCTGGACCAGATCTTTCGGCTCCAGGTCCTATACTGAAAAACTGCAAGAGTAGAGGGTGGCAGCCTCTACCTTGTCTTCTTGGACCTGTGGGCCGCATTCGATCTGGTTCCTAGGGAGAGGCTCTGGATGGTGCTGGAGGAACTTGGTCTCCCTCCCTATTTATTAGATGCCCTAATCAGACTTCACACCGGGAACTACGCTCAGGTGAGGTGTGGGAAAAACGGGGAATTATCAGCCCGCTTCCCTGTCACCCCGGGCGTACGCCAGGGTTGCGTACTGGCCCCCACTCTTTTCAGCTTATATGTTAATGGCCTGATAGATAAACTTAATTGTGTCAGGGACAACGATGCTCCACGCCTGGCTACTGGTAGGGTGCCCGCTCTGATGTTCGCGGACGACGCTTTGTTGTTGTCGCGGACATCATCGGGCATCCAGCGGGTCCTGGGCGGGTTTGTCTCCTTTTGTGCCTTGCGGGAATTGGAGGTCAACTTGGAGAAAACCAAGTTCATGATCTTCGAACCCCGAAGCACACCCGCCCAAATCCCACATTGAATGGAAATCCACTAGAGCGAGTCAAGACCTTTATATACTTGGGGGTGACTTTGACTGAACACTTTACATGGGACCACAAGGTCTCTAAATCTTCCCTGAGACTTGCACAGATTATGGGAGGCATAGGCAGACTCCACAGAGCCTCAACTTTTAAACCTGTCACCCCTGCCCTTGAGATATACAAAACACAGGTCAGGTCTGCAGCTTTGTTCGCTGCAGAACTCTGGGGACACACGAATGCATGCAATCTACTGAAAGTCGAGCAGGCCTTCATGCGACATCTGTTTGCTCTTCCACAAAGTACGCCCCTCGTACCGCTACGCTTGGATTTGGGCCTGGAACCCATTAATGATTTGGTGGCTGCACGTCCTCTGCTCTACTGGAGAAGGCTCTGGTCTGTGCCGGAGCTTGTATCCTTTAGAGCAGAATTCAATACCATTTGGGGGCAGTTAAAGAACAAGAACATACCCTGGCTGGTACATGTAAAGGCTCTCCTCTACCAAATTGGCCTACCCCAACTTTGGGATACACCGGAGGACAGCTGCATGAGGATGCAAAGGACTGTATTAGTGGTGGCTGTAAAATAGCATAATCTCAAAATGCTACACTGTTCAACTTCCCTGGGCAGACGGTCTACTGAGTTACTAATGATGAAAGCCGAATCCAGGACGGAGGTGTTTCTGGACCTAGTGCAGCCTCCACTAGCAAGAAAACTATATATCCAACTGAGGCACATCTCTATACCGATTGGGGCTTTGACATCCAGATGGGCTAAAACGATGGAGGCCAACTGCCCTGCTTGTAAATACTGTAGGGAAGACATTGTACATATCTTCTTTTTTTGTCCGGCATATAGTGAAATTCGGAAATGCTGGATTATCCTACTATGCAAGACCTGGGTTTCAGACATTGTGTACAAGCCTGCAGAGTTTTAACTTACGATACCGCCCCTCCCATTGCCCATTGTTTTTGCTGTCTCCCGATTTCTACTTGGCATGTGGCGGAGAAGAACTGTTTTTATTAATAAGAAATAACGGACTACTTCTTCTCACTTTTTTTCATATCTTTGATAACTAAAGTTTAATAACTTTTCAATTTCAATGTATTTATGTTTTATTTCTGTGCCTGTATATATTTTATTGCACTTTTATGGTCTTTGACCGAAATAAAGTTATCCAAGTGAAGTGTAAACAAGGCAAAGGGTCTATCGCCACCAGAATATCATAAAAGTGAGGCTCTAGTGGCGATAAGCCCTAGTAAATATGCTGCATAGAATTCACATTCCTTACCTGCTTTGATTACATAAAAATGGAGCTACTTACTGCTTTGTGGTTCCAGTTTAAAGGGCGTATTCTGCAGCATACTTTGAGGTCTGCTATACAACAACCAGACCTGGTGTCTGTGTGAAACCCAGCTATCCAGAGGAGAGGGTGCATTAACTGGAGTCTTTACTTGCTGGAAGAGCTATACCACTGGCCTGAAGAACCTGGAAGCTAGCCTTCCTGCTGAGAGAGTGAAAGAGCTAGTCAAGCCACAGGAGGTGTGCCAGTATAGGTAGTCCAAGAAACTAAACTAATAGACTCTAGTGTGGAAGATCTTCCAGGAGAAAGAAGGCTGCAGAAAGCGATCCGCAAATTCGAAGAGGGTGGGTGCAGTCTCTGCAGAAGTATAGTTTCAAGAGGGAATCACAGGAAGGCACGCAATCTTGCAATAGGAACAACCATGGCTGACCTTGCTGCTTAAATCAAAAGCTGTGCCTATAGTGAATGTAGCCAATGAAACCCAAAGCTGTTACTGTGGCTGACGTCACCACAAAAGTAACAAACTATGTTCATGGTGAAAGTCATCATCATAGCCAAGACTTGTGCACATGACTGTCACCGCAGCATTATGTACAAAGTGCATCCTGTGGCTGTTAGTGTGCTGCTGTGACACACTTGTAAGGGTTGGCCCTTATGCTGCCCAGTGACCCAGAAGCAGGTCTGATGCCTGCCATTAGTCCTCACTAACTTCCATTACCTGCATTTGCCGAAGGACACACAGCTGCAGTTCTAGCTGCCTCATCCTTTTCTGGTAAAGAATTGGCATGGTAGTTTAGTCTGCCCTGTTCCCATGATGCACTGGGCCAGGGACAGACTGATTTGCATATAGCCAGGTTCTGAGCTGGGATGGGGCAGTGAGATAAATAACGGTGATGGATCAAGCCCTGATCTTTGGACTGGGTAAGAGTGGTCTGCTCAATTCAGACACTCTGTTCATCACCACCCCCCTTTTGTAAATCGATTTTGGCCACTATAGGTGTGGCAGGGTATACTCAGACATGAGTCCCTTTCTCACTGCTCCATCAGGATTCAAGCAAGCCGGGCCGAAGAGGCTGAAATGCCAGAAACCGGTCCCCGGTAGCTTGTCTCCTTTCTGGTAAAGAATTGGCATGGTAGTTTAGTCTGCCCTGTTCCCATGATGCACTGGGCCAGGGACAGACTGATTTGCATATAGCCAGGTTCTGAGCTGGGATGGGGCAGTGAGATAAATAACGGTGATGGATCAAGCCCTGATCTTTGGACTGGGTAAGAGTGGTCTGCTCAATTCAGACACTCTGTTCATCACCACCCCCCTTTTGTAAATCGATTTTGGCCACTATAGGTGTGGCAGGGTATACTCAGACATGAGTCCCTTTCTCACTGCTCCATCAGGATTCAAGCAAGCCGGGCCGAAGAGGCTGAAATGCCAGAAACCGGTCCCCGGTAGCTTGTCTCCTTTCTGGTAAAGAATTGGCATGGTAGTTTAGTCTGCCCTGTTCCCATGATGCACTGGGCCAGGGACAGACTGATTTGCATATAGCCAGGTTCTGAGCTGGGATGGGGCAGTGAGATAAATAACGGTGATGGATCAAGCCCTGATCTTTGGACTGGGTAAGAGTGGTCTGCTCAATTCAGACACTCTGTTCATCACCACCCCCCTTTTGTAAATCGATTTTGGCCACTATAGGTGTGGCAGGGTATACTCAGACATGAGTCCCTTTCTCACTGCTCCATCAGGATTCAAGCAAGCCGGGCCGAAGAGGCTGAAATGCCAGAAACCGGTCCCCGGTAGCTTGTCTCCTTTCTGGTAAAGAATTGGCATGGTAGTTTAGTCTGCCCTGTTCCCATGATGCACTGGGCCAGGGACAGACTGATTTGCATATAGCCAGGTTCTGAGCTGGGATGGGGCAGTGAGATAAATAACGGTGATGGATCAAGCCCTGATCTTTGGACTGGGTAAGAGTGGTCTGCTCAATTCAGACACTCTGTTCATCACCACCCCCCTTTTGTAAATCGATTTTGGCCACTATAGGTGTGGCAGGGTATACTCAGACATGAGTCCCTTTCTCACTGCTCCATCAGGATTCAAGCAAGCCGGGCCGAAGAGGCTGAAATGCCAGAAACCGGTCCCCGGTAGCTTGTCTCCTTTCTGGTAAAGAATTGGCATGGTAGTTTAGTCTGCCCTGTTCCCATGATGCACTGGGCCAGGGACAGACTGATTTGCATATAGCCAGGTTCTGAGCTGGGATGGGGCAGTGAGATAAATAACGGTGATGGATCAAGCCCTGATCTTTGGACTGGGTAAGAGTGGTCTGCTCAATTCAGACACTCTGTTCATCACCACCCCCCTTTTGTAAATCGATTTTGGCCACTATAGGTGTGGCAGGGTATACTCAGACATGAGTCCCTTTCTCACTGCTCCATCAGGATTCAAGCAAGCCGGGCCGAAGAGGCTGAAATGCCAGAAACCGGTCCCCGGTAGCTTGTCTCCTTTCTGGTAAAGAATTGGCATGGTAGTTTAGTCTGCCCTGTTCCCATGATGCACTGGGCCAGGGACAGACTGATTTGCATATAGCCAGGTTCTGAGCTGGGATGGGGCAGTGAGATAAATAACGGTGATGGATCAAGCCCTGATCTTTGGACTGGGTAAGAGTGGTCTGCTCAATTCAGACACTCTGTTCATCACCACCCCCCTTTTGTAAATCGATTTTGGCCACTATAGGTGTGGCAGGGTATACTCAGACATGAGTCCCTTTCTCACTGCTTCATCAGGATTCAAGCAAGCCGGGCCGAAGAGGCTGAAATGCCAGAAACCGGTCCCCGGTAGCTTGTCTCCTTTCTGGTAAAGAATTGGCATGGTAGTTTAGTCTGCCCTGTTCCCATGATGCACTGGGCCAGGGACAGACTGATTTGCATATAGCCAGGTTCTGAGCTGGGATGGGGCAGTGAGATAAATAACGGTGATGGATCAAGCCCTGATCTTTGGACTGGGTAAGAGTGGTCTGCTCAATTCAGACACTCTGTTCATCACCACCCCCCTTTTGTAAATCGATTTTGGCCACTATAGGTGTGGCAGGGTATACTCAGACATGAGTCCCTTTCTCACTGCTCCATCAGGATTCAAGCAAGCCGGGCCGAAGAGGCTGAAATGCCAGAAACCGGTCCCCGGTAGCTTGTCTCCTTTCTGGTAAAGAATTGGCATGGTAGTTTAGTCTGCCCTGTTCCCATGATGCACTGGGCCAGGGACAGACTGATTTGCATATAGCCAGGTTCTGAGCTGGGATGGGGCAGTGAGATAAATAACGGTGATGGATCAAGCCCTGATCTTTGGACTGGGTAAGAGTGGTCTGCTCAATTCAGACACTCTGTTCATCACCACCCCCCTTTTGTAAATCGATTTTGGCCACTATAGGTGTGGCAGGGTATACTCAGACATGAGTCCCTTTCTCACTGCTCCATCAGGATTCAAGCAAGCCGGGCCGAAGAGGCTGAAATGCCAGAAACCGGTCCCCGGTAGCTTGTCTCCTTTCTGGTAAAGAATTGGCATGGTAGTTTAGTCTGCCCTGTTCCCATGATGCACTGGGCCAGGGACAGACTGATTTGCATATAGCCAGGTTCTGAGCTGGGATGGGGCAGTGAGATAAATAACGGTGATGGATCAAGCCCTGATCTTTGGACTGGGTAAGAGTGGTCTGCTCAATTCAGACACTCTGTTCATCACCACCCCCCTTTTGTAAATCGATTTTGGCCACTATAGGTGTGGCAGGGTATACTCAGACATGAGTCCCTTTCTCACTGCTCCATCAGGATTCAAGCAAGCCGGGCCGAAGAGGCTGAAATGCCAGAAACCGGTCCCCGGTAGCTTGTCTCCTTTCTGGTAAAGAATTGGCATGGTAGTTTAGTCTGCCCTGTTCCCATGATGCACTGGGCCAGGGACAGACTGATTTGCATATAGCCAGGTTCTGAGCTGGGATGGGGCAGTGAGATAAATAACGGTGATGGATCAAGCCCTGATCTTTGGACTGGGTAAGAGTGGTCTGCTCAATTCAGACACTCTGTTCATCACCACCCCCCTTTTGTAAATCGATTTTGGCCACTATAGGTGTGGCAGGGTATACTCAGACATGAGTCCCTTTCTCACTGCTCCATCAGGATTCAAGCAAGCCGGGCCGAAGAGGCTGAAATGCCAGAAACCGGTCCCCGGTAGCTTGTCTCCTTTCTGGTAAAGAATTGGCATGGTAGTTTAGTCTGCCCTGTTCCCATGATGCACTGGGCCAGGGACAGACTGATTTGCATATAGCCAGGTTCTGAGCTGGGATGGGGCAGTGAGATAAATAACGGTGATGGATCAAGCCCTGATCTTTGGACTGGGTAAGAGTGGTCTGCTCAATTCAGACACTCTGTTCATCACCACCCCCCTTTTGTAAATCGATTTTGGCCACTATAGGTGTGGCAGGGTATACTCAGACATGAGTCCCTTTCTCACTGCTCCATCAGGATTCAAGCAAGCCGGGCCGAAGAGGCTGAAATGCCAGAAACCGGTCCCCGGTAGCTTGTCTCCTTTCTGGTAAAGAATTGGCATGGTAGTTTAGTCTGCCCTGTTCCCATGATGCACTGGGCCAGGGACAGACTGATTTGCATATAGCCAGGTTCTGAGCTGGGATGGGGCAGTGAGATAAATAACGGTGATGGATCAAGCCCTGATCTTTGGACTGGGTAAGAGTGGTCTGCTCAATTCAGACACTCTGTTCATCACCACCCCCCTTTTGTAAATCGATTTTGGCCACTATAGGTGTGGCAGGGTATACTCAGACATGAGTCCCTTTCTCACTGCTCCATCAGGATTCAAGCAAGCCGGGCCGAAGAGGCTGAAATGCCAGAAACCGGTCCCCGGTAGCTTGTCTCCTTTCTGGTAAAGAATTGGCATGGTAGTTTAGTCTGCCCTGTTCCCATGATGCACTGGGCCAGGGACAGACTGATTTGCATATAGCCAGGTTCTGAGCTGGGATGGGGCAGTGAGATAAATAACGGTGATGGATCAAGCCCTGATCTTTGGACTGGGTAAGAGTGGTCTGCTCAATTCAGACACTCTGTTCATCACCACCCCCCTTTTGTAAATCGATTTTGGCCACTATAGGTGTGGCAGGGTATACTCAGACATGAGTCCCTTTCTCACTGCTCCATCAGGATTCAAGCAAGCCGGGCCGAAGAGGCTGAAATGCCAGAAACCGGTCCCCGGTAGCTTGTCTCCTTTCT
This sequence comes from Lissotriton vulgaris, assembly GCF_964263255.1. Taxonomy (NCBI): domain Eukaryota; kingdom Metazoa; phylum Chordata; class Amphibia; order Caudata; family Salamandridae; genus Lissotriton; species Lissotriton vulgaris. The sequence goes on from NC_141687.1 coordinate 1,459,777,453, forward strand.
GGTAAAGAATTGGCATGGTAGTTTAGTCTGCCCTGTTCCCATGATGCACTGGGCCAGGGACAGACTGATTTGCATATAGCCAGGTTCTGAGCTGGGATGGGGCAGTGAGATAAATAACGGTGATGGATCAAGCCCTGATCTTTGGACTGGGTAAGAGTGGTCTGCTCAATTCAGACACTCTGTTCATCACCACCCCCCTTTTGTAAATCGATTTTGGCCACTATAGGTGTGGCAGGGTATACTCAGACATGAGTCCCTTTCTCACTGCTCCATCAGGATTCAAGCAAGCCGGGCCGAAGAGGCTGAAATGCCAGAAACCGGTCCCCGGTAGCTTGTCTCCTTTCTGGTAAAGAATTGGCATGGTAGTTTAGTCTGCCCTGTTCCCATGATGCACTGGGCCAGGGACAGACTGATTTGCATATAGCCAGGTTCTGAGCTGGGATGGGGCAGTGAGATAAATAACGGTGATGGATCAAGCCCTGATCTTTGGACTGGGTAAGAGTGGTCTGCTCAATTCAGACACTCTGTTCATCACCACCCCCCTTTTGTAAATCGATTTTGGCCACTATAGGTGTGGCAGGGTATACTCAGACATGAGTCCCTTTCTCACTGCTCCATCAGGATTCAAGCAAGCCGGGCCGAAGAGGCTGAAATGCCAGAAACCGGTCCCCGGTAGCTTGTCTCCTTTCTGGTAAAGAATTGGCATGGTAGTTTAGTCTGCCCTGTTCCCATGATGCACTGGGCCAGGGACAGACTGATTTGCATATAGCCAGGTTCTGAGCTGGGATGGGGCAGTGAGATAAATAACGGTGATGGATCAAGCCCTGATCTTTGGACTGGGTAAGAGTGGTCTGCTCAATTCAGACACTCTGTTCATCACCACCCCCCTTTTGTAAATCGATTTTGGCCACTATAGGTGTGGCAGGGTATACTCAGACATGAGTCCCTTTCTCACTGCTCCATCAGGATTCAAGCAAGCCGGGCCGAAGAGGCTGAAATGCCAGAAACCGGTCCCCGGTAGCTTGTCTCCTTTCTGGTAAAGAATTGGCATGGTAGTTTAGTCTGCCCTGTTCCCATGATGCACTGGGCCAGGGACAGACTGATTTGCATATAGCCAGGTTCTGAGCTGGGATGGGGCAGTGAGATAAATAACGGTGATAGATCAAGCCCTGATCTTTGGACTGGGTAAGAGTGGTCTGCTCAATTCAGACACTCTGTTCATCACCACCCCCCTTTTGTAAATCGATTTTGGCCACTATAGGTGTGGCAGGGTATACTCAGACATGAGTCCCTTTCTCACTGCTCCATCAGGATTCAAGCAAGCCGGGCCGAAGAGGCTGAAATGCCAGAAACCGGTCCCCGGTAGCTTGTCTCCTTTCTGGTAAAGAATTGGCATGGTAGTTTAGTCTGCCCTGTTCCCATGATGCACTGGGCCAGGGACAGACTGATTTGCATATAGCCAGGTTCTGAGCTGGGATGGGGCAGTGAGATAAATAACGGTGATGGATCAAGCCCTGATCTTTGGACTGGGTAAGAGTGGTCTGCTCAATTCAGACACTCTGTTCATCACCACCCCCCTTTTGTAAATCGATTTTGGCCACTATAGGTGTGGCAGGGTATACTCAGACATGAGTCCCTTTCTCACTGCTCCATCAGGATTCAAGCAAGCCGGGCCGAAGAGGCTGAAATGCCAGAAACCGGTCCCCGGTAGCTTGTCTCCTTTCTGGTAAAGAATTGGCATGGTAGTTTAGTCTGCCCTGTTCCCATGATGCACTGGGCCAGGGACAGACTGATTTGCATATAGCCAGGTTCTGAGCTGGGATGGGGCAGTGAGATAAATAACGGTGATGGATCAAGCCCTGATCTTTGGACTGGGTAAGAGTGGTCTGCTCAATTCAGACACTCTGTTCATCACCACCCCCCTTTTGTAAATCGATTTTGGCCACTATAGGTGTGGCAGGGTATACTCAGACATGAGTCCCTTTCTCACTGCTCCATCAGGATTCAAGCAAGCCGGGCCGAAGAGGCTGAAATGCCAGAAACCGGTCCCCGGTAGCTTGTCTCCTTTCTGGTAAAGAATTGGCATGGTAGTTTAGTCTGCCCTGTTCCCATGATGCACTGGGCCAGGGACAGACTGATTTGCATATAGCCAGGTTCTGAGCTGGGATGGGGCAGTGAGATAAATAACGGTGATGGATCAAGCCCTGATCTTTGGACTGGGTAAGAGTGGTCTGCTCAATTCAGACACTCTGTTCATCACCACCCCCCTTTTGTAAATCGATTTTGGCCACTATAGGTGTGGCAGGGTATACTCAGACATGAGTCCCTTTCTCACTGCTCCATCAGGATTCAAGCAAGCCGGGCCGAAGAGGCTGAAATGCCAGAAACCGGTCCCCGGTAGCTTGTCTCCTTTCTGGTAAAGAATTGGCATGGTAGTTTAGTCTGCCCTGTTCCCATGATGCACTGGGCCAGGGACAGACTGATTTGCATATAGCCAGGTTCTGAGCTGGGATGGGGCAGTGAGATAAATAACGGTGATGGATCAAGCCCTGATCTTTGGACTGGGTAAGAGTGGTCTGCTCAATTCAGACACTCTGTTCATCACCACCCCCCTTTTGTAAATCGATTTTGGCCACTATAGGTGTGGCAGGGTATACTCAGACATGAGTCCCTTTCTCACTGCTCCATCAGGATTCAAGCAAGCCGGGCCGAAGAGGCTGAAATGCCAGAAACCGGTCCCCGGTAGCTTGTCTCCTTTCTGGTAAAGAATTGGCATGGTAGTTTAGTCTGCCCTGTTCCCATGATGCACTGGGCCAGGGACAGACTGATTTGCATATAGCCAGGTTCTGAGCTGGGATGGGGCAGTGAGATAAATAACGGTGATGGATCAAGCCCTGATCTTTGGACTGGGTAAGAGTGGTCTGCTCAATTCAGACACTCTGTTCATCACCACCCCCCTTTTGTAAATCGATTTTGGCCACTATAGGTGTGGCAGGGTATACTCAGACATGAGTCCCTTTCTCACTGCTCCATCAGGATTCAAGCAAGCCGGGCCGAAGAGGCTGAAATGCCAGAAACCGGTCCCCGGTAGCTTGTCTCCTTTCTGGTAAAGAATTGGCATGGTAGTTTAGTCTGCCCTGTTCCCATGATGCACTGGGCCAGGGACAGACTGATTTGCATATAGCCAGGTTCTGAGCTGGGATGGGGCAGTGAGATAAATAACGGTGATGGATCAAGCCCTGATCTTTGGACTGGGTAAGAGTGGTCTGCTCAATTCAGACACTCTGTTCATCACCACCCCCCTTTTGTAAATCGATTTTGGCCACTATAGGTGTGGCAGGGTATACTCAGACATGAGTCCCTTTCTCACTGCTCCATCAGGATTCAAGCAAGCCGGGCCGAAGAGGCTGAAATGCCAGAAACCGGTCCCCGGTAGCTTGTCTCCTTTCTGGTAAAGAATTGGCATGGTAGTTTAGTCTGCCCTGTTCCCATGATGCACTGGGCCAGGGACAGACTGATTTGCATATAGCCAGGTTCTGAGCTGGGATGGGGCAGTGAGATAAATAACGGTGATGGATCAAGCCCTGATCTTTGGACTGGGTAAGAGTGGTCTGCTCAATTCAGACACTCTGTTCATCACCACCCCCCTTTTGTAAATCGATTTTGGCCACTATAGGTGTGGCAGGGTATACTCAGACATGAGTCCCTTTCTCACTGCTCCATCAGGATTCAAGCAAGCCGGGCCGAAGAGGCTGAAATGCCAGAAACCGGTCCCCGGTAGCTTGTCTCCTTTCTGGTAAAGAATTGGCATGGTAGTTTAGTCTGCCCTGTTCCCATGATGCACTGGGCCAGGGACAGACTGATTTGCATATAGCCAGGTTCTGAGCTGGGATGGGGCAGTGAGATAAATAACGGTGATGGATCAAGCCCTGATCTTTGGACTGGGTAAGAGTGGTCTGCTCAATTCAGACACTCTGTTCATCACCACCCCCCTTTTGTAAATCGATTTTGGCCACTATAGGTGTGGCAGGGTATACTCAGACATGAGTCCCTTTCTCACTGCTCCATCAGGATTCAAGCAAGCCGGGCCGAAGAGGCTGAAATGCCAGAAACCGGTCCCCGGTAGCTTGTCTCCTTTCTGGTAAAGAATTGGCATGGTAGTTTAGTCTGCCCTGTTCCCATGATGCACTGGGCCAGGGACAGACTGATTTGCATATAGCCAGGTTCTGAGCTGGGATGGGGCAGTGAGATAAATAACGGTGATGGATCAAGCCCTGATCTTTGGACTGGGTAAGAGTGGTCTGCTCAATTCAGACACTCTGTTCATCACCACCCCCCTTTTGTAAATCGATTTTGGCCACTATAGGTGTGGCAGGGTATACTCAGACATGAGTCCCTTTCTCACTGCTCCATCAGGATTCAAGCAAGCCGGGCCGAAGAGGCTGAAATGCCAGAAACCGGTCCCCGGTAGCTTGTCTCCTTTCTGGTAAAGAATTGGCATGGTAGTTTAGTCTGCCCTGTTCCCATGATGCACTGGGCCAGGGACAGACTGATTTGCATATAGCCAGGTTCTGAGCTGGGATGGGGCAGTGAGATAAATAACGGTGATGGATCAAGCCCTGATCTTTGGACTGGGTAAGAGTGGTCTGCTCAATTCAGACACTCTGTTCATCACCACCCCCCTTTTGTAAATTGAATGTCTCACAACATCAGCTAACATGGACCTGCCTAGCCTTACAAGAGGAAGGACACATGAGAAAGAGAGAAGAGGAAGACAGTAAAAACAGTATCACAAGGTGCTGTAACCTAAGGACATGGATGTTATTGTACCTGCAGCAGTACACTATTTTAAGCGTGTCTATTAAAGTACGTTCCTTATTCAAGTAAAACTGTGGGTTGGACAAACAGCTATTGCTCTGCAGGGTGAGTTGAGTTTCCATACCACTACAATATCTCCTTGAAAAGCATATGACTGCTTCAACGTGCTACCACTGAGAGTCAAATGCTGAAGGAGTTGCATGTTGCCCAGTTTGTGAAGTCAAATTAATACAGACTCTGGCCCCCATGACTGAGGCCCGATTGCCCGTGCTTGTCCCATGCCCCGTGAACTGGATTGGAAACATGCCCACTACCAGAAAGGATATATACCAACTATGCACTGTACGCCACCTAAGTCTATATAGTCAGTGTCACCCACATAATACTTAGTTTTCAATGCGAGTCAAGGTCACAATGGGTTAGGGTAGGAACGGTGGAAGCGGCACTAAAGGCATTGAAGGAAAAGAATTAAAACAAAGATGTTTTGAATAAAACTCATACTTTTTCTGAAACCACTTCACAAGTTTTGGATAGTCACCAGTACTACACAATACATGACATAACTCCTAATGCTGTTTATGAAGAGTTAATGTGCGTAAGTTAATGTATAGTGCTATGATCTGAGTTTTTTAAGCACCATATTGAATGTGTTTCAATGCTTATGAGATGTACTTGTCAGGTCTGACTAACTTCATACCTTGAATGATCAGCAAAAAAAGCTCAATGAAACTCAACCTTCAGAGAGACTTTGGTTCCTCCCACATCTTTACCTAGATTACAGCATTTGATTGGGCAGAACTAGTGTGGTGCGGCTGAGAAGAGTGCAGTGCGTGTTGTATTTCTACATACTCATGAGGGATGTTCCCTCACCTAACACAGCCAACCCATTAAAATGCAATAATATAGCATGTGATAGTATTGGCTAAGAATATTACTATGAGAGACAACAGCAGTATAACTGGTAGAAGTATTGGTTAATAGAGCTTCCCAACAAAGGATGTCTCCCATTCAAAATGGTTTCTATATCCAGCGTGGTGAAGAAGCAGCATCTGAGCTGGTTTGCGTTTTCTTCCCCATTTGCCTTTGTTACATTTAAAACAAAAAAGTTTGATTTGCCCAACCTTCCTTTCACTCCAGAAGTGCTGCTTAATGTAGCCCTTAGCCAGAGGTCCTGAGGCACAACAGCTTAAAGCCAGTCCATCTTCCTACACCAACTTACAACCTCACTTCATTCTCCTCAATTTCACTGGCTCCTCCATGGACTCCTCACATCTCACACACACCAGCTGTAGCCTCAGCACTCTCTTCCCTCGACTGCAGCTCCTGCAGAGCCCTAAGCAGCTCAACAGGGCCCAGATGTTGGTCTACACCCTGGCTTCAGAAGGAGCAAAACCAGCATTTCTGGCCACAGATGACTCCCCCACCTTTCTTCACAGGGACTGCTATGAAGGCCAGTAGGGGTCAGTGCAAGGCCAAAAAGTATCTACTGATCTGTAAATTATTTGCCCATCTGCAATACACCCTTAGCCTGAAGTACCAGTCAACTCCCACATCAGATCACAGATGCAGTGCTTAATCCTTACCCTGTTGTGCTGCTCCCTGTCGTGATACTTTTGCCTGCTTTCACCATTCCCTTTTGGCTGATCCCCACAGCCTTAGACTGATCCAAGCTCCCACACCAGCCCCCACAGTCCCAGCTCAATCTCCTTTCCTGTACCATCCCACAGTCTTAATACACTCTTCCCTTTTGTAATGCACCTGTATTTATGGATGGAACTGATTAAGCATATAGTACTACAGGAAGGACAGATATTTTGTGACTGCATTTGTAAATTATGCGCATGTTCACAAGAGTTTGGTAGTTTAATGTGTGCTGTGTTAAAGGTGTGGTCTGGAAGTGCTGAGTGACGGTGAGTGGTGTAAGTGAAAGATGAGCCGTGTGAGTGCAGAGTGAAAGGAATGCCTGTGTAAATATAGGGTGAGAGGTGTGAGTACAGGGTGAGTGGTGTGCCCGTGTGAGAACTCAAGCTTGTTATTGTGAGTGGATGGTGAGATTAAAATGTGAGCCCTTGTGAGCTGAAGATGACTTGTGAACCTGTGTAAGTGTAGTGTGAGCTGTGTGAATACAGCATGATGTATCCCTAGTCACTCAAAGTATTTCTCCTTTGGCAGTTGGTGAGTGGGGATTCAGGTGTAATTCGAACTATAATTATCAAAGATGATCCTGCAACAAAATGTCAGCCTTTTGGACATAGATAAAGTTACTTTTCTAGCGATGGGAGAGTCATTGGAGGAGAGGCCCAGATACTGAGCTCAGGCTCTGGAAAAAGTCCTCTTGGAAATTTGTCCCATGACTTCTCGTGGATTCTGCCACCCAGGTCCCTATATTAGTCACAAAGCCACTTCTCATTCATCTAGTGGCTAAATTGTGCAAGTTGAAACCTGGAATCAAACACTGCTTATTTTCTAGACTAAATCTGTTTTACTCTAGGTAATTACCTTAAAGTCTTCTATCATCCTTTTTAAGAGTTCCTTAAAAAATCCTCAATTTTAATGTGTCCTCTACAAATACTTAACTTTTAAATGCTTTACTAGACTTCAATGTTGCTTCGTATGTTCTAAAAATCTTAGCGGGATCACATCCCAAATAACTTGCCTCTTGGTTCAATACTAGCTAGAGTCACGGAAGTATGTGGAAGAGGAGGACCAAATTATGCAGCAGTGTTGACTAAACTATGCTTCAAGAAAACACAAATTATGCAGCGTAATTTGATAGTATTACGTCATGATTTTGTAATTTTTAATCTGAAATATTTTATCTTTGTTAATGCCAATTTAACAACTAAATGCAGCATTAACAGAAGTAACTGAAATATGACCATTCAACCTTTCCAAATGGCCTTCCAGAGCACAGGTACACGTATCACCATGTTTTTAGTACATTTGTATCTGTTTGGGCTAAAAACGATTTATTTTGACAAATCTACAGATTATGAAGAAGACAAAAGACTGTGGCAAATGCAACAAATTCAATATTATTTGAAAAATGCTTGAATCACATTCCAGTAGCCCTGCTATTAGCATTTTCATCTCAGGCATGAATGTTTCAAAGTTTACATTTGGAAATTGCGAATTCTGATAAATGTCAGTCAACACAAACATTCATTTTAGTGTACTTAAGTGAAATGCTTCCAAGTTAAAGAAATATACTTTTTAAAATGTAAAACTTTGGCAGCATTTTAAATGAGGGATTATATACCAAGTGGAGGGCCCAGTTCCTTCTTAGGGCTAAAGAGGCAAACCAGGCCAATGCCTGGGCACTTTTCATATTAATATGGTGCATGGCTTTATATGTTCTTGTAAATATAATCCTAGTTCCCACTCTGGCTGGAGCTGCCCATAGCAAGAATGGGGACAGCAGGGGAAGTAGCAATTAAAATACACAAAGATCCGTGAAAGTTTAAATGGTCATTTGAGGATCTGTGAAGTACTTTGGATGAGGCCGAGTTTGAGTCATTAGCCCTGCCCAGCCCCAACCCAGGACAGTTTAAGAAATGCCTGTGCACTCCAAAGCCCGACTTACAACAGACAAAAGCCCTTTCAGCTTATTGGGCATTGCGCGCCTGAATGCACTTGTGTCATCTCCTATGGAAAGGTAACTCACAGTTCATGGTGAATTTGGGGGTGGGGCTCTAAAGCAAGTCACCTACTGATGCTTAGGATTAGATCCTCAACCTGTACAACTGGGTTGCCATAAGAAGCCTCTAAGAAGCCTCTAGAAAAGGTAGGCACACTTTCAACAGAGAAGCCCTGGATGTTTCCCTCGCTTACGGTAGTGCAATAAAAATTGTGGTACCCAGGATTCTCGAAAAGACGCTTCTAGGTACAAGCTCACCCTGCTGCTAATCCATGTCTGTCCGGCACCGACAGAGAATGTAAATAAGAAGACTATCAGTGTCAACCATCCAAAACATGAATGCTACAACTAAGGGGGGGTTCTAACATTGTACCAACTTACATGTTCTCATGTGCCTTTCCTAACACAGTGAGTCTGCAATTGGAGAATCGGGTACCTTTATAAGTTTAAAGGCAGTGATGAAAATAATCTATTCAGGGGACTGAGTTGCTCAGGGGAGGCTTAATCTTCAATTAATTTCAGGCTATTTGTAGAGCAAACAGCTACCTCCAGAGAGGTGTCTAGGCATTGCTACCAGACCGAAGGGGGGAAGAAAGAGAGCCAGTTACTTAGCGCTTGGATCTGTGTCAAAGAGGAAGATTTTAAGCTTGTTTCTGAAAGCTGATTCCAAGGGAATGCAATGTTGGACAGCGCAGCAGAAGTAACAATAGCGCGCCAGAACCTGAAAGGACTTCTGGAGACAGTGGACTTGAATGAAGACATTCAAGTTGAAACTGCAGACACCAGGGTTAGTTCTTCACATAGGTTATATGAAATAACACTCCGGATGGAGGAAGACATACCAAGAAAAGTGAAAGCACTCTTTTGGGAGCGACTTTCAAAGGGTTATGACATACTTCTTGCAGAATAAGACTGGACATCAGACTTTGTCAGGGAGTGCCCACATGGCGAAGACATCATTATGCCAGCCTTCTCTAACCATGTTCCAATACAATTAAAATATTTGTATGCCAGGAAATGGGCAGTCGCCCAAGCACCAGCATTATACAAAAATCATGTAGGATGGGATGAGGATTCACCTCATCATAAGATCCAATTAAAAATCAACCAATTGCACAAAGGCAGTACCCAATTAAGCAGGAAGCTAAAAAACAGGTTAGGGAGATTTTAGATCAACTTGGATATCAAGGGGTGATTGAAACATGCACCTCGTCAATAAACAATTCTTTGTTTCCTGTCTCCAAACGAGACAATACATATCATCTAGTTTTGGATTACCAACACTTAAACTCTTGTTGTAAAACATTTGCAGTGCAGAATGCACACAGTATAGCATTAATGAATAACATTGTGCATAAAGAATATAAAACCACATTAGATATTTCAAATGATTTCTTTTGTCAAAACATTGCACCTAAAAGTAGGTATTTGACCGCATTCTCAATAATAGGGGCACAAAGTCAATTCTGTTGTCTCCCTCAAGGATTCAAGAATAGTCATGGGTCATTCTCAGCAAGGGTAACAGAGTTACTACAAATCTATGATGACGAGGCATTGTCATATGTCGATGATATCTATCTGACAGACAATGACCTGGATAGGCACTTGAACAGGGTGAACACCATTATACTTGGCTTCGCCTCTGAAGGGTACAAATTCAATTTAAAAAAATCAAGAGTTGCCCATTTCAATGTCATGTTTTATAGGATATGAACTATCAAGTGAAGGCAAAAGCTTGGCAGCCAACTTTTTAGAAAAGTGTGCGCTGCTCCAACCACCAAAAATGCTAAAAAACGTAGGGGTCCATTATAATGTCGGGCGGATTTCCTCCGCCAGGCTGGCGGTGGCTACCGCCAGCCTGGCGGAGAAAATCCGCCCGACATCATCAGCCCAATTCCCCCCCCCGCCACATTAGTATGGTGGGATAGACCGCAGCGGTGACAAACACCGCCCGCATGTTTTCCGCCCCGGTCGCCTTGCGGCCGGGGCGGAAAACCAGTAACATGGCGGCGGTGTCTGTTAGACACCGCCCGCCATATTACAATGAGCTGTGGACAATGCCTTTCCGTGGCGGCAATGCCGCTACGGAATGGCATGCGGAGACTCCCTGCGGGGGCCCGTTGCCGGCCCCCTGGGAGTCCGTGGCTTGGGGGGGTGCACATGGGGGGTACCTATGGTACCCCCCCGCATTTCAAAGTGCAACATGGCAGGCACCGCGCGGTGCCGGTCATGTTGCCCTTTGAAAAGCACAACGTGCACTTTTACCATTGCGGCGGGCGGAGAATTCTGCTCCGCCCGCTGCAATGGTAAACATACAGGATGCGCCCGCCTGCATGGCGGGCGCATCCTAATGCCTATGTCGGGACCCCCGCACTGTTAGCGGGCGGTCCACTTCTCCGTTAGGGTGGCGGGCGGCCAAAGCCCGCCCGCCATCCTAATGGACCCCCTACAGTCAATTCTAGGTTTCCTGAATTTTTTTAAGAACTTACATTCTAAACTACGCAGAAAGGGTAAAAACGCTCTATGAATTATTGAAACCCGATTTTAAAACAATAAATTGGACAAAAGAACACACAGAAATTTTGCATTTACTACAAACAGACATGTTAGCAACCAAACATTTACAAACACGCGTAAACGTAAGCAACTTAGTGATCCGAATCATTCCGGGTCAATGCGGATTCACCTACTTAACTTTTAACAAAGGTGGAAAAGTACCAATCGCATACAAATCACATTTGGACACAAGCAGAAATGAAATACACTTCAACAGAAAAAATTCTGACAGCAGTTCAAAATGATGTAGCAAAAGAAAGAGCCCTAGCACAGGGGAAACACATTATAGTTGTAACTCCTGTACCTGCCTTAGAGGCAGTGACAAAAGCGAGCATTCTAAATGCTAAATCTTTACATCCAAGATGGATACAATGGGTTAATTCTCTTACTGCAACTGATGTTAAATACCTTTTTGATCCTTATTTGAAAACACAAGCATTCCTGCAATAGGAACAAGAATGTCCTATGCTGACTGAAATTCTGCCTCTAGACCAGTATGAATGTATAATTTATACTGACGGATCAGCACAACCCGCTGCGGTTGGTAAGCAAGCTTATAGTGCTGCATGCACGATCATTAAAGGTTGTATGCGAGATGGCAAACTCAGACCTATGGTCACAAAAACGTAATTCCTAGGAGATTATACAGCTCAGCGAGCTGAACTACAAGCATTCATAATGGCACTTGAAAATACGGATCGTGAATTCCCCACACTCATAGTGTGTGATTCCTTTTACTGTGTTCAATCTTAAAAGGAATATTTACAGAATTGGATTCAAAGTGGTTTCAAAGATGCAAAAGGTGGTACAATCAAGCATAAAACGCTTTGGGAACAAGTAGTTCAGTTGCGTGACGGACTACAAAACACTCACGTGATATACACGCTGAGTCATCAAGGTGATGGCATTCGCGTTGAAGGGAATTCATTGGCTGATGTATCTGCAAAGGAGGAAGTGCAATCGGCTTCCGTAGCTACAATCACTCGTTCAAAAACGAAAATAGACAGTGAAATAATGCTGGCTGTCAATGCTAAAAGCAAAGGCAGCGGTGCAGCATTACCTAAAGGGTTTCCACTCAAATACTCATATATAACCGATACCAAATAATGTTCTGTTTGCTTGAATCCCTGGAGTGGGGGATAGGGTAATTCTAAACATTGAACATAGATTAGGACTAATCCTTGCATCACATGAAGGGCTCGCCTCTGCTCATGCAGGTGTTTCAGCCACAGTATCATTATTAAAACAGAGATACTGGTTGCCAGGCATTAGGAAACAGACCAGAAACTACGTTCTGGACTGTGATATATGTCAAAAGATAAAAATCTCAACTGTGACACGTCCTGTGCAGACACCCCTGTTAATTTCAGATAAACCATTAGCTTGTGTTTATTTACCTGGACCACTGCAGTCCCTTACAAAGGGATGGTAAATACAAATAAATAATGGTCACAGTGGATTCGTGTTCAAGGTTCCTTTGGATGTGGCCTCAGCGCTCGGCTGACGCTCAAACTATTATAAAAGATTTGCGAGTCTTTATCAGCACATATGCAATTGGCATGCAACATTCTGACCGGGGTCCTGCATTTAGCTCTCGAGCTTACAAAGAAGCCATGGCCAGTTAGGGCGTTGCATTGTAGGACTCTAGTCCATTCCATCTATAACAGCTAGGGTATTAGGTTCCGGTGACGGGTGGGTTAAACATCTAATAAGTGTCCAATGTAGTCTTAACAACTTGCCAAGAAGTTCTCTAGGGGGTATCACTCCATATGAGTTCCTATTTGGGCCACATCAGTGGCGGAAATTAAGAAATTTGATATCAAAGATCGTTTGGCTGTTTTACAGGACTTAAATGAACTAAGAACGAAACAATGCAACGTGTTCCTGAAGCCAACCACCACTGGGGAAAAACCAACTATCTCAGCAAAGCCTGTCTGGATTCCAAAGCTTGGTGATCTAGTTAGAGAAAAGATCGCGTAAAATATGGAATTTGGGCCTTCTTACAGACAACCAATGCCTGTCCTAGCAATCCACAGAACAAGAACAGTGATACTGCCGCCCCTTGTTGGAAAAGAGGAGAACAGGTTTGTGTACATCGACCTGATCAAAGCACACTATGTGGCCGATACTAACCAATAGGCCAAGTGGACTCCGACAATGTAGCAGAAGCACCCCTCTAGCTACAATCCAAGAGGTTCAAGCTGAGAGACTCATCACCATTGAAGAATCTACAGTAAGAAAAGAAGGACTATGCAACAAAGCTATGGATCTCGCTCCTCTTGAGACCCAAATAACAGTTTGTCCTGAAGCACCTGTCTACAATAAAGTAATACGTGATCAAGTGGTTCCAGTGATTTCAACAAATTTGGATGCAATTCCAACCATTGACAGAACTGCCTCTGGCTATTTCATTAACGTTGATACGTTTTCTGAGGATCCCAGCGAACCTGAAACAATGCCAGCACAAAGAACTTTCAAAGAACAAGCAACTGAATTTTTTCATCACCTGGAAAAAACTTATCTGGTTTCACCACAGAATGAATTATGGATTGTGTTGGGAATATGTTTTCTTCTACTTTGGTTAACTCTAGTAATAACTCTGGGTCTGCTGATAAATGGAAGATATGTAAGAATAGACATAGCAAGTCAGAAAGTCAACTTACTCCTCAAGCCACACAAATCATCCCATCGTGAACAAAGAGACTTGTCAGCATTGAACATCACAGCAGTTCCTATACCTGATGGTATTGCTTGGGACAAAACAGAATATGACATTTTTGGCCCATGAGACCTGTTGAAGCTTCCACACTTATTCAAGATTTCATTACGTGACTTTACTACCTCTAGTACCGTTTCTGATGAATAGGACTTCTAGATTGTTAATAATATGACGTCTGATCCAGAAATGTCAGCAGTATTCACAAACCATGAATATTAAGAAGGCTCATCAGACTATGAACAAATATGTTGTTATAATCATTATGCACAATCTTTGATATTATTCCAAATGAATTTTCTCAATTCTTATTCCATGCACGAAATCAATCCTGTGTTGAAAAATTTTTGGGAAACAAAAAGGAAGAAACATACAATAGCCCAAAAACAGGTGTTCAGTAAGCACACAAAAGAGATATTAAATTGTTTTAAAAGTAGAGGAGAGACGACTCTACTGTTTATTTTCAATAAAATTCCTCCTCAACATAACCTTTGCATAAACCATTGAGGGCAGGCTCCTGTTGAACAAAACCAAGGACTATCTCAGCCTTGGACTCAAATACAATTGTGGAACTTGATATCCCCTTGACCTCTTGGTCTTTTCTGTCTTTCACACGAGCACAAAACCTCTCACACTATGCACTGTACTTTTTCCTGGTAACCCCTTTCTTTGAATTGAAATATAGGCATATATTTTTATTTTGTGTAAGGTTATGTTGAGGAGGAATTTTATTGAAAATAAACAGTAGAGTCTTCTCTCCTCTACTTTTAAAACAATTTAATATCTCTTTTGTGTGCTTACTGAACACCTGTTTTTGGGCTATTGTATGTTTCTTCCTTTTTGTTTCCAAATTTTTTTTCAACACAGGATTGATTTCGTGCATGGAATAAGAATTGAGAAAATTCATTTGGAATAATATCAAAGATTGTGTGTGAAATTTGTGTCTAGGACCACCATATCTGTAACATTGAATACCCAGGTCCTAGGACTTGTTTTAGGTTACCCCGTATGCAATAACGTTATAATCATTATGGTCATCATTTCTTGCACAAATCAACAATGCCTAGAAATGTATATATGTATAACCAATAGGAACATTGTCCTACACCTCCAAAGGCTAGCTCAAAAACTTTTGCGAATACGTTTCCATATTTTTCAGGGTTCAATGTATCAAATGCAGAAACATTTTTCTTTAGAAATATAAACAGAACAGGAATGAAAATTATGTTGACCAATACAAAACAGATTTATTCTGCAGCCTTTTAAGCCCAACAGTCTACACAGGGTTTCGACTTTTGGAAAGACAACACTGAGATAAAAAACTGTCTGGGGTACAAAAAATTGACAAGTGCAGGGGATAGAAGCTTTGTTTAGAGCCAGTATCATCCCTTAGCAAATTATGTTTTTGAATGACACTGTTCAACGAACGTCTTGCCTTGGGTTAGCTAAGATCAAGGACATGAACACACCGACCATACCAACACCTGCGAGTAATAACTCTACACAGGGGGAGGTCGACGTACATAATATTTTGCATCACAACAGATCAGATCCAGATTGGAACAAATGGTTACTCTGGCCCCTAGACACAAATAACTGTAAGATCAATTCCTGAACAAAACTCAAGGGTTCAAAGTCAATAGGCCAGACCCAAGATATATTCAAAGACAGCATCCTGGGGAAATACCAACATACAGTGTAGGGAAACTATGTCTTGATTGGCTACAGAGAGCTCCACTACAGGATGTAAAGAAACACTTATCATCACTTAAAGATGGCGCCGACCCTCAGGAATTCTTGCTAGGATTAAGAAAACTGCGTCAAAAACGTTTCATATAAGCCGGTATATATGCTGCATATAACGAAATATGGAAGATTACGCAAGCAGAGACTGCAGAACGAATACGAGAAATTGATCATATTACTTTAGAGAAATCTCTCTCTGTAGTTAACAATGGGCTAACAACTCTGTCGTGCAGGATATATTCATTGGACAGCATTGTATCTTCTGCCATAAACATCATGGAACAAGACTTGGTCATGTTGTAACATGGACAATCTCAGCTACGTTCTATCATGCTATTGGGTTAGATGCTCCAAAACCTGCGTTCCGGCTATGTGCCTTGGTGTTTAATCCATACTACGTCACTGTTTTCAGAATTCAATCTCACTGATAAACAGATCAAATTGGCACATAGGGGAGCAGACTATACGGTGCTGAGCATTGAAAAACTGGAAAGATTATCATTCACAGTGGCACAAAAACCAGCGACTGAATGGATAATACATGGAACAATCACTCTGCCGGTGACAATTTTCCATTTTCAGTATTCCCCAAAACACATACCAGCAGGCAAATATGAAAAGTTGGGTAAAGAATACATCAAGACATCTTGGGATTTGCCATACACACACAGATGTTGCAGTGAGGGGTGTGAAGTGTTTTTAGCAGTTTAAACTGTGAAAACGCACTAAGCAGTTCTCTCCATTGCCTGAGATGGTTCCTCCAACAACTTATCCTATCACCTGCAAGGTTCACCAGGTGCAGTGATTGATCCAATTTTTGGACAACTTTCAAATGGAAGTTACCTCATGTTGAATGATCACAGCTGCTGTGGCATGTTGCCAGGTATTCCATATCTAGTAACTGTGTCCTCCAGGGTCACTTGCTGTATGCAAATATTGTTTCCACAAACCAAGACAGCCAGGGAGTCGCCTCTATGGCCTTCACTGAACATCTCTTCTATACAAATTGATACTCCAAGCAGAATGAAAGCCATTCTTTTGCAAAAAACGGTGCCACTGACCTCGGCCAGAGAAACCTATGGTCTACAAATTGCAAGGACTTCTGCAGAGATACATACCCTTTTGAATACAAACTGCCCTATACATTTCTCAGAAATGTTAAGTCGTATCTTAAACATGTCTGATACGAGCAGTATTATACATCTATTTAAAAATGTATGTTCAGGACTGTTAACACCTTTTCAAGAAGTCCTCAGAATATTTCCCAACTTCGTGTCCTCTGTGTTTGGCGGACTACCCCTCCTTTTAGGACTTGTTGCAGGGATACTATTTTTGCTCCTACTGCTACGATATGGCAAGCCAATTCACCAGCGACACCAAGTTCTCCATGGAGACAAATCTACTCGCGATGAAGTGTTGTGAGCGCATCGTTCAAATTCTGGGTTTACCTCGTCTACGAGAACTAAATACCACAAGGTTTCTGTCATTTCGACCAATCTGGCAAGATTGCATCTTACCTGTTCTATGCTGCCTGCTATGCAGAGAAGAATGTGTGCTAGACATCTGTCTAACACTCCCATAAGTCATGTCAACAGATGTTGATACTTTGCTGGACCCCGTAACTGCCCATGCTCTGTGTTGTCCCCAGCAGCTACCAATTCTGATGACGGCATTTATTGAGATCTCACAGACGCAAAATGCTGATGCTGAGGTATGAGAGGAAACATCAGGCGCGCAGGTACCATCCAATACAAACATTGCTGATGCGACCATTGCTGAAAGCAATGATTCACATCTATGTGCAGTTAATCTTCTAAACGAGGTAATCCAGCTTTCGCCTACAATGGTAGCTGACTTTTTGTCTACAGACATAGAAGATTTCATGTTTTCTCTGAGCCCTAACACTGACTTTTGATTTTGGCACACAGTGTTCTGAGAGACTTTGAATTTGACCTTCATTTTTCAAACCAAGGTACTAACTTTGGAACTTTTCTTATGATTTATTTTTTTCTCCAAATTTGTATTTTTTCACTTTTTTGGCACAAGTCATCTGCTTATAGTAGAACTATTCATAGAGAACAAGAATTATTTGAATACTTCCAGAGACAATATATGACCTTGTCCTTAAACAAACAGTTTTATGTAATCTGACATGAAATGGTTTCGGCCCTTTTCCTTCTGTATTTACGAGCCATTTCATAAATGTATACTTTCGTGGTTCATTCATTTAGCATTTCAAATGTAAATATGTGCTTAGAATGAAACCTTGCTTTATGTGTACAGCACCAATGCATTTTCATGTAGATATACTTTAGATATGTTTTAACATGTTTAGAATTTAGTAACATCGTACATAAGAAAGTGGAGTGGGTGTTGTGTATCGATTTAGATTCCGTATGAATTTCCCGATTCATGCCCTTATATAGGTACAATTCACATTGCCCTTATATAGGCATAGAAACCCAATCCTTATTTAGGCATAGTCCATGCTACCCAAATACAGGCATGGCTACTTACATCCGTTCATATACGTAACAACAAATTCTTGGAAAACCAGACTCTTAAGCTTTAGGGACTTCCCCTTGCCTGGATATAGATTTCTCCAAGAACTCATTTATTATGCATGAACATCTATTCCTAGGGGTTCATTCACGACGTTCATTTGCCCGACTTTTACGTCAATACTGGTATTCCTAAACACCTTCAAGGTATAAATATACCTTCACTTGTTATGGCAAGGCATGGTGCGGTTCGACTTCCTGCTTGCGCGACGCGGCTCGCCACAGCAAGTCCCGAAAGAAGTCATCTCCCCAACTGACACACTGACCAGACACTGTCATCGTCCTTGCCGAGAATCCAGCTCCAGTGTTTCTGACTCCCCTTGCAGGGTGTTAGAGAATCGAGTCCTGGGAAATAGATACCAACCTCTCTCATTCTAAGGTATGGAGCTGATTAGAACCTAGAGAAACCTTTTGGCAATCCTTGGCAAAACTAAACTTATGTTAAGACAGCACCTACTTCTTCCCTCGTACTAGACTTAGGTTAGGTACAACGGGGGAGGAATTTTTAGAAGCAACAGTTGAGTATTTTAGCCTGTGTTATTTATGTATGTATTTTTATATATGTCATAGCTACAGACCATGCTAATACAGTATTATTATTTTATATTACTGTTCACGGGGTACGCATTATACTTTGCATCCTGTCTTACGATTGTAGCAGTTCACCTCTCTTGTATGAGAAAGAAGACTGTTCAATAAACTCTTTTATTGAAATGCCCGTCTCTCTATTTCTGTGCAAACTCTGTAGAAACGAAGCATGCACGAATGACTGAGTGAAACGGTTATCTATTGTTTCCAAGACTCTGAAGATATTGTTCCGACTCTCAGGGAAACAAAGTTGTCATGTTTTTGCGGTTGTCAAAGACTAATCCCTTCTTGTTCAATTCAAAAACTTTATTTCGGCTAGAAGCCATAAAAGTGCACAAAACTCACATTTCAATAAAATTTCCATTATCACAATATCAATTCTTTACATTATAGTGGCAAGTCAATACATCTGCCTAGATAACTGAAACTATCCACATACTCCAATTTTTCATTGTGTAGTGTTAAGTTCTTTTTGAAGGACTTTTGTGGGTTCAGGGCCATGTATTTGGTTTTAGAAGAGTTGATTTCTAGCCCCTTTTCATCACAATATTTGTTAAATTGGTTAACCAAATTTTGCAAGCCCTTCTTGTTCATTCAAGAAAGTTTCTAGTGACCTCTGAGTTAGCTGGCACACACAAGTAATTCATTTTAATGTACTCGATAGAGACATACTTACCTCAGTCCTATGTCAAAACTATAGTGTATATTATTCTAATGTGCAGAGCCTGTTAGGGATAATGGGACCTACACTAAACTGGGACAAGCTTAGTGCCAAAAGCACAAACCTCCGATCCTTAACTCTTAGATACCCCTCAAGCCTTGGCCATCCATGAGTGACCCTCCAACGGAGAAGCTCTTGGAGGGGAAACACAATGGGTGTGCTGTAAGATCCGTGCATTAGCTCCTACAGAATCTTTCTAATTAAGATTCCAGACTGGAACACTCATGCAGGGTGACGGACGTGGTTGGCAGGGCTCTGTCAGCATGGATGTGCATTTTAGAAGTGGTTCCTGAATGTTAATTGCTGCGTTTATTTTAAAACCGGTCCTTGTTTTATCTCACTATCTGCTGCTAGAATTGTAAATTTGCACTGCCCTTACCTTGTGGCGGACCGGAGTGGTCTCCTTGGGCTCCTGTGTGCCTCCCCTGGTCGGGTCCGTCCGTGTGAGCGGACCCGGCCATCTTGGGGGTAGTTGGGCCACGGTCTAGTGGTTGGGGCTGCATGCCCTGGGCTCCATAAAAACAACACTGGAGCGAACGCGCAGCAAGCGCGCCAAAGGCGCGCCTAAGGCAAGCCCGTCTGCGCCCGTCCACGCCAAGGAGGCGCCAGGAGCCAGTCATGCTGCCCGTAATGGCCATGCTGAAGAACGTCGACTACCATCTGGCCCTCTGTACCCTAGAGAGACCCTCTTACATATCGGTAAGCATCACTCTGACAGGGGGACACTCAGGCTGTTGCACTCAGCCTTTCCACGGGCAGATATTCTTGCCGACGACCTCTTGATGTGTGGGCTTCTGAATGTAAGGTCCTTGCCTAAACATAGCGTGGAGATCCAGTTGTTGATAGAGGCACATGAGCTTGACGTCTTGTTCATGATGGAAACTTGGACTCGCCCTGATTGTATGGTTGATCCCGGCTGGGCTTGTCCATCTGGTTTCAAATTTATACATCTCCCCAGGCCAAAAGGGAGGGGTGGGGTGGTAGGAGTCATTTTTAAAGTAACTTGGAAGATTGAAGCCATAAACATGGACCCTGCCGATGGTATGGAACTGTTGGGCCTACCTATTTAAAGCTGCTCTGGGACTATCTTTACTAGTGTTTTATATTATAGACCTCCTGGGGCCTTTTGTGCTCAGCAGCAAAAAACGCTACTAGCTACCCTCACTAACATGGCAGCTACCCATCATAAGCTGATAATTCCGGGGGATTTTAACCTTTGGTTGAATGGTTCCTTAGACCTAGGTTTAGTAAATCTGCTCCAATCTTGCGAAAGCTTTGGTCTTTCTCAGCAAGCCAAAGAAGCTACTCATAAAGCAGGGTACCTCCTCGATCTGGTGTTCTCTGTTTCAGACTTACTGGTTATGGGGGAAATCTTGCCTATGGATTGGACAGACCATTCCCTCGTCGAATTTTATTTCAAAATTAAGGGTTCCCAGACTAGGGATCCTCAGGTAACTAAGGAGTTTCTATGCAGGCTCTTGCTTGAGTGAAGTCCTCTGACTTGGTGTTCAAAGTCGGAGATTGTTTCGCTCTGGATAAGCAAGTGGAGGAGAATTATGCCTCACTCTGCGCAAAAATTATGGAGTCACTGGAGCTCTATGCCCCCCTTAAACTTCGTAGTTGTAAGAGGAAAACCTCTGCCCCTTGATTTAATGACACGTTGAAAAATCTGAAGCAGGGTTGTAAAGAAGCAGAGAGAAGTTGGAGGCGTGACTATGAGGAATCTAATAGGCTGCAGTGGAAGAATAAAATCTTGGAATATAAGAGTCTGATCAGGAAATCTAAGGCTGACTACTTTTCGTCCTTGATTTGTAATGCTACCAACAGCTCTAGGAGTATTTTTAACATACTAAACAGTCTTACAAGTCCTGAGTGTACCAGAACTCTATTGTCCCGTCTCAGGAGCTCTGTGAGATCTTGCCAAATTCTTCAAGGAGAAAATTGAGCTAATCATTGAGGATTTGGAGGACTCCCCTGAGAGCGGTGGACTCTTGACCACCGGACACTGGTCTCCGGTTGAATAGACAAATGATCCAGTTTGGCAGTTGGGTGAATCTTTACTAGAGCTTCCACTTCTGACGTGAGAAGCCTTTAGTGGGCTGGCATGGGGGATTTCCTCTGGATCTCCTTTGGACCCCGTGCCACATAAGATTTGGAAGGAGTACGAGAAGGAGTTATTTCCGACTCTTCGCCTAAGCTGTAATCAATCCCTTGCCACTGGTATTGTTCCATCCCAGTGGAAGCAGGCTGTGATATCTCCCTTGTTGAAGAAGACTTCCTTAGACCCTGGATGTTCCAAAAATTATAGACCAATCTCTTTGCTGCCTTTCCCAGCCAAAATTGTTGAGCGTGTGGTCAGTTCTACTCTCTCAAAACACCTGTAACAGCATCACTTATTAGAGGGGGATCAATTTGGCTTCCGGCCAGCTCATGGGACCGAAACGGCATTGGTCACCGCAGTGGACGAGCTTCAAAGGCGTGCAGACAGGGGACAGGCAGCGGTTTTGATTCTGCTTGACATGTCTGCCGCCTTTGATACGGTTAACCATGAGATTATACTGGGCCGTTTAAGTGATGCGGGGGTGAAAGGTAATACTTTGTTATGGTTTCGGTCATTCTTGCAGGACAGACAGCAGGCTGTGTCCTTGCCTCCTTTTCAATCTGGGATTTCTCATGTTCCACACGGGGTGCCACAGGGATCAGCAATTAGCCCCATCCTCTTCAACCTATACTTAAGACCTCTGATCTTGCTTATCAAAACCTATACAGTCAAGAGAATTAACTACGCGGATGATACGCAGATGATCCTCTCCTTTGAGGGAGAGGAATCGATTCCTGTGGAGGTATTCCACAATTGTCTGCGGGATACGTCATGCTGGCTGAAGAACAACTCTCTTCAATTTAATACTGGGAAGACGGGGTGCTTTTCAGCACTGGGAATAAGATCTCCCGTCCTTTACGAGAGAATTTTTGGCCCCCTGAGACAACGACCACAGTGCGGCCAGTGGAATTAGTCCGCAACTTAGGGGTTATGCTTGATCAGAAGTTGAGCATGGAGACTCATGTTAAAAAAATGACCTCCTGTTGTTTTGCTATCTTGCGGTCTTTGCGGAAGATCATGCCATTACTTCCACTTCAGGCGCACGCCCAAGAGGTCAGGTGTACTATCCTTAGCAGGATAGATTATTGTAATGCCCTACTATTGGAGTTCCCTGGCTTTTTGTTGGACAGGCTTCAAAGAATGTAATCAGCGGCCGCTAGGCTGGTCCTGGGGCTTCCTAGCAGAGCACATGTGCCGGTAGCCCTGGCAAAACTTCATTGGCTCCCGGTGAGACAGAGGGTACAATTTAAGGCCCTTTGCCTAGTTTTTAAAGCACTTCATGGAATAGGTCCTCTACCCCTGCAAGCTAAATTTGCCTGGTATACCCCATCCAGGCGGCTGCGCTCTTCAGCGGCTAGGCTGGTGAGAGTGCCTAGGTTTAAGAAGGTTAGATCAGGGGGTAGATCTTTTGAGGTGGCTGCTGCCAAATTATGGAATCTGCTCCCGTGCGAGATTAGGCAAACTGAGGAGCTTCTCCCCTTTAGGAAAAAGGTTAAAACTTGTTTTTTTCCCAAGTGATGTAATCCGACTGTCCTGCTCCGTCTGACTTTTGTCCTGTCCTTCTTTTGAGCTTCCAGCGCCAGGATGCCTGCAAGGTGATAGTGCGCTTTATAAGACTTATAAATAAATAATAAATAAATGCATATGCAGGCACACTCTGGCACCATGACCACTTCCTTGATCAATCACATAGACCTATTCTGCATAATGATACTCAAGTTTACCCATGTGCAGACAAAAACTACCTCCATGTGAGGGGAGACCTACTATCATACTATCATCTCACTCCTCAGTGTCCTGAGTCCAACTATCATCTCACTCCTCACTGTCCTGAGTCCTAGGGTCTATGTGTAACCTGCATATAACAGGCTGACGGCTATGCTTAAGCTATTATTTACAGTGCTACTGAAACCCATACAGAGAATTTTCTTTCAGCTCCAGAGTGTACATTATATTTATAACCTCATGATTTATGTACAAAGTCTTTCTTTAATTTGGTTACAGAGATACTTCAAACCTGCAGCACAACTGACTCTCAATGCACCTACAGGATCCAGGGTAAGATTATGCAAGTGCTCTAGAAGTGGATCAGGAGCTTGTGCCTGACATTCGCATTCCAGCAACACTTCTCTATTGCAGAACACACACCTTAGCTAAAGAAGCCCACCAGCAGTATTTGATTTGTAAAATTTTTTAAAAAGTACATGTCAAGACCCTTCTTGGGGGGCCACTCCAGCTTTCACCACCAATTGTCCCTGCCATCCCTTCCAATGACAGTACCAACGGTGAGTAGCCAAAATATCGAAATGAAAATATCAATATACAATATTACCGATGTTTTAATTTCGATGGTACAAAATATCGATGCCAATCATTTCGATGGACAGAATATCGACCTTAAGATAAGTAATATAGATGTTTTTAATATCGAAGTTAGTAATATCGATATCAAATATATTGATCTTACTAATATCGATATTTGTATTATTTTCATGTATTTTGTTAATCATTTTATATGTATATTTTAATTTTGTGTTTTAGTACCGTAGCGGGTTGTGGGTTTATGGGGAATAGGGTGGGAAGTAATTTAATTATAGTAAATTAATTATTAATTTGTATTAATCATAAATACATTGAATTAATTTTATTGCTTATGTTCCGTAGCTAGTTGTGGGTTTATAGGGGAATAGGGTGGTAAGTAATTTAAATGTAATTAATTAATCATTTATTTTTATTAATTGGTATTGATAATTATAATATTGTTGATTAATTAATAATTGGAAATATATTTTTATTAATTGGTCATTAATTTTTGTATATTGGTAATTAATTTTTATTGGTTGATAATTAATCTTTAATCATTGGTAATTAATTTTTATTAATTGGTAATTACTTTTTATTCATTGGTATTTAATTGTAATTATTTTTTTTGGGGTATGCAACATTATTTAATTGGTAATATTTGTTAATTGGTAATTATTTTTTTAATTAATATGTTATTGTTATTATTTTTTAATATATTTTAATCGTTAATTAATATTAATTATTTATATTTATTATGAATTTATTGTTAATAATTATCCATTGGTAATTATGTTTTTAATTATTTTTTGGTATTTTTAAATAGTTTATAGTTATTTATTAATTCATTAATATTTTTTAATATTTTAATTCTTTTTAAGTATGTTATTTTTAACGTCTACACTATACAACACTTTCCCTAATGTTGCACTCACTGGAGTTGAAATAGAAATTTTTACCCCTATGCTATCCATCACTTTCCCTACTGTTGCACTCTCTGGAGTTGGAATAGTAATTTTTATCCCCAAGCTATCCAACACTTTCCCTACTGTTGCACTCTCTGGTGTTGGAATAGTAATTTTTATCCCTACGCTATCCAACACTTTCCCTACTGTGCTCTCACTTGAGTTGGAATAGAAATTTTTACCCCTACGCTATCCAACACTTTCCCTACTGTTGCACTCTCTGGAGTTGGAATAGTAATTTTTACCCCTACGCTATCCAACACTTTCTCTACTGTTGCACTCTCTGGAGTTGGAATAGTAATTTTTACCCCTACGCTATCCAACATTTTCCTTACTTTTTAAAATTTGTTTTACATTTTTATTTATATTTTATTTATATTGTCATTTTATATGTATAGATGTATTTGTAATTTATATTTCTAATTATTAAAATAATTATTAAAAGGTATTATGAAGTATATCTATTGTGTATTATATGTATATGTGTAATTAATTAATTATTACATTATGTATATTAATTATTAATTTTAAATATTATAAAATATTTGTTAACTATGGTTATTACATTTATATGTATTTTATTTATTTTACATATGTTTTTTATTTTTTTTTAACTATTTTTTAATTACGATATTTTTGACATTCGATATTTTTTTTCTCAATATTTTTGTACTCACCTTGTTGGAGAAAGGATGTCGATATTGTTGACATCGATATTTTTGTTGTGATATTTTTGTATGTCGATATTTTTTGTATCAACATTTTGTCAGACATTCGTACCAACATAACTACTAACCATCATGCTCCAATCAATCCAGGCAATCCAAAGCTATAAGAGTAGCACAGGCGGCAAGAATTATTCTTTTTTATATTCATTGAATTATTAAACAATGTTGTTATGCCCATCTCAAAATTAGGCAGACAGAACTACCTTATGGTGGACTGTCATTGATAAATCTGGCAGGTCAAAATACTGATATAGATATCGGGGAAAAAATGCAGAGCAAATAACAGTCATATGGATTTTGGTGCACTACGCAACAAAATTCGCTTGCTATTCCCCATTATCTAAAAATGTGTAACTAGGCAGTATTTATTGCACCCAATACATTCTGAACCAGTGTAGTCAGACTTTATCAGGTGCAATAGTCAACATAAGCGGGAATAATGTCACCTCCAAAAATTGGATTGCACACTTTGGCTCTTTGTACAGTATACCAAAGGCAAAACCTATTGGCTATGCCAATGCTGGTTATTTATGGTAAAACTGTCTGGGCATAGGTTTAATCTCATTAGTACCAGTTTTACAATCACATATGGCAATAACCAACTGAAAGATAACTGGTCTAATTTTGTGACTAACCTTTCACTGCATGGGAACACAAAACACAATATTTTGAGTAACTTTTGATATATTTAAGCTAGAAACAAAATCTTATTTTGTTAACATCTACAGATTATGCAGCAAATGAAGCATTGTGTGGCAAATGCTGCAAATCCATACTTGTGCGAAAAACACAGCACACCAGAATTGCATAATTGCAGTAGCCTTGCGCTAGGTAGGCGTGGGCGGAAAATCCGTTCCGCTCGCGGATTTTGCGGATTTTCGGGAAATCCGCAATCCGCGAGATTTGCGAATTTCCCGCAAAATCCGCAAATCCGCGAGCAGCGGATTTTGCTCGCACTGTTCGCGTGAGTTCGCGCCCCGCGAATAAGTGCAAAATTGCAGAAATACGATCTTGGCAAAACTGAAAGTAACTACTTACCAGGTTCAAAAGTTCAGGCACATCATTAGTAGCCATTTCCTGTAGTGCTTCCTGAGGGGCCCCTCCAGAGTTCAGTTGCCAGTTGAAACTATTATGTGACCCTGCTCTGAACCTCAGAATAGTTACACATATGCCACAAAGGTCCTGAATTACAGCTAAGGGAGACAAGCAGGAGCCAGGCTGGAAGTTAAAATCCATTAATCAGCCCCTAATTCATTATTGTCAGTTGGGGCAGGGCAGGTGTTGTAACTAATTTTGCAACAATGAAAGCACTTAGCAAGTGCAAAAGATCACTAATCAGGGCGCACTAAGGAAGCAGGTGCCAGCTAAAAAAATATTCTGTGACACATTAATCAGCCCCAAATTAATTCAGGTCACTTGAGGCAGGGAAGGTGTGCTTTGCTTTGCCGAAAATAATGTACACTGGACAACCAGAGGGTGTAGTGATGAAACAGAGGGTGGCATGGGTGGGCCAGAGGGTGGCATGAGTAGTCAGAGAGTGGCAGTGGTGACAGAGAGTGGCAGTGATGAAGAAGAGTGTCCCAAACAGGCTGGACACGTAGAAACAACAAGTTCGCAAAACTTGCGACCCGACAGGTAAGTTTGCAAATTGCGAAATTGTAAAAACCCTCGCGAACTGGCAGAAACCCGGGCGAACACAAAAAAAAAAAAAAATCCGCAAATTCGCGGGAATTCGCGGATTTTGCGGATTGCGAATCCGCAAATCCGCAAAATTCGCGGATTGCCAATCCGCAAAATCCGCTCATGCTTAGCGCTAGGCAAGTCCGGCCCTGATTGTGTATATTTGTTCCATCACTTAAATAATTATTACTTTTGTGGTGAATCAGCACCTTAATGGAGACATTATGCACAATTTGGGTTTAGGACAGTTCCTGTAAGCTCTATAGAAAGGGGTGGCAAGGAGGGTGGTCCAGAAAAAGTTGTGCATAATATAACTTGTGCTACCCTCGCACATCAGGGACAGATGCAGCACAGTGGCGACATGCACATCCAAGAATTATGCTGTGAGGCATGAGAGACTGGAAGTAAGAAAGCTGGATGACGGCAGACAGGGCGCGCGAGTAGAACTAACAGGAAACGTTGCGAGTGAAGCAAGGGTTCGCGAGGGCAAGGTCCGACGGCGCTGGAACTGGGAGCAAGAAGGGCATAGGAGGGAAAGACAGGAAAAGCCGAAGGTGAGGCATAGAGGGGAGGAGCCAAGGTGCAGGAGAAAGGAGAGCGCGAGTGACACAGAGGAACTGTGGAAGGGGAACGAGGAAACAGATGGACAGAAGCAAAGAAGAGAAAGCTGAGGCGACAGAGACAGGCAGGAGGAGTAAAGAGGTAAAGGGCAGAGACCTTAATGGAGACGGGCTCCTGACAGACAAGCAGCGGGCGATGACAGAAATGAATATGCCAGCTGCTAGCAACACATTTTTCTTTCTCTCCTATACCTGTCCTGAGACTGGACGAGTAAGAACAAGTCTGCTGCTGCGAGGTCCGATTCATCTGACCCATACCCCTCACGGAGAGGAAGTAACCCCCTTAGGACATGTCAGAATGGATCAATAAGGTGCTTGAGTTACCAACAGACCCAGATGTCCGCACCCCGGCATTTCCTTCCGACTCTTGTCTAGTGTATAGTGTGTACAATGCGTTGGACCATTGTGCCTCCACAGACTCCCCAACTTTAGACTGGACTGTGATATACGATTGTTTCTGGCTTAAACACCCCATTTAAACACAGATGAGCTTCCTCAATGTGTTCTGAAAGCAATGCTTAACAAGCAATGGCCGTGCGGCCGTGAAAGTGACACGGCCGCACAGCGCGAAACTGAAACAACAAATGCGCTGTGTGCATCGGCGAGGTGGCCTGGGTAATGAATATGCCGTGGGCTGCGCAGCAGTGGGAATGGGGGCTGCTAGGACCTGTAGTATTGGAGCCCCAGACAGGGCGGCCGCAAAAATGAAAGTGATCTAATTAAAGCATGAGGAGCGAGATGCGCTCTGTGGCCGCAAATATGAAAGTGATCAAATTAAAGAGGAGGAGCGGGACGTGCTCTGCTGCCATAAATATGAGTGATCAAATTAAAGAGGAGGAGCGGGACGAACTCTGCGGCCGCAAACATGAAAGTGATTTAAAAGAAGTGGGTACCTCAAGTGTGTGAAAAGAAGCCCGAGAGTTGTGTGCGTGCGCATGCGCGCCGCGAACGTGATCACGATTGGATTCACGTGATAAAGCCACATGGCAGCTGAGCACGTCATGCGCGCTTGTGCGCGTAACAGAAAGTTGTTGGCTGGAAAAAGCATACGGGCAGCACTTGGAAAACTCGCTTCTAAATGTCTCCCCAGAGCAGCGCATGCGCTGGCTCAGGTGAGACCTAAAAAGGGCCCAGTGACGCGACCAGATAGTTATCGTCTCATAGCCCTTCTTGATTTTGAGGCTAAATATTTTGCATCACTGTTATTGGAGGACATAGAAACATGGGCAAGCTAAAAAATCTATTATCTTTCAATTAAACTGGCTTTAGACATTTTTCAGGTACCACTGAAAATCTCGTGGCCATAAGGCAGACCCTCCAGGATTTCACGATTTCGCGGTTTGCCGCGAAATCGGCACTTTTGTAAAAATGCAGCGATTTTTACAAAAGTGCCCGCGATATCGGCACTTTTGTAGAAATCGAGGCATTTTTACAAAAGCTAATCCATGCCGCTAAATCCTGAGGGTCTGTTTATAGGGGAAATGGCCCCTGGCTGCCTTGGACGGGGCCTGACTTAATCTTTCCGGGACCATAATGTGTTATTTGCTAGCAGTGTTTCCTTGTACAGTGTCTGAAACATGTGGTCAATACGGCTCTAATCACAGCTGCTCAAAGGCCCGTTTATTATAATAATAATAAAGGAATTTATAAAGCGCATAGTTATGCCATCTCGGTGTGTCCCTGCGCTGAGTGAGAAGGAGGTAACATTAACCGCAACTGAGGGCCACAAATGTGCTAGCCGGTGAACAGGTAGGTTTTCAGCAGCTTTCTAAATTTAGCTTCCGAACTTTCTAACCTAAGTTTTAGAGGGAGCTTATTCCAGTTCTGAGCAGCCAGGACCCTGAAAGAACGGCCCCCCATTCTAGCCTTCTTTACCTTTGGAATTTCCAACTGCCCAGTCCCACTAGATCTAAGAGACCTCCTTGGAACATACCTGGTGACCAAGTCTCTCAGATATGCCGGGCCAACATTCTGAGAAATGCGATGACATGTGAGTAACGTCTTAAACATAGCTCTTTTCTTGACTGGGAGCCAGTGCAATGAGTCAAGGGCCATTTTTGACACCGCTCTCCTGGGCTGTATGAGAACCAGTCGTGCGGCAGCATTCTGCAGGACCTGTAATCTCCCAAGGCCCTTAGCCGTGGCTCCCAGATAGAGTATGTTTCCATAGTCAAGACGAGATGTAATAAGAGCATGTATCATTGTCTTCCTAGCCCCTAACGGGAGGAGGTCCAACTTTTTACGTAGTTTTTTTAGTACTCCAAAACATTTCCCGACTACCCGTCTAAGATGTCCGTCATAGGAAAGAGTGGAGTCCACCCAGATCCCCAGATTTTTTGCCTCAGTACGAGGTGTAGGGGTAGGGCCCAGACTCATAGGCCACCATTTCAATGTCCAGCTCGAAGTGTCACCTCCCACCACCAGCACCACGGTCTTGCTGCTGTTCAATTGCAGGCAGTTCTTATTCATCCAGGAGGCAAGCTCCCGCATGCCAGCTCTGAAATTAGAGGCGGCAATCTTTGGTGACTGGAATAGGGAGACCAGCAGCTGGGTGTCGTCAGCATAAGAGACCACTTCCACTCCGAAGTCCTGTACTATCTCCGACAAAGGAGACATGTATAGATTAAACAGGGTGGGACTAAGGGCAGAGCCCTGAGGAACTCCCTGCTCCAGTTTAATGTCATCGGAGTAGTGTGCACCCTGTCTGACCTGGAAACTGTGCTCTACTAAAAAGGATTTCAACCACCTCAGGGCAGGGCCCAAGACACCTCCTTTGTTCAGACACTGCAGCAAGGAGTAATGTTCTACAGTGTCGAAAGCTGCACTAAGATCTAACATAATGAGAGCAATGGTGTGCCATGCATCAGCCCCCAGTCTGATGGTTTACGTAGCACGTAGTAGGGCAATTTCCGTAGAATAACCTGCCCAAAATCCCGACTGAAAAGGATGAAGGAGACTTGCGTCTTCCAGATGAGTCATGAGTTGGTGATTGGCCACCTTCTCCGCTACCTTTGCCAAAAATGGCAAAAGCGAGATGGGTCACAAATTTTCTAATATGTCTAAACTGACTAATGATTTCAAGCCTAGATGAAATGTCTGCAAATCCTGGCGTAGATCGGATGCCTCATTATGCATAGGGTCCTCAAAATGGAGATTCAGGTCCCATAAAACCAAGAGTTTATCATGTCTTATGGCTAAGTGAGTAATGCCCTCCAGCAGACTAGGTCGAAAGCGTGTTGGGGGTCCTGGTGGCCTATAGATCAAGAACCCTGTCACCGTAAGGTGACATGTTTAGATAACAGATGTTAAAGTCAAAGGTTAAACCATTTAGGATTTTGATGGATGACATGTATTTATAGATTGAAGTGGATAATGTGTTTTGAGACCATAGATTTAAATCCTCAAACAGTACATAACGGCCGGATTCACAAGACGCTAATGCCAATTGTCACATTTAAGATTTGAATCGAGTTTTGAATCTCAAAACATATTATTATTACTTTTTTAAACCGTCGACCGGGAATAAGAAAAATAGTTTGCTGACAATAAAAAAGCATGACCCCTGACGCATTTGCATTCTTTTCAGACTACCATGTAGCAGCTGACATGCTGTTTACGTCAGAGAATATAGTTTGCTTATTTAAATAACCAATACATTATTCTTAGAGTGCTTTCCTACTATGGCAGATCATGACATTTCTCAACCTTTAAGTGTTTGTTGCTTCTAGAAAATGTAGTACCTGACGGCAAATTCTAAAATCGAATTCCACTTATAAAATTAGTTAAATATTACACCCAAGCTGCATAAATTGTAGGTAATTTGATTCTGCGACAAAACCCACTTCCACTAGAAATCAGAGTTTGGAGAGACTGGGCAGGCAACCAAAGTACGAGGTGTGACAGGGGAAATATGAAACTAGTAACAGAAGGAGACTCAAACTCTTGTGTATTCTGCATTTGAAAGCACCACGTTCTAACAAGAAGAAGCCATGCAGACAGTACATTTCTTACACATTAATCACATAAGTGTGTCACACACCTGCAAACTAGATACAGAATGGTTGAAGGTTTTAGGCACAGCTGCTGCATTGGGGAGGCGCTGACACCGCGCTATAGAGCGCCGCCTTGCCCCAAACAATGCGGAACGCCTGTAACGCTGTTTTGCTGCCCTGGGCAGCTGACAGGCAGTCTTGTGCTTTTTGAGGGAAACAAAGTTTTTACATTGTAAATAAACCAAATATACATAGCTTCAAGTTGTTAAATAACTAAAAAAGCTAAGATATATGTGTTTTTTGTAGGAAAGATGTCCAAATAAAATGCCGCAAAATTACCGCTAAATTTCCATATATGTGCCGCTAAATTTCCATTTTTGTGCCGCTAACTTTGCTAATCCATGCCGCTATATCCTGGGGTCTAGGATGCTTGTTGCAAACCAGATACGAGAGAACGAGTCATTATATTGCTGTTTTATAGACTGCAGCAAGGCGTTTAACCATGCCAACTGCCAACATCTTTGGTCCAAGCTCAACAACAAATTCTGGAGGGACTACCTTGCGGCATCCAGCTGCTTTACTCTGACACGTGTGCCAGAGTGAAACTGGAAAAACAACACTGTAGTCTCTGATAAGATAAACACTGCACAAGGTGTTAAACAATGCTATATATTTGTCTGGGCTCTTTTTAACCCGCTGATGTGTGAGTTGGTACCAGCATTGAATTCAGTAATTTGCCACTCACCAAAAAACAGTAAAGCAAAATATCACTTCTTTGATTTACGCAGACTATGTTGTCCTTTTTAGCCAAACACCAATGGGGCCACAAAAACTGATCATTGTTTAATGCAACCATTGCAGCTCAAATAGAATGATAATAAACTATGAAAAAAACAAATGTTGTGATATTTGGTAAGAAAAATGCCTGGTTTCTAAACAAAAATCGCCTGACTCTCTCAAAAAAATACAAATACTTGGGGTGCTGGTTGGACTAAAGGGAGGTCACTTAACACAAGTTAACTCATTAAAAACCAAAATCTGTCTCACTATTATTTGCCTTTCAAACCATAATCAAAAGTATAAAACAGTCCACTCTCAAACCATTGCTGAAAATAATAATGCTAAACTGATCCCAACTCTGGCTTAAGGCACAGAAGCAGGCAAGCTTTTTTTTTTAACAATGCCCAGGGTGCTGTCTTCAGGTCACTGTTTAAACTCCTGTACAACTTCTCACTATCTCAGATTAGGATGGAATTTAGGCTTAGCCACCAACCTCACATGCAGAGAGACAGTTTTATGATATATAGATAAACTCAGCATGGTTTGCCAAAAATGGTTCTTTGAAAAATCTCATTTGGCTAGAAGTTATTACACATACAAATAATCTCAGGCCCCTACCGCTTGGTCAAATGCTTTTAAGGATCACTTGGTGCTCAAAGGAGCAGCAGCTTTGTGAAATGTAAATCTGCCTCATCAGCAGTTCAAAACAGCCCTAAACACAGAGGTCCATATGGAATCCTTAGCATTCGACCGATAAATTTTTAGGAAAAGAAAGCACGTGGATTTGCTCATTGAAAGCAATGCTAACAGAGAGGACCACAAATACATTACTGAAACATTCTCAGTGTATTAAAAAATGAAAGTTGCTAACTTTGGATGGGTTGCTACTCATTATCGGATCTCCTACCCCCCTGGGTGCGCTAACCCGACACCAATATGTGCAGCTTATGCGGCCTGCCCCAGGAATCACTAGCTCACTTAATCTGTATATGCCCCATATTATTGGACGAGCACAGAATACGGCTCCGCCTTTTATTCAATTGAACTGAATTAAAGTTTACTCTAGGATTACTTAAAACAATTAAAAATTCCATACACCACAAATGTATGTAAATGGAGAAAAAGTGCGCAGTAATGGAGTAGAGCCTTGGAAGAAACAATTCCTCTCCAGAAGCATGTATAACAAACAATGTATAATAAATACATTGTACTTGAATAAAACAGCAAATCTTACCATAAAAAAGCATTTTCATTTTTTTTAAAGAGCCCATGAAATACTAAAGTGCTTGTCATTGTATGCAGGTATCTTGATCGTACAATGCAAAGTAACTTGTGTAGTGCAATTAAATCATTCTGATCAAAATGAAGGCACAGTACAATAAAAAGATCTGTTTGAGAATCAGCACAGCCACCGCCATGGTGAGACAGGGTCAGGTTGAACATGATCTCTCAAGCAGGATATAGTTTTTTGAAGTGTAAATTAGCAGGCCAAGATTTTAAAGTGCATTGTGAAGTCACAGACATTGTGTACATTGAACACATTCGCTTTGCCATCTATAAATCAAACTAGGAACAAGGTCCATTTCAGCGGCTGTTAAATTTCTCTTGAATGACGCTCATCCTCAAGCAGTTTCTAGCCTCATAAAATTCCTGGACAGAGCGGTCAAAAATCTCAGGACCACAGCCATTGTTACAAGCCCCCCGAGTGTGGCTGCCCTACTATAAACTGCCCAGATACAAAACAATGGGGCAAGGCAGCAAGCAATAGATTTGTAATTCTATATGGATATCACAGGGAACCACCAACTGATCAGCCCTTATACTCAAAACTTCAATATAAATTATCTGATAGCTTAAAGGAACATAACTGTTAAAGAATCTTCATTGCTTGGTATCTTAACATCAGGCCCTCTGGGCAGTGTTAGCAGCTGTTTGCGAATGCACTCTGTGGCTTCTAGAGAGCTGAATAGACACTGTTAGGTTACCTCCTCTGCCATTGCACAGCGAAAACTCTAATCGTTTTCTGTGATAAAAGGGAGGGTGCTAGGCAACTGCAGATATTTTAATATGGGTTCAGATGAGTGTATTACTTAGATTTGCATGAACTAGTACCTATCCTCCCCATTTAGAAATTCAGTCTAAGACATAATCTGCACAGTATCTCTAGCGATCAATTGGTTCAAATATTTATTGCATCTGCCACTTCAAATTATTTTAGGACTTTAGCTCTAACCTTTGGGCCTTCTTGCATGTTAACTACGCAGATGTATCAATGGAAATGCTAGGCTATCAATCTTCATTCAAGAAGATCTAGTTCTTTGTAAATTGTCACCGAGATAAAAAAATTGTAAACAGATCAGACTATCTTAGGACACACAAATTCTATGAGTATACATATATAGGCACTAGAGATTGTGACAGATCCATATAATGTGTGTGTCCTAAGATATATATCCTAATATATATATAGTATATATAAAATATGGTGTAAAGCCTGCCATTAGATTTTTGTTGCAATCTAAATGCTAATATTATATGACTTTAGCTTGTTGAATTTCAAAGATAATATATTATGAGTTCATTTGCTTTATGCTTATTAAGTAAAAGGGCCAGGCCCATAAGTTCTGGACCTGTTTTAGAATCACAATCCAATGGTTCTTTTGAGCAGCATGTGAGCATAGAGGGGAGAAAAAGTGTTATTTATTGCTGAATCAGTTCAGCAGTAAATTCTCTAGACGCATTATAACCACAGAAAACTATGTAAGGTTAGTTAAATTATTGCAAGCCAAAAATAACTGCACATAAAGACACCTCAAGATGAGAACGTAAAAATGCATTGGAATTAGCATGAAGCCAAACCTACGCATCCAGTTCAGTCAAAGCAGCATAAACAAAACAATTAATTCAGGAAATACGTTGCAGAGGATCAGAAAGCATAAGTCCAAATTTCCCTGCATCGAGGGCTGATGAATATAAAGCATTAATCTATACCTCCATTAACACTGAGATGACATCCATACTTAAGCATTTTTTAGAGAAAGGAATAAAGAGTGTCAGCATGTGGAGACTTCCTATGAAGTCTCTCAAACATTGATCGGTCAGATAGTATAAAGCTATCAAAACAGAGCCTGTTCTAAGATGCTCTCTCTCTAAAGGCAGAAGAAGAAGTGTGCGCTTTTCCTGCTTCTAACAATCCGATATTGAAGAGAGTCTTCTCAAAATCTTTTGCAGGGCACGCCATCTGCTCTGGGTGCCATTCTAAAGGTAGTTTTTCATGGGACAATGGTGTTCTTCCTCTCAATTCATTTGTTCTTGGTTCCCAAGTCTTCTCTTGTGTGAAACGCAACGGCCTTCCTTTATCAATTAAAACCTGTACGATGTAACTTCTCTCCTTGCCTGATTAGTAAATCACAGACATTATTCTAGCTAACAAGAGATCTACTTTGGCCTACAACAATAAAACTGTTAATTCTAAAAGGAGAGCTTCCAGGGAAAATTAATGTTGGTCCTACAAAATTCAGCTAATGTAACAAACCAGCAATGGCCCAGGCACATCACATTTCATGTTATTTCATTTCCCACTTCTAACACTTCACACTAATGTGACAAAGGATTATATGAGGGTGCGTTCTATACTTGTGATTATAATGCACCCACACAAATAAAATTCAATTTCAGCCACATCAGTTTCCCCCTCTGATGATGTTGAGTCATCACAAAACTCTTAAATCCATATAGAGTAGGCCAATCTAAACAGATATCGTAGCTAGTATCTTTTGTCTAAACTCCTCTAACCACTTCAGATTCTCATAATGACAGTCCTGCATTCTTTCCAACCTTCTCTCTTTTTCCCTAAAGGGGTTCTCCGATCACCCCACCTTGTTCCATTTATATGCCCTTATAATACCTAACAAGATGATAACACAGATCACAACCATTATTATTGGTTTCAGAATATATCCAATAATTCCTTTACCGAGGTTAGCAAACCATTTTTCAAATACTCCAATGCCCTTTCCAACCTTGTCCCAGACTCCTTCAGTTACGAAGTCATGTATCTCATGATATATCTCATTGATGTTACTTATATATCTCCTCAGATCTTTACTTTTATTAGGAATGTAAGTAAAACACTGTTGGACCTTCAGCATCCGACAAACTCTGCCTTTCTTTGCCAATAACACATCTAAAGCCAGACGGTTTTACATTACCACCACCCTTATCAAATCCATTTCTCCATCTAGGAGTATAACAACAAGTAAACTGTGTTAACTAGCAGCTTGTCCACAATTGTAGACAACTTTCTAATCTTGATGTCATTCAACACTACTCCAAAACTAGGTATCATCGCTCTAAATATGTCTTCCACAACTACGCCAGCACTCAGCACATGTTTTTCCCTATGGTTTGATTTTCCTTCCAAACTCTCCAAATCCTCCACATGATAGATCTCCGGAAACACAACAGCTACATAATAAGTACCATACCAATTATTTGGAAGTTGCATATATGCATTCTTCCCACACACAAAATATACTCATGGCACCACTTGCACTGCTTCATGAAGGAACCTGTTTGAAGAAACATTAATTAGGAAGATGTTGTCACACACACTCTGTCCCATAAATATAGTGTCATAACGGGTCTGTGCCTATCGAATGCAAAGCTTGCCTCGTTGTTCCCAATCTAGTGCTATAGGACCATAGCTTCCCTTAGCCTTGTGTGCTAACCCCTCCTTGATCCATCTAGAGTTTCCTTTCCTATTGTTAAGTTTATCAGCGAAACATCATTGTCTGTCCTCTACTTGCTCTATAAATTTATTTTCTGTCTGTTAGCGTACATGTTTGATTATGTCTACAAAAGCTGTGTCTAGCTGTACTGTGCGTCAAAATTACTTCCCAGTTCTCTCTTCTTGCTATTAAAATCATATTTGTTCAAGTGTTTATAGACTGGTATCTCTGAGAGTACCAAATAATAATTCAAGAAGCAGTACTCGTAATGACCCTTGCCACACAACATGCTAAGGAGCAAACTACATGTAATGCCATACGTCAGAGATAGATGATGATAACGGGTCCCTTCCTCAAGTCAAGCAGGCAATTGTATACACATATACCAATCTCTCACATCCATAGTATTCACGTATTTGCACAACAGCTTAGCATTCGCATTCAGGGTGTAATCACCTTTAGACAAACTACATCCAGAAAGCAACTAGTTTTCTCTATCAAGCATTTATCAGATTCCAATGTACCCTCCTTTGAGGCAGCAGTGGTAGGTGTGGATGGTCCATGTACCCCCACTCCCTGTTCCTCAACTTTATGTTTACTTAAAATGGACTCGGTAATGACTACAGCTATTTCTTTGATTAGTCCTACAATTAGTGTACCTATAATACATATGTGCCTACGACTCAAATTTCCAGACTCCATTTTCAAAGTGGCTCGGATCTTAGCTATAATAGGAGTCTTTGAGCAGCTTTCTTTTCAATCTTGGAAAATTCTTTAACAATCTTTGGCACTATATTTACAGAGCTTGGAAGACTTCCCTAGCCCTCTTTCTTCTAAATGAAAAGTCCCTATTTTATATTCTTCTTCCACTCTGGCCTAGGTTATCTTCATTCAAGCAACTTATTTACAGTTCAAAGAGTTCAATTTACATCATGTGTGAGATCAGAGCCAATTTCCTCAATGACTCGTAACAGTTCAGCTCTCAATGCTGAAATCTCTTGAGGAGATTGTGGAATTCCAAAGCTCTGAAATTCGATGTCTTCCAGAATCAGAGTGTGTAAACCACTCAACCTTGGTGGATAAGCTACAGTTAATGACAGAATTGCATTAGCCTCTGTTCCAGGAACTCTCAGCAAGATCTCGACAATCAGTATCGAAAACTCAGATGTCGCTCCTCAAGGCTTTGGGAGCCAGATAAGTCCACTCGGGAGAGGAAAATCTCTGTCACAGCTCTCTTGCTCTACTTATCTTCTTACACTTCCTGGGACTTGCTCAGACTCACTCATATCAGCCTCGGAAGATTCACTTATTGGTGAAAATTCTCTTTCATGTAAAAGTCTCAAGTTTCTTCTTTTCTGCATCACAGGCCACATTTCATCTGCGACATCTTTCTTTTTTTGACTGCACACGCCCAATTTCCACACCAGTCTCTTCTGCTGAGTTAGTCTCTATACCACTGGCAAAGTTACCTTCTACTGCACAGTCTCTAATTGGGTCTAGTGCAGCTTGACCCCAGTCAACAAGATGTGGGGGGTATTCAGTCTCATCAGAACATCCACAGCTTGGCTTGCCCTCTCGGTGACCCTTCAACCACTGCTGGTACCACTTCTGGGAGAGGAGCTGTTTCATCAGAAGGACATGTGACTCGTTGGGTCTGGGACGCTTTTATCAAGTTCAGCACTCCTCCACACTTCCTATCAGTATTTGCCACTAATATCACCTAATATGGTCCACACCACAGAGTCAAGACAGTTCTTTCTTACATGCTTTGGGATGAGCACCCAGTACTGCGAGCTCAGGTTATGGAAGAGGTCCTTTGATGTTGGTGCAGTTGTCACGTCAACCTGATGAGACATAGAATGAACCACATCAGCCAACCCTTTACAGTAGCCAAGGATCAAGTATTCTGTGATGTTTATACAAGCTGTCACTGGCACTGCAGGCAGGCAGGCGCATCGCCCTTCCCTTCAAAACCTCATGCGCCGATAACCCAGTTCTCCTGTCAATAATACTGTGCAAGCTCATCATAACGAACAGTGACACCTAATGCCATTTCAAAGATGTTGAAGTGCATGCTTTTGCTGGCCTCGCCTTTAGAGTCTCATTGATTTTCTCTACAATGACTGATGCCCCTGACCTGTAACTACAATGCAGTCTTTGATCCACACTCAAGGCGGTACACAACAGCTTCTTGATCTCGCTGTGGAAATGAGTTCCTATATCCGACTCCAAAGTCGTTGGAAATCCGAAATGAGGAAGAAGCTCCCTAAGAAATAACTTTGCCATTCTGAGAGTGTCCCAGTTTCTAGTTGGATAACCTTCCACCTCCCGAGAAAAGATGCACACAAACACCTATGTACCTCAGTCCATTATACAAAGGCATCTCAACAAAATCCAATTGAATTTGATTGAAGAGACCCACTGATCTGCCAATGTGGCTCAAAGCAACTGTCAGGAATCAGGCCATATGTCCTGTGATGAGGAACATAATCTAGTTCTTCAGTGCATGTCTGATATAAGGAGTATCTCTTTTTATTGCACCTTCCTTACTGTACTCCTTAATACTAGAAGAGGCATTTGTACACATTCCCTTATAAGCTTATCACTGCGTCATGGGAGAGAGACTTTGCTTGGCTTCCTGTCCTGACTGGTTTCCACGCCCCCCTGATATAATTTCCTGACTGCCTGGCGTGAAGACTTTGCCTTGTTTCTCCAGATTCTGGACAAGTTTTCCTTAATACTTATATTTACCTGTCTCAGTCCAGAAATGCCTTTTCCTCTTAGCTCCTCAACAACCGTGGGCTGACGCAAGCCTGACCTTCCCCTTCCAACTCTGGGATGTTTGAGAATTAGTTTCCCGCTAGATGCACCATTACGTGCCTGCAGCCATGAGATACTGGCAACATTGTATCTTGTTGTTCTTGGCAGGCGGACATGGGAAGACTGCAACCTTGTATCTCACCAGACATGAGAAACTTTATCTGGACGCTACTTGCCGGCAGTCGTAGGATAGTAAATACATTGTATCCCACAACCATAAAAGAGACTGCTCCCAGATGTGCGCTACCTGCGTGTGAGTTTTTTCTTTCACCACAGTCAGCCCTTCATTTTGACAAGAGCAGTTCCCAATCCCTCAACCTCCTATCTTGCTCTAGATTCCTTTATTGTAGCAGGCACAGTTGGAACTTGTATTTTCCCCTCCACATTCCAGTTTCCCCTGAGTGTCCTGTCCTGCTAATATGCTGCTGCCATTGATTTATTGAAGCTTCACTTCATTGCTGCCATTTAGTACCCTGCTTTTTGGATGACTTGTTATTTCTGTGTTGGTAAAGAAGTATTTACAAGCCCTTTGGATGTAGAGTGCTGTTAACTCTACGCATTTACTACAGTGCCCCTGCGAGAATTTAATTGGTAAGTGGAATCTTCTTTGTAGCAGACATGCACTGTGATTGAATGTGTTAGCCTCTATAAGTTTTAGAGATAAGGGTCTGATTGTGTTCTAAATTCCCTTTTAGTTGTCGCTGTCCTTGCATCATCTCTGGGAGTGGCCTGTCATAACTACAAGGGGAAGAGTGGAGTGAATAGTGGTTATTCTCTCCCCCTTATCTCCCCCTGAGCAGTGTTCTTAATCGAGAACAATTCATATTTAGTTTAGAAGCTGTTTTTGGGAAGTGTGGGGAAATTCTCTTCATTCCTGTGGAACCGGCCTGTTACCAGGTTAGTGTGATCTTGTGCGTTACAGCGACAACTGTCTTTTTCCCAGCATTCATCTGTTGGCACTTGTCACACCGATGACACACTGCTTCTGCAATCACACAAAACTTTGGATTAAACCAAGTCTGCCTAAACAATCTCACCATCGCATCCCTTCCTTTGTGAGCTGCTCCATGAATCTGCCTTGCCATTGGGTTCAACAACAATCCGGTAACACTGCCCGACCATCAGTTGAAATCCATAAGTCACTTTCTCCTTTCTCACAACCTGCTCTAATCCAACCCAATCGTTTCTGATCTGTTGCTTCAGTTTGCAAACACTTAATTTCATCTCATTTTTCTACAACAGCTAGCATCATGCTGACTTTGGTCTTCTCTGCACTCTCGCCAACGTACTCCCCATTGAAAAGGCATGCATGTGAGACTGGTGGCCGATCACCGAGCATGATGGCTGTTCTCTGAGACAGCTCTGCTCGGGTGCGCCCGTTTCGGGATTCATCCATCCACTTATCCGGGATGCAAGAGATCATAAACAACAGATTTCTACTCCAGACCACAGAGAGAGTTCGCTGAGCTAAGAACTGGACAAATTTGACCCAGCAATCCCGAGATACGACCTGTGACGCACCCGGTCCACGAGGCGACCCTACGATCACGTGAAAAGAAAGGGAACCCGTTGTTACTGGAGGCGGGCCAAGCTGTGCGGATGCCTGCTGGGGGCAATATGTGCATGGCGCCTGTTTGCTGATGCGGGTGAAATAACAGGAGTGGCGGCCCAGACTTGCTGGCGCGGCATATTGAGTCATTGGACGCGACAACCGAGAAGGTGATTGCGGGAGCCTGGGCCTGCGCGCTCTGGGCACAGCGAGCCTGCTTGGCTTAGGATTGATCGGTGCCTGGCGGTGTGAAGGATATACTGCGAGGGACCGGCGCGCACCTCTAGCCCCCCTATTGTCTTAAGGCCGGTGATCCTAGCACAACACTGAGCACCCGGAGGTGTGAGAGGAGCCTGGGGGCTGACACGGGGCTTGGATGTGCTGTGACAGTGTGCGGTCTGATGCCACAACATTAAAGAAACTGTTGTTGCAGTGCCTACTCCAGGCCGCTGGTGGAGTTCCCTGCCCCCCCCCCACCCCCCCGGACGGAAAGACCTGAAGAGAGGCCCCTGAGATCTGCACACCCCGGGTAGAGCGAGCCTGCTGCACTTAAGGCTGTTCATCGAGTGGGCCCGTAAGATCACCCTGCGCACTGCGCCCACACCGCCTCTCTCCCTCCTCTGTGCAGCAACAAGCTGCCCATGCACCTGACCCAGTGCAGCTGGCATATCTGTTATCGGAGGTGGGGACGCCTTGCCTGGGGCGGAGGGCAGTGATCCTGAGTGGGTCCCGGGAGAAAGGTGTCTAGCACTGTTATGTGCTGAGCATGGCTGACACCCACTGAGAAGAGGGTGAATGTAGCAAGCATCGCGATTTTTGAAGGACCTGTGACCGAGCGAGCCCTCTGTGGGATCTGGGAGTGAGTGCTGCATCAGGTGCAAGTACTATCCCGTGAGAGGAGAAACGCGAGCGACGCTAAAAACTCTGCCTGTGTTGGTTGGGAGGTGCTGGGGGAAGACATTATGTGACCCTGCGTGGGTCAGCTGCCCGGAGCGCTTGGCCTTGGGCCCCAGTGGTTCCTCCATTGCCTTAATCACCGATAAAGGCTATAAAAAGCATAACGCATGGTGCTTGCCGCACGAAGAGGGTGAGGGATCAGGCGACCCCCAAAGGCTTCGGGGAGAATAGACTCTACCGCACATACTGGGGACCTGGCTTGGTGACATCGCCCTTCTCGACCTTCCTGGAGTGTATGCTTAGCAAACCCACCGCAGGAATGGTGGGGAATCGCGGCTCCAGAGTGACCATTCAGGCCAAGCTGCACAAATATGCCTGGGATGGGGGTCCTGGTGCTAGTCTGAAGGAGGGGCCTCTCACGCAGGACAAGTCACAGCCGGGAGACAAGAAAAAAGGAGCCTACCATGCAGGACATCCTCGAAGCCATCACAATGGAGCGCACTTCAGAGGACCACGTGTCCTCAGAGGTGGACATGAGTTCGATGAACTTGCGTCTACAGAATGTTGAGATAAAAACGTTCTCTCTAATTGAAGACACCTCCGAACTACAGAGGAAGATGGCTGACATGCAGAAACACACCGCAAAACTCAAAGCGCAAGTGGACTACTAGGAGGGGTGCTCCAGATGTAATAACATCTGTATTCTTGGAGGCCCGGAGCAAGCGGAGGGGCAAGCGGCGGACCTATTCGTCAAGGAGCTGATCACCTCGCATTTGAAACTTAAACGACTCTCAAATTTCTTCTCCGTTGAATGGGCACACCAAGTGCCGGGCGGCAGGGCAAAACCTGGGGCTCCTCCACGGCCCCTGCTTGCAAGGATTTTCAACTTCTGTTATAGGGATACTACCCTACAGACTGCCTTGTCAGTGCCGCCCATCGAGTTTCAGAACAGCTGCATCACTTTCTTTCCGGACTTCACTCTTGCTGTAAAGAGACAACGCCACAGCTTACTGGAGGTAAAAAAAGCACTTCATGACAAAGAGTTGAAATATGCCATGCTTTTCCCTGCCAAGCTGAGGGTGGAATCGGAGGGGAAGACTTACTTTTTTGCTACTCCCGAGGAGGCCTGGGACTGGTTGAAGAGATGGCGTACCATTGGCCGCAGGGATAATCGTGCCCGGAGGGACAGAATGGGAGCACAATCCCGGGACCCCGGCGTGGCACTCCGCTCCAGGATCAAGATGCTGGAAACTGGAGGGTCCGATTGACTGGTCTATAGTTTTAAACTTTTATTGGGGAAATGGGCTCCCCAGCATAATAAGGGACAGGTCAGGGATTTCGCCCATATACATCTGCTTAGAGTTGGATGTCTTATTGAACTTGTGGGAATTGTTCTACAGACACTTCCATGACTCTCTGGACTATCTTGGGGGCCATCGAACATCACGCGCAGCTGCATGCTGCTGCAGGACATTTGCTGGATTGTAGGTTATGATCGCTTGTTGCGTATATCATTGGAGCGGGTGCCCGAGGGGCTACACGTTGTAATGTTTTTTGAGGGGTCGGCAATAGGCACTGTGCTAGTTGGGGAGGGCAGGAGGTATTGCTACCGCCAAGCAGGGAGGAGGGGGTTTGGGGATGTTCAGCAAGTACAATGTTGGGAGGGGTGGGGGGAATGTTGTTTCTTTGCTTTGTAGTGTATGTTAGTTGCTCGGGCATGATATTTTTGATTGCTCTTGGGCACTGGATGGTACAGGGTTTATCATTCTGGGTGTACGTATTGGCTATATCATGGTGCACTGCAATGGTACCCCCAGGGACACTATTGGGGTACTTCCCCCTGACAAAATTTATGTTTTTGTTAATCAGGAAAAATGGGTTCACCGTTCATGCAGGGACTTAAATTATTGTCATGGAATGTGAACGGGTTAGGGGACAAGATAAAGAGGGGTGTGGTTCTCCAATTTTTTAAGCATTATTTCCCTGACGTTGTTCTTCTACAGGAGACCCACTTGTTAGGGAATACATGCAGGACCCTGTCACGATGGGGTTTTCAATTAGTGGCCAACTTGGCCTTCGGTTCTGGCTCTAGGGGGGGGCATAATGGTTCAAAAATCCTTCCCGCTTGCCATTGATTTGATCCGTTCTGATGCTCTGGGTCTATTTGCGGCTATTTCAGGGACATGGGAGGGCCACATGCTAAACCTCGTTTCTGTTTATATACCACCGGGTCTCCATACTCAGGCCTTTGCCGATCTTGGCAGCCTCCTCCTCGGCCTGCCTGACGGTAGATTGATGATAGGGGGAGATTTTAATTTTATAGTATCAGATTCCCTTGACTGCTGGCCCCAGAGAGACCTGCTGCCTTCCTGTAAGCAAATACACTGTTTTGTGGGCACCATGGGATTAGTAGACATTTGGACGCACTTGCACGCGACCGAGCTTCAGTATACCTATCTTTCTGGGCCTCA
Organism: Lissotriton vulgaris; assembly: GCF_964263255.1. Taxonomy (NCBI): domain Eukaryota; kingdom Metazoa; phylum Chordata; class Amphibia; order Caudata; family Salamandridae; genus Lissotriton; species Lissotriton vulgaris. The sequence goes on from NC_141687.1 coordinate 1,459,822,430, forward strand.
CCGTAGTATGTCTCGTATTGATTATGTATTGACACTGGCACACCACCTACACACCGTTAAAGACGTACAACACCTGGCTAAAGGGATCTCTAACTATTCACCTATCTTATGTCGTTTTGCGGTTGGCGAGCCTACAGTTGGCCGAGTGGCACCTATTAGTTCCTGGTATATTGCTGATCCCCCCCATCCTCGCTAAGATATTGAGTGAGTCAGAACTGTGTTTCCAGGAAAACACTGGGTCAGTTGACTCGATGATCACGCTATGGGAGGCCTACTGGGCAGAAATACGGGGGTGGTACTGTCCCAGATTGCAGGTCAGCATAGAGAGCAAGGAGCCGAGATGGCACGACTAGAGAGTGAAATTCTAGACCTCGAACATGCTGCCCAGGCACGGGACCCTGAGGAAGTGCGCCAGCGGTTGCATCTCAATATGAAGGAATTTTCTGACCTTGCCACTCAGGTTGCCAAGCACACCATTGTGCCAGTCTTCACAAGAAAAATCTCCTCCCTCCTCTAATGCGTCTTAAGGCAGATTTTCAGCATTGGAAGACACTTCCACTGAGTCTCCTCGGGCAGGCTGCTCTATTTAAGATGATGTCCCTTCCTAGACTCTTGTACGTATTGCAGAACACCCCAATCCCAGTCTTCACCTCATACTTGAAGGAAATTGACAGAATCGTTTGCAACCTTCTGTGGGAGGGTAAACCACCACGTATTGCGACACATGAACTCATGCTGGGGTGGTACGATGGGGGTATAAGGCTCCCCGATATCAAGAGGTATTATTGGGCCTCACACCTCGTGGTTATCAACCAATGTACGTACAGATCGCAGGATGACCCGGCCTTCCGAATGGACAGGTGGCTCCTCCCGGGGGTGTCTTTGAGGGAGCTCTATATATCCAAACCTTGAGACCCGCCCTAACGGGCCCAACCGACCATGCAGTACAGTTGTGGAAGACGGCTACTAGGAGTCTCGGCTGGGAGGGAAAGATCACACAAGTCATGCCGCTTTGGTATTGTGACCAATTTGGAAGGTTGATCTGCTCTAAGGTATTTTAGAAGTGGGATCTCATAGGTATTTCTAGGGTGGGAGATCTATGGAAAGCAGACGGGTTGGTTCCTTTCCATCAAATGCAACGGGAATACGACTTAGCCCGAACCGTATATTTGAGACATATGCAAATTAGTCATGCCCTGCTGGCTGTCATTCCTAGGGGTGAGGTTCCGCCGGAATCCTCCCCTCTTGAGGACAGGATCCTTGATGGGGATCTCAACGATAAAACCATCTCTCTCATTTACAAGAAACTAATGAATAATGTAGCTGATCCCCTGACCCGCCTACGGGCCAAGTGGGACCACGAAGTGGCCAGCCTTGACGACGAGGAGTAGCAAATGGCGGTGGCCTCCCTTCGAGAGGTGGCCATCTCCTCTCAACTCCACCTGGTACAGCTGAAAATACGTCGTAGAACCTACTTGTCAGGTTCGATCTTAGTCAGCATGGGATACACCAGCGACTGCAGCTGTGTGCGGCACTGCAGACAGAAGAGCACTTTTATCCACGTTCTTTGGGAATGTGCAGTGATCAGAACTATTGGGGTTGTGTGGTGCACAAGATGGAGGCTACACTTGGACAGACGATTCAATGCAATATTAAATTAGTGTTGTTAAACATTTGGGACCCTACAGACCTAAACTCTAAGGAACGCATATGATTCACGTTGGGGTTCATGATGGCCAAAAGAAATATTGTACGTATGTGGAGGGCTCAACAACCACCGAAAGTTATAGACTTGGCTAATGACATGGACTGGTGTATGGTGAATGAAAAATCTATTTACCCAAGCTAGAAGATGTTCGAATAAATGGTCTCAAATATGGAATCATTGGAAGGAATATAGAGGGGGTATCTGTGCACCACCAAGGAGCATGAGCGAGCTGTTAGGAGATGGTAATGATGCATGATGTATTTTGCCATTACAAAAGCGTAGTGTGTACATGCCAGAATGCTAATCTATGTATGAGCCACTTTGTACTGTTGCCAACCAATGCCCAATTAACGTCATATGCCTTATTTCTTTTTGTTCAATAAAAAGATTTCATTAAAAAAGAAAATGCATGCATGTGTAGCACAAAAGCGAGCATTTTAATCCAGATAGCGGTTTCCCGTTGTGACAAAGTCATCTCGCTTCCCATGGGCAGCGCATTTAACAACTGCTACTTCCTTGGTAATTGCAAGGCTTCCAACAGTTGTTCCACATATTGCTAATCATAATGGGAGTGCCTGTTAATGTTAGGAACCCATACTGCAACCATAGCTGGCCAAAGTTAAGAACCTTACTAAAACCGTACTGGCAATCGGTATAGATGGTGACTTGGATCTTCTTAGAGACATAACATGCACGCATCAAAGCAATGATTTTGGCTATCTGTATGGAATGTACTCCCTGTAACCAAGCACCACTCCAGAGATGGTACAAACTACAAATGCTGCTCTAAGATTTCTTTCATTGTCTCTTAGACATGAACCATCAACAAAAAGGACTTGATCAGGATAAGACTGGCTCATAGACAATGTCAGGTCTCAGCTTGGTGCAAAGCTCAGTAACATCCAGACAGTCATGGTCTTCACAATCTTCCCCATCAGAAGATTGGTGGAGAAGTGTGGCTCAGGGGTTAGAGGCGGCAGACCCGGAAGCTGAGATCGGCCCTGGACCAGGGTTCAATTCCCCGCCTCGGCGGGTCTTGGGCTAAAAATTCCACGGTCTCGATAATTCTCGCTCCGGTGCCTTCTCGACTCACGGGTTCACGCTCTGCGACTCTGGGCAATAGCTTGCTTAATCTCCACAACGGCCCCTCGCGGCGGGATTCCTGGCTTTCACCTTGTGGATACCCTGCCGGGGCCTCTCACAGGGGAATACCAGGACGGGTTCCCTAAGCAAGCGCCAGGATGCCCTTTGGGTGACAGGTTGCGCTATATAAGTACACCTACATTTACATCAGCTTTTAGAACAGGTAACAAGGTAGCAGTATTTAACACAGAGCAGTGCTTCAGAGGGACATTCTCTGCAGCAAGCAACACCTGCTCATATCTTGTCAACCTGTTATTAGTCAAATACTGTGTCTTGATTCTTGTCTTTAGAATCTAAACTGAGTGCAGTATGTATACAGTAGGTGGATGACCCATCACAATGCTCTTGCACCGTTCCATACCGTCTACTGTTGCAGCAAAGGATTTAGGACATCCGGGCAATACTGAAGCGACAGGATCTAATGTAGCTGATAAATAGGCCATTGGTCTGTGGGCACCTCCCTGCATCTGGTTGAGTACAGAAAGAGCACAAACTTCCCTTATGTGGCAAAACAGCAAAAGCACTTTGTTGTAATCAGGCATACCTAAAGCTGGAGAAAAACACAGGCACTCTCTCAGCTCCAAGAAGGCAAGTAAGCAGTCAATATCCCAAGGTACAAGATCACTCACATCCTTGTGGATCAGCATCTGCAAAGGTTTTGCTATTAAGGAGAAACTTGGAATCCATTGTCGGCAATAGCCAACCATTCCAAAAAGCATCATGATCTTTTTCTGGGTCGTAGGCAGATTTATTTTCATGGTCGCCTCTACTCGCTCTGGTGACACCTTCCTCTTGCCTCTCTCAATTCGATGACACAAATGCTGCACTTTAGTCAGACAGTACTGAAATTTACTCAGAAACACCTTATGTCCTTTGCCAGCCAGATGATTCAGCAAGGCAATGGTATCATCCCTACAAGCCTCAAGTGTTTCAGATGCAATGAGGAGGTCATTGATGTACTGAACTATCGTTGAGTTTCAGGACAGAATAAAGCTCCCAAGGTTCTTCTTCAAGGTCTAATTGAAGATGGCCGGACTTTCAGTATACCCTTGAGGGATACAACATCACGTTAAGACACGATTCTCCAGACAGAAAGAAAATACTAATTGTCTTTCCTCGTTCAATGGAATAGAAAAACATGCTTGGCAGAGGTTGATCAGTGTGAACCAGGCAGCTTCACAAGGCATCTGAAATAGGATCACAGATGGGTTCAGTACCACGGGACAACATGAAATCACAATTTCTTTCACATTTCTACGGTCCTGATCTATGCTATACTTTCCGCTTGGTTTCTGTAGTCCCATAATGGGCAATTGCATAGGCTTCCCATGATTTTCTTCAGTATGACCTCCGCAATCATAGACTCAATCACAGATGTAATCCCTAACACCGTTTCCGGGGTCAAGTTGCACTGAGGTGTTCTTGGGAATTCTGCATTAGGCTTGATCTGTATTCAAACTGTCTTGACTCCTCGAATCAGTCCAAATACTTCTCCCGAAAAGTCCCATACCACTGACGAGACGGTGTTTCTCAAATGCAACGGCATGTCTTCCACTGTCATTAAGGGAAGCATAGCTGTGTAATGATTCAGATTTTCCAATTTGAAGACAATGTCCTCATCATTAGTCTGCAATTACATTCCCTTTGGCATGCAGTAAATTGTATAATTCAGTTTTCACAAGAGGTCATGTCCTAACAAACAGACTGGAATAGAATCACACACCACAAATTGATGATGAGCCCAAAAATTCTGATTTTCACCAGCAATTCTTCCGTCAGAGGGTTGGTCATTGTTTTGTTAGCAACTCATACAACTTGAAATTTTCCCAGAGAGGGGTAAGTTTGAGTCTACTGCAGATCTCACAGTAAAACTGGTAGCACAGTATCAATCAAGAATATAATGCGATGGCCATCTATGTCGGCTTCTACATATGAATCATTCTGGTCTACGTCTAAGACTGCACCTAGTGTACAGTCTTCCTCACCCCTCAGGCACCATTATAAGGATGGGTCCTGATCAAATCAATCCAGCCCCTCCATTGAGGGCATCAGATGGTATGCTCGATTTCCCTGCAAGATTCTTGGAGGTTGGGGCACCTGCACTAACTAGTTCTGATTTCTACCTGGATTAAGAGATCTCGGCCTAGTCATTGTCGGCAACTGATTGACCACATCCATAAATTGTAAGTGTCTCCTTCATGCACTTAATTCACAGGATTTAGAGGACACTTCGGCTTCTAATGACCGATCTTGTGACAAAAATCACAAGCAGCAGTCTTTCTCAGAGTCGCAACATCTATCCCTGTTTTAGGGTCTATGGGAACTCCTCTTTCTTTTGCCTGTCCCGCCTAACCTGAACATCTTTTGGGACATTCCCTTGTGTGAATTACTGTTCCCCCTTTTATCTGTACTTGTTCTCCCTTCCGTGCATTTTGCATTTGAACCAGCATCAACTTCTCCATTACTCTCCTATGTTTGGAATACACCTCATCAGTGCAATACTTGGCATACTGCAGAATTTCGTCCACAGATTTATTTTTCCAGCAGATCAAATGTTGATGGATCATGGGGCTA